>NC_092249.1:11608738-11785984 GCF_036320965.1 Panulirus ornatus
CTAATTGTAAAACTCCTTAGCGTTTCTCTTCCTATTATTAGCGTTTTACTCTTCATATTGACATTGACATTGTCACATTACTCTAACTTTCCCCCCAACAAACCTACTGAGCTCACTCATATCATGTTGCTTACTGGATTCTTTTATTTTCTTATGAGCTACTGTCTAAGACGACTGGCACTTTTTGATTTCGTGTTCCACCAACTGGGTTTTGTTTTAGAAGTAGACTGTTTGATATACATTGATACGTATTTTCTCTCTGCTCCTTTGAAGGTGTTTTTGAAACTTTTGCAAACTATGTTCATATCACTTTTATTGACTGCATCATCCCATATCATGCATGTGAGGAGCATTGTGAAGATCATTAAAAATTGTACATTTGAATCCGGGTATTTTTTCATGTTTGACATGTTGACTAATGATACATGCTGTTTGAAAAGTAAACTTAAAGGTAATTTGTCGTTGATCACTTGTACCACTTTTTTTTTCAGCTATAACTATTTATGAGATCATCATTTGTTGTTAGAACCGAATCTGATATGTTCTCATTACGAGTAGGTTTCTTGACTAATTGGATTGGGGCAACATCAAGCAAATTTAGGTAGATTCCACACCCAGAGCAATTGGAAAGGATGTCTCCCCATTTGGATACTTGTATGGTAAAATCTACTTTGAGAAAATTAGTTATAAGTTTTCACTGATTGTGAATTCTGTTCCCTACCTTGCTGAAGCAGGGAGTAGCAATGCTGTTTCTTGTGGGGCAGAGTAGCACCAGAAATGGATGAAGGCAAGCAAGTTTGAATATGTACATGTATATATATCCCTGGGGATAGGGGAGAAAGAATACTTCCCACACATTCCTCACGTGTCGTAGAAGGCGACTAAAGGGGACGGGAGCAGGGGGCTAGAAGCCCTCCCCTCCTTGTATTTTAATTTTCTAAAAGGGGAAACAGAAGAAGGAGTCACGCGGGGAGTGCTCATCCTCCTGAAAGGCTCAGATTGGGGTGTCTAAATGTGTATGGATGTAACCAAGATGAGAAAAAGGAGAGATAGGTAGTATGTTTGAGGAAAGGAACCTGGATGTTTTGGCTCTGAGTGAAACGAAGCTCAACGGTAAAGGAGAAGAGTGGTTTGGGAATGTCTTGGGAGTAAAGTCAGGGGTTAGTGAGAGGACAAGAGCAAGGGAAGGAGTAGCACTACTGAAACAGGATTGGTGGGAGTATGTGATAGAGTGTAAGAAAGTAAACTCTAGATTGATATGCGTAAAACTGAAAGTTGATGGAGAGAGATGGGTGATTATTGGTGCATATGCACCTGGGCATGAGAAGAAAGATCATGAGAGGCAAGTGTTTTGGGAGCAGCTGAATGAGTGTGTTAGTGGTTTTCATGCACAAGACCTGGTTAAAGTGATGGGTGATTTGAATGCAAAGGTGAGTAATGTGGCAGTTGAGGGAATAATTGGTATACATGGGGCGTTCAGTGTTATAAATGGAAATGGTGAAGAGCTTCTAGATTTATGTGCTGGAAAAGGACTGGTGATTGGGAATAAATGGTTTAAAAAGAAAGATATACATAAGTATACTTATTTAAGTAGGAGAGATGGCCAGAGAGCGTTATTGGATTACATGTTGATTGATAGGCGTGCGAAAGAGAGACTTTTGGATGTTAATGTGCTGAGAGGTGCAACTGGAGGGATGTCTGATCATTACCTTGTGAAGGCGAAGGTGAAGATTAGTATGAGTTTTCAGAAAAGAAGAGAGAATGTTGGGATGAAAAGAGTGGTGAGAGTAAGTGAGCTTGGGAAGGAGACTTGTGTGAGGAAGTACCAGGAGAGACTGAATACAGAATGGAAAAAGGTGACAACAAAGGAGGTAAGGGGAGTTGGGGAGGAATGGGATGTATTTAGGGAAGCAGTGATGGCTTGCGCAAAAGGTGCTTGTGGCATGAGAAGCGTGGGAGGTGGGTAGATTAGAAAGGGTAGTGAGTGGTGGGATGAAGAAGTAAGATTATTAGTGAAAGAGAAGAGAGAGGCATTTGGACGATTTTTGCAGGGAAATAATGCAAATGAGTGGGAGATGTATAAAAGAAAGAGGCAGGAGGTCAAGAAAAAGGTGCAAGAGGTGAAAAAGAGGGCAAATGAGAGATGGGGTGAGAGAGTATCATTAAATACTAGGGAGAATAAAAAGATGTTTTGGAAGGAGGTAAATAAAGTGCGTAAGACAAGGGAACACATGGGAACTTCAGTGAAGGGGGCTAATGGGGAGGTGATAACAAGTAGTGGTGATGTGAGAAGGAGAAGGAGTGAGTATTTTGAAGGTTTGTTGAATGTGTTTGATGATAGAGTGGCAGATATAGGATGTTTTGATCGAGGTGGTGTGCAAAGTGAGAGGGTTAGGGAAAATGATTTGGTAAACAGAGAAGAGGTAGTAAAAGCTTTGCGGAAGATGAAAGCCGGCAATGCAGCAGGTTTGGATGGTATTGCAGTGGAATTTATTAAAAAATGGGGTGACTGTATTGTTGACTGGTTGGTAAGGTTATTTAATGTATGTATGATTCATGGTGAGGTGCCTGAGGATTGGTGGAATGCTTGCATAATGCCATTGTACAAAGGCAAAGGGGATAAGAGTGAGTGTTCAGATTACAGAGGTATAAGTTTGTTGAGTATCCCTGGTAAATTATATGGGAAGGTATTGATTGAGAGGGTGAAGGCATGTACAGAGCATCAGTTTGGGGAAGAGTAGTGTGGTTTCAGAAGTGGTAGAGGATGTGTGGATCAGGTGTTTGCTTTGAAGAATGTATGTTAGAAATACTTAGAAAAGCAAATGGATTTGTATGTAGCATTTATGGATCTGGAGAAGGCATATGATAGAGTTGATAGAGGTGCTCTGTGGAAGGTATTAAGGATATATGGTGGGGGAGGCATTTTGTTAGAAGCAGTGAAAAGTTTTTATCGAGGATGTAAGGCATGTGTGCGTGTAGGAAGAGAGGAAAATGATTGGTTCTCAGTGAATATAGGTTTGTGGCAGGGGTGTGTGATGTCTCCATGGTTGTTTAATTTGTTTATGGATGGGGTTGTTAGGGAGGTGAATGCAAGAGTTTTGGAAAGAGGGGCAAGTATGCAGTCTGTTGTGGATGAGAGAGCATTGGGAGTGAGTCAGTTGTTCGCTGATGATACAGCACTGGTGGCTGATTCATGTGAGAAACTGCAGAAGCTGGTGACTGAGTTTGGTAAAGTGTGTGAAAGAAGAAAGTTGAGAGTAAATGTGAATAAGAGTAAGGTTATTAGGTACAGTAGGGTTGAGGGTCAAGTCAATTGGGAGGTAAGTTTGAATGGAGAAAAACTGGAGGAAGTGAAGGGTTTTAGATATCTGGGAGTGGATTTGGCAGCGGATGGAACCATGGAAGCAGAAGTGAATCATAGGGTGGGGGAGGGGTGAAAATTCTGGTAGCCTTGAAGAATGTGTGGAAGTCGAGAACATTATCTCAGAAAGCAAAAATGGGTATGTTTGAAGGAATAGTGGTTCCAGCAATGTTGTATGGTTGCGAGGTGAGGGCTATGGGTAGAGTTATGCGCAGGAGGGTGGATGTGCTGGAAATGAGATGTTTGAGGACAATATGTGGTGTGAGGTGGTTTGATCGAGGAAGTGATATTAGGGTAAGAGAGATGTGTGGTAATAAAAAGAGTGTGGTTGAGAGAGCAGAAGAGGGTGTTTTGAAATGGTTTGGTCACATGGAGAGAATGAGTGAGGAAAGATTGACCAAGAGGATATATGTGTCAGAGGTGAAGGGAACAAGGAGAAGTGGGAGACCAAATTGGAGGTGGAAAGATGGATTGAAAAAGATTTTGAGTGATCAGGGCCTGGACATGCAGGAGGGTGAAAGGCGTGCAAGGGATAGAGTGAATTGGGATGATGTGGTATACTGAGGTCGACGTGCTATCAGTGGATTGAACCAGGGCATGTGAAGCGTCTGGGGTAAACCATGGAAATTTCTGTAGGGCCTGGATGTGGAAAGGGAGCTGTGGTTTCAGTGCATTATTACATGACAGCTAGAGACTGAGTGTGAACGAAAGTTGTCTTTGTTGTCTTTTCCTAGCGCTACCCCACACACATGAGGGGGAAGGATGTTGTTATTCCATGTGTGGCGGGGTGGCGATGGGAATGAATAAAGGCAGACTATGAATTATGTACATGGGTATATATGTATATGTCTGTGTGGGTATATATATGTATACATTGAGATGTATAGGTATGTATATTTGCGTGTGTGGACATGTATGTATATACATGTGTATGTGGGTGGGTTGGGCCATTCTTTCATCTGTTTCCTTACACTACCTCACCAACGCGGGAGACAGCGACAAAGCAAAATAAATAAAAATAAATGAATATGTATATGTATATGGCAAAGTATGTTTATGTATGTTTGCATATGTTGATTGTATATGTATGTACATGTGCGTGTATGGGCATTTATGTACATATATATGTATATGAGTGGATGGTCCATTCTTTGTCTGTTTCCTGGTGCTGCCTCACTGATGCGGGAAACAGCAATTAAGTGTAATGAATATATGTAATATAACCTATGGTGTTTGTTTACAGGGCATAAAAGATAGTCACACATTTTTTTCTACTTAGTTTATCTTTAATTTCTACAAAAATGAAGTAGACACTCAGTGGCTACAACAGTTTTTTCTGCAGGATTTAGATGAGTTTTGACAAAGAATAGGACACCACCACCTTCTTTGTTTCCCATGTCCCTATTAAAGGGAGTGTACCCTAGAATTGAGTATTCAATGAGGAAATCTCTATTCCTGATATCTAAATAAGATTCAGAAATGGCAATCATATTGTATTTTCCTTAAAGTGTTGTTGTCACTGATTCTGACACTATTTCTTATACTCCAAGTGTAAACATATTTTTAGATGAAAATTAGTCCTATTTGAAAAGGTGCTTTCAGATGGTGAGGTTGCTTCTGCTGATGTTGATGCAAAAAAATTCCCCCCAAATCCCAAAGACCATTACTGACAAATGCAGGTATTCTCTCTAAAGCAGATTTTTGATATGAGGAAGACTGGATTATTTTGGAAAAAAATACCTTTATTAACTTACGTTTCCTAGGAAGAAAAAACTGGACTAGAATTCAAATTTTATTTTCTTTTTGTATTACAGTAATAGAATTCATTGATCAGTATGTGCATATTATAGTTTTTATGGGTATAGTATTCAGTATTGTCGTATTGATATATAACAATATATCAATTGTATAACAATACCGTTCATCTCCATTATTTGAATTATTTGATATGCATGTTTGTAATTTATATTACTATTTGTTTATTTATTTTGCTTTGTTGCTGTCTCCCGCGTTAGCGAGGTAGCACAAGGAAACAGACGAAAGAATGGCCCAACCCTCAAACATACACATCTATATACATACACGTCCACAAACGCAAATACACATACCTATACATCTCAACGTATACATATATATATACACACACAGACATATACATATATACACATGTATACTGTCTGCCTTTATTCATTCCCATCGCCACCCTGCCACACATGAAATAACAAATCCTCCCCCTCATGTGCATGAGGTAGCGCTAGGAAAAGACAACAAAGGTCACATTCGTTCACATTCAGTCTCTAGCTGTCATGTAATAATGCACCAAAACCACACCTCCCTTTCCACATCCAGGCCCCTCAGAACTTTCCATGGTTTATCCCAAACGCTTCACATGCCCTGGTTCAATCCATTGACAACACGTTGACCCCGGTATACCACATCATCCCAATTCACTCTACACTCTATTCCTTGCCCACCTTTCACCCTCCTGAATGTTCAGGCCCCAATCACTCAAAATCTTTTTCACTCCATCTTTCCACCTCCAATTTAGTCTCCCACTTCTCGTTCCCTCCACCTCTGACACATATATCCTCTTGGTCAATCTTTCCTCACTCATTCTCTCCATGTGACCAAACCATTTCAAAACATCCTCTTCTGCTCTCTCAACCACACTCTTTTTATTACCACACATCTCTCTTACCCTTACATTACTTACTTGATCAAACCATCTCACACCACATATTGTCCTCAAACATCTCATTTCCAGCACATCCACCCTCCTCCACACAACTCTATCCATAGCCCACACCTCGCAACCATGTAACATTGTTGGAACCACTATTCCTTCAAACATACCCATTTTTGCTTTCCAAGACAATGTTCTCGACTTCCACACGTTCTTCAACGCTCCCAGAACTTTCAACCCCTTCCGCATCCTATGATATACTTCTGCTTCCATGGTTCCATCCACTGCCAAATCCACTCCCAGATATCTAAAACACTTTACTTTCTCCAGTTTCTCTCCATTCAAACTTACCTCCCAATTGACTTGTCCCTCAACCCTAATGCACCTAATAGCCTTGCTCTTATTCACATTTAGTCTCAACTTTCTTCTTTCACACACTTTACCAAACTCAGCCACCAGCTTCTACAGTTTCTCACACGAATCAGCCACCAGTGCTGTATCATCAGCAAACAACAACTGACTCACTTCCCAAGCTCTCTCATCCACAACAGACTGCATACTTGCCCCTCTTTCCAAAACTCTTGCATTCACCCCCCTAACAACCCCATCCATAAACAGATTAAACAACCATGGAGACATCACACACCCCTGCCGCAAACCCACATTCACTGAAACCAATCACTTTCCTTTCTTCCTACATGCACACATGCCTTACATCCTCGATAAAAACTTTTCACTGCTTCTAACAACTTGCCTCCCACACCACATATTCTTAATACCTTCCACAGAGCATCTCTATTAACTTTATCATATGCCTTCTCCAGATCCATAAATGCTACTTACAAATCCATTTGCTTTTCTAAGTATTTTTCACATACATTCTCCAAAGCAAACACCTGATCCACACATCCTCTACCACTTCTGAAACCACACTGCTCTTCCCCAGTCTGATGCTCTGTACATGCCTTCACCCTCTCAATCAATACCCTCCCATATAATTTCCCAGGAATACTCAACAAACTTATACCTCTGTAATTTGAGCACTCACTCTTATCCCCTTTGCCTTTGTACGGTGGCACTATGCAAGCATTCTGCCAATCCTCAGGCACCTCACTATGAGACATACATACATTAAATAACCTTACCAACCAGTCAACAATATAGTCACCCCCTTTTTAATGAATTCTACTGCAATACCATCCAAACCTGCTGCCTTGCTGGCTTTCATCTTCCACAAAGCTTTTACTACCTCTACTCTGTTTACCAAATCACTTTCCCTAACCCTCTCACTTTGCACACCACCTTGACCAAAACACCCTATATCTGCCACTCTGTCATCAAACACATTCAACAAACCTTCAAAATACTCACTCCATCTTCTCACATCACCACTACTTGTTATCAGCTCCCCATTAGCCCCCTTCACTGAAGTTCCCATTTGTTCCGTTGTCTTACGCACTTTATTCACCTCCTTCTGAAACATCTTTTTATTTTCCCTAAGATTTGATGATACTCTCTCACCCCAACTCTCATTTGCCCTCTTTTTCACCTCTTGCACCTTTCTCTTGACCTCCTGCCTCTTTCTTTTATACATCTCCCACTCATTTGCATTATTTCCCTGCAAAAATCGTCCAAATGCCTCTCTCTTCTCCCTCTCTAATAATCATACTTCTTCATCCCACTCACTACCATTTCTAATCTACCCACCTCCCACACTTCTCATGCCACAAGCATCTTTTGCGCAAGCCATCACTGCTTCCCTAAATACATCCCATTCCTCCCCCACTCCCCTTATGTCCTTAGTTCTCACCTTTTTCCATTCTGTATTCAGTCTCTCCTGGTATTTCCTCACACAAGTCTCCTTCCTAAGCTCACTTACTCTCACCCTTTTTTTTCACCCTAACATTCTCTCTTCTTTCCTGAAAACCTCTACAAATCTTCACCTTCGCCTCCACAAGATAATTATCAGACATCCCTCCAGTTGCAACTCTCAGTATATTAACATCCAAAAATCTCTCTTTCGTGCACCTGTAAATTAACACATAATCCAGTAACGCTTTCTGGCCATCTCTCGTACTTACATACGTATACTTATGTATATCTCTCTTTTTAAACCAGGTATTCCCAATCACCAGTCCTTTTTCAGCACATACATCTACAAGCTCTTCATTTCCATTTACAACACTGAACACTCCATGTACACCAATTATTCCCTCAACTGCCACATTCCTCACCTTTGCATTCAAATCACCCATCACTATAACCCGGTCTCGTGCATCAAAACTACTAACACACTCACTCAGCTGCTCCCAAAACACTTGCCTCACTTGATCTTTCTTCTCATGCCCAGGTGCATATGCACCAATAATCACCCATCTCTCTCCATCAACTTTCAGTTTTACCCATATCAATCTTGAATTTACTTTCTTACACTTCTTACACTGTATCACATACTTCCACCACTCCTGTTTCATTATTATTTTTATTATTATTATTATTATTATTATTATTATTATTATTATTATTATTATTATTATTTTTTTATTATTAGTATTATTATACTTTGTTGCTGTCTCCCGTGTTAGCGAGGTAGTGCAAGGAAACAAATGAAAGAATGGCCCAACCCACCCACATACTCATGTATATCATACACTCCCACACACGCACATATACATACCTATACATTTCAACGTATACATACATTCCCGTTGCCATCCCGCCACACATGAAATAGCACCCCCTTCCCTGCAGGCGCACACGAGATAGGGCTAGGAAAAGACAACAAAGACCACATTCGTTCTCACTCACTCTCTGGCTGTCATGTGTAATGCATGGAAACCACAGCTCCCTCTCCACATTTAGGCCCCACAAAACTTTCCTTGGTTTACGCCAGACGCTCCACATGCCCTGGTTCAATCCAGTGACAGCACGTCAACTCCGGTATACCACATCATCCCAATTCATTCTATTCGTTGCACGCCTTTCACCCTCCTATATGTTCAGGCCCTGATCGCTCAAAATCTTTTTCGTGCCATCCTTCCACCTCCAATTTGGTCTCCCACCTCTCCTCATTCCCTGCACCTCTGACACAAACCATTTCGATTCACCCTCTTCTGCTCTCTCAACCACACTCTTTTTATTACCACACATCTCTCTTACCCTTTCATTACTTACTTGATCAAACCACCTCACACCACTTATTGTCCTCAAACATCTCATTTCTAACACATTCACCCTCCTTCGCACAAAACTATCTATAGCCCACGCCTCGCAACCACATAACATTGTTGGAACCATTATTCCTTCAAGCATACCCAATTTTGCTTTCCAAGATAATGTTCTCGCCTTCCACACATTCTTCAATGCTCCCAGAACCTTCGCCCCCTCCCCCACCCTGTGACTCACTTCCGCTTCCATGGTTCCATCCACTGCTAAATCCACTCCCAGATATCTAAAACACTTCACTTCCTCCAGTTTTTCTCCATTCAAACTTACCTCCCAAATGACTTGTCCATCAACCCTACTGAACCTAATAACCTTGCTCTTATTCACATTTACTCTCAACTCTCTTCTTTCACTTACTTTACCAAACTCAGTCACCAATTTCTGTAGTTTCTCTCCAGAATCAGCCACCAGCGCTGTTTCATCAGCAAACAACAACTGATTCACTTCCCAAGCCCTCTCATCCACAACAGATGGCATACTTGCCCCCTCTCTCCAAAACTCTTGTATTCACCTCCATAACAACCCCATCCATAAACAAATTCAACAACCTTGGAGACATCACACACCCCTACAACAAATTGACATTTACCGGGAACCAATCACCTTCCTCTCTTCCTACTCATACACATGCCCTACATCCTCAAGAAAAGCTTTTCACAGCTTCTAGCAACTTAACTACCACACTATATACTCTTAATACCTTCCACAGATCATCTTTATCAACTCTATCATATGCCTTCTTCAGAGCCATAAATGCTACATACAAATCCATTTCTTTTTTCTAAGTATTTCTCACATACATTCTTCAAAACAAACACTTAATTCACACATCCTCTACCACTTCTGAAACCACACTGCTCTTCCCCAATGACATAACTTTCATGAAATTGAGAAAATCTTGTATGAGGAAATTGTATTGGTTGTTTTCCTGATGGTGAGATGGCATAATAGAAATTTATTTTTTTTACCTTTTTAAAGGATAATCTTTATATATCTTTGTCTTATGAGAAAATTCATTTGTAAGAATATTTTCATTTTGCATTGGAACTGAATGATATTTACTTTTCCTGGGAGCTGACAAAATCCAACAGCTTGGGCCCAACCCAGGCTTTGAGGGTGAAGACAGGATTACTGCACCAGGTATATCTTCTAGGAAATACATTCAAAATCTTCATTTTTGAGACTGTAAGGTCAACTATTTTCTTTGATATGTAAAGGTGAATTGCACACATCAAGAAGTTCAGGTCTGCATCATTTTGAATGGATAACTATCTCTTAAACTTGGATTGTGCATGGGAAAGAATTTTAGAATTTTGCTAAGTATTACATTGTAGAATTTATCTCAAAGTTTGAATTAATCTTGTTTCTTTTTCTTGTTTATCAAGGTAAACATGCATGCAACTGGGAGAATTCCTGATGAAGTTGGTCACCTCATACTTAGTGAAGATGGAGCTGTAATTGCTGTAAGTCACTTTTGAAGAGTTATATATTTTCTCAGTTTTGTTGTCTTCATTGATTAGATTTCAGTGTTTCTTTTCTGGTCAAGTTGTGTAAATGCAAGCATGATTGAATTGCAAGACAAAGACAAATTACTGTAATGAGTTGTTTTATAAATCCTTAACCCCTAAATATACATTTCTTGACATAGAGACCCTAGCCACATTTGTACAGATTACCTCCCCCCCCCCCCCATTTGAATGTGAAGGCATGTTTTATCATTATGCAGAGGTGCCTAATGTTACATGCAACTGTAGTTAACACTGTGAAAAAAAAAGAATTGTATAATTACCCATACAGCATAGTTTTAACCTGTGGAGACCTTAGCAGCACTTGTGTGGGCATCAGCACCTTTTCCTGCTGTCTTTTGAAATGAAAGGCATGCTTTATTAGAATGTTGAGATGCCTTATGTCACGAGCAACTGCAGTTAGCCCTGGGAAAGAATCCTTGTGTTTTAGTTCCCCATATCATATGAAAGAGGAGAGTATGGCCCTGGTGTATGCCTTGAATCAATTGGTAGCTGATTAGAGATAGTTTTGGGGGCGCTAATTATAGTGTTAAGTATTAACAATGATAAAAGTTCCTTTTGTATAGTTAATTTATTTGTAGCATCAGAGAAGAGAGAACAATAAGCTGATTTCATGTAGCATGCCAAGTTATAATGTCAGCTGATCAACAAATATGAATAATTTATCAGACTTTTTCCTTTTCTTTGATTTTTCGTGATATCTCCCATTAACTGATGACTGAAATACTTTTTGAATCTTTTGATAAATCCTAGCCCTAGGAACCTCCCTAAATTTCCAGACATTGTCCTTTAAGGTTCAAATGCCTGACATGGTCCAGGAATTCCATCACAGAGTGAACAAAAAATATGAATATTAAAAGGAGTTTCTTTTATGAAATAATGTATTTGCATTTAAAAGTAATCATAAATACACAAAGTTGTATTACTTTTAACTAAGAAAACTTGTCAATAAACAGTCCAATATAAAGTACACTAAGAAAATTATTTTGCAAACGAAAGTTAGAATGTTTACAGAATAAAATCTATATTTACCTATTTACAAGAGGTTATTGGAACTTTGATTATCCTGGGACATTGGCTTCATGATATAAAACCAGGATATGTAACAGTGAACCTATATACATAATGTTAACATGCAGTACTTAAGTTTCCACCTTGTATATAAGTTTACCGCTGTTAGTAGAAAATGTAACTTCTTAAAGAATACCAATGTCCTAAGCTGGCCCTCCACCCTGGACATACCCCTCACAAGACCAGCCATCAACCTTTCTGATTCTGGCCACACCGAAACTTATCTCCTTCACTTCTAATATGAGTACTTTCATTACCTGGTAGTCATTATAGAATTCTTGTACATCATAATAGAAGTAATTCAGATTACATGTATAGGCTACACAAGACAATGTTAACATGATATACATAAGTATAAAAGCTTTACACATTACAATAGTGATATCACACAAGCATTATGAAATTCACAAGGTTATTTGTCAGAAGACACGTTACCACATAACACATCAGCCCATAAGATTAAAACAGCAGAGTTTTGAAAGATACTGGAATAAGTTCTGCAAAGTTCCTATGTGATTATTCCAGGAAAAAAGAATCAGACAATTAAAGTATGCCTCACTCCTACCAATCTTAAGGTAACAACATTCATCAGCCTTCAGAATGTATCTGGAGTATTGCACATACCCTGGTCAGGGTCCTCTTCCCTGCTGTAGACAAGAAGCTGGTCTCCTGACTAATTTCACATCATGGGGTTTTTGCACAATAGGTACTTTAGAAAATAACAGAAGCAGTGGGCAGCATTATGCAGATGGTTGAAGAAATCCTCATCAGTATAACATGTCAGGTCACAACCACCTGTATTAAGGCAGGCACAGGAGTCTGACATGCTCCAGTCAGGTATTGGAACACAGCAGAAGCCATTGTTGGTCAGGCACACACCAGGGCCCAGGTTCTTGATCCTGCCACATCAATCCAAACACAGGCCATTTAAAAGCTGGGATACCCAGTAAGTTTGTGACATGAATTTGCTCTTTCATTTTGACACTTTCCAAGAACCATCCACCAGGCAGTAACAGTCCTCCAGGAACATTGATAGTCACTCTGGCATTGATTGTAGTGGTAATGCATGTAATCACAGCCTGCACTGCACCAGGCTGGGTACTTTTCATAGTAGCTACAAATCAGGCAGTGCACTCCAGCCATCACTCTAAGATGGTGGTTATGGCCTTGTGAAGTTTGGACATGTAGGCAGGATACCTCTGCTGTCTCAGTTCAGTTTTTGGTATACATGTAACAGCATTTCCTGCATTAGCGAGGTTGTGCCAGGAGCAGAAGAACACAGGCCACACCTGCTCATCAATACTCTGTCATTTGTAATGCACCAAGACCACAGCTCCATATCCACAACCAGGCCCCACAAACCTTACCAGGTGCTTCACATTCCCTGGTTCAGTCCATTGACAGCACATTGATCCCTGTTTACATCATCATCCCAATTCACTCTATCCTGTGCATGCCTTTTACCCTTCTGCATGTTCAGGCCCGTATTGCTCAAAATCTTTTTCAACCCATCCTTCCATCTCTAGTTTGATCTCCCCATTCTCCTTTTTCTCTCCACTTCTGACACATATATCCACTTTGTCAACCTTTCCTCACTCATTCTCTTCAGCCCTCAACCTCTTTTTATTACCTCACCTCTATCTTACCCTTTCATTACTTAATTAGTCATATCACTTCACGCAAAATATTGTCCTCAAACATCTTGTTTCCAACTCATCCAACCTCCTCCACACAGCCTTATCTATATCCCATGCTTCACATGCCAATTTTTTGCCCTTCCGGATTACATTCTGTCTTTCCACACATTCTTCAGTGCTCTCAGAACATTCACCCTCACCCACCCTATGACTCATTCATTCTTTCTTGGTTCCATTTCCTACCATGCCCACTTTCAGATATATAAAACACTTTACTTCCCCCAGTTTTTCTCCATTCAAGCTCACACCCCAGCCAACCTGTCCCTCAACCCTGCTAAACCTAATAACCTTGCTTTTATTCACATGCACCTTGAACATCCTCCTCTCATACACACTTCCAAACTCAGTCACCACCTTTTTCAGTTTCTCTTGAATCTTCCACTAGTGCTGTATCATCAGCAAACAACTGACTCTTTTTCCCAAGCCCTCTCATCCCCAACAGACTGCAGACTCGCCCTTCTCTCCAGGACTCGCATTTACCCCCTCACCATCCCATCTATAAACAAATTAAACATCCATGGAGATATCACACACCCCTGCCACAGACCAACCCTCTCTTGGAACCATTTGCTCTCCTCTCCTCCCTTCTCATACACATGCCTTTTCTATTTTTTTTTCATACTGTTCGCCATTTCCCGTGTTAACGAGGTAGCGTTAAGAACAGAGGACTGAGTCTTTGAGGGAATATCCTCACTTGACCCCCTTCTCTGTTCCTTCTTTTGGAAAATTTGAAAACGAGAGGGGAGGATTTCCAGCCCCCCGCTCCCTTCCCTTTTAGTCACCTTCTACGACACACAGAGAATACATGGGAAGTATTCTTTCTCCCCTATCCCCAGGGATAACATGCCTTATATACTTGACAAAAACTTCTTACTGCTTCTAGCAGCTTACCTTCCATACCATATATTCTTAAAACCTTCCATCTCTATCATAAACATCACATACACATCCATCTGTTGACCCAAGTATTTTCTTACACACATTTTTTAAAGGAAACCCCTGATCCACACATCCTCTACTACTGAAACTAAGTTGTTCCTCCCCAGTCTGATGCTCTGTGCATTCCTTCACCCTTTCAATCAGTATTCCCATACAACTTGACAAGTATACTCACTAAACTTATACCTCAGTACTGTAAACATTCATCTTTATCCCCCATGTCTTTATATAATGGCACCACACATGCTTGCCAATCCTCAGTGCACCTCTATGATTCATATATACATTGCAAATCCATACTATAACCGGTCAACAATACAATCACTGCAAATCCATACTATAAGCGGTCAACAATACAATCACTCCCTTGATAAATTCAGCTGCAATGCCATCCACACCAACTGCCTTGCCACATTTCATCTTAAAACTTTTACCACTCATTGTCTCTTCACTAAATCACTTTCCAAGATTCTCTTACATCGCGTACCACCCTGACCCAAGCACCTTACGTCTGTCCCACTATGATCAAACACATTCAAGGTCTTCAAAATACTCACTCCATTTCTTCTTCACTTCTTCGCTATCTGTTATCATTTCCCTTTTCACCCCTTCACCAGTGTTCCTATTTTATTTACTTATTTTTTTGCACATTATTTACCTCCTTCCAAAATATGTCCTTATTCTTAAAGTTTACTGTTACTTGCTCATCCTAACTCTCATTTACTGTCTTTTTCAATCCTTGCACATCCCTCTTGACATCCTGCCACTTTCTCTTACATATATCCCAATCATATGCATTCCTTCCCAGTAAATACTGCCGAAGTGCCTCTGTTTTTTATATCACTAGTAACTTTACTTCATCACACCACTCACTACCCTTTCTAATTTGCCCACCTCCCACCTTTCACATGCCATATGCATCTCTCACACATCCCATCACTGCTTCCCTGAATACCTCCCATTCCTCACCCACTCCCCTCATTTCATTTGCTTTCACCTTTTGCCATTCTACACTCAATCTCTCTGGGTATTTCTTCACATAAGTCTCTTTTCCAAGCTCAGTTATGCTCTCGACTCTCTTTTCACTGACATTGTTCCCTCTTTTCCAAAAACTTGTACAAGTGTTCACCCTTTCCTTCACAAGATAGTGATCAAACATCCCACCAGCTGCCCTTCACAGCCCTTCACACCTAAAAGTCTGTCTTTTAGACATCTATCAACTAATATGTGATCCAATAATGCCCAGTAACCATCTCTCTCACTCACATACAAATAGTTGTGTTTGCATCTCTTTTTAAACCAGTTATTCCCAGTCACCAGTCTTTTTTCAGCATGCAACTCCACAAGCTGTTCTCTATTTCCATCCATATTGCATGTCCCTTCCAATTATACCCTCATCTGCCACATGACTCACCTTTGCATTTAAATCACCCATCACTAATACCCAGTTTCTTACAAACTGCTGACACACTTGTTCAGCTGCTCCCAAAATATTTACATCTCATGATCTTTCCTCTTGTGGCCAGGTGCATAACTACAAATCATCACCCATCTCTCACCATCCATTTTCATTTTTATCCCCATCAGTCTAGAATTCACTTCCTTACCCTCTCATACACTACTGCAACTCGTGCTTCAGGAGTAGTACTACCCCTTCCTTAGTTTTTGTCCTCTCATCAACCCCTGACTTTATTCCTCAGACATTTTCTAACACATTTTCTCCTTTATCCTTAAGCTTTGTTTTACTCAAAGATACTACTTATCTCTCATCACTTCTTGTGTTGGTTACATCCACACACATTTTGACACCCCAGCCTGAGCCTTCAAGAAAGATGAGCACTCTCTGCTTGGCATCTTCTTTTGGAAAATGAAATACAAGGAGGAGGGGGTTTCCAGACCCCCACCTCCACCCTCTTTAGTCACCTTCTATGACATGCTAGGAATACAGAGGCAGAATTCTTTCTCCCTCTTATATTTCAATTTCTAAAAGATAAAACAGGAATCAAGCTCATCCTCCTCGAATGTTCAGGATAGGTTGTCTAAATGTGTGTGGATGTAACCAAGATGAGAAGAAAGGAGAGATGGGTAGTATGTTTCAGGAAAGAAATATGGATGTTCAGGCTCTAAATGAAACAAAGCTCAAGGTTAAAGGGGAAGAATGGTTTGATTTTGTCTACAGAGCTGTGGCAGCATGTGAAAAAGTGTAAGGAAATGAGCCCTAGACTGATGCAGGTAAGAATGAAAGTGGATGGCAAAAGATAGGTGATTATCAGTGCTCATGCACCCAGCCATGATAAGAAATATGAAAAGCAAGTGTTTTGGGAGCAGCTGAATCAATGTGTAAGAGATTGGGCATTAATGATGGATGATGTGAATGCAAAGATGAGTAATGTGGCATTGAAAGTATAGAGTGAATAGAAATGTTGAACAGCTTTTTGAGTTGTATGCTGAAAAAGGACTGTGGTTGGGAATTCTTTATTCAAAATGAGGGATATGCAAAATTATACTAATGTCAGCAAGAAACAGGTGGTCAGTAAGCATTATTGAATTACATACTAATTGGTAGGTTTGTGAAAGACTTTTAGATGTGAATGTGCTGAAAGAGGTAATGGGTATGGTGTCTTATCACATTGTGGAGGCGAGGGTGAAGATTTGTAGAGGTTTTCAGAAAAGGGGGAACATTTTGGATTGGAAGAGAATGATGAGGGTAAGTGAGCTTGGAAAAAAGGTTTGTGTGAAGAAATACAAAGAGAGAATGAGTTTAGAATGGCAAAAGGTGAATGGAAACAAGGCTAGGGGATTCAGTATGGAATGAGAGACATTTAAATGCAGTGCTGGGCTGTGCAAGAAATGCATATGGTATGCATAAGGTGAGATGTGGGCAGCTTAAGAAGGGTAGTGAGTGGCGGGATGAAGAAGTGAAGTTCCTTCTAGTGAAAGATATAAGATAGGTATATAGGTACTTACATGGAAGGAGTGCAAGTGATTGACAAAAATGTAAGGGAAGACAGTAGGAAGTCATGAGGAAGATGCAGTTGAAAAAGAGCACAAGTTAGAGTTGAGGTGAGCGAGTGCCAGAAAACTTTAGGCTAAGTAAGATGCTTTGTAAGGATGTAACGTGTGAAAAACAAATTCAGTGAAGGGGGTGATTGGGGAAGTTGTAACAAGTTGAGATGGAGTGGGCATTTTAAAGGACTGTCCAATGTGTTTGAAGACAGGGTGGCATGTATGTATTATTTTTCATACTTTATTGCCATTTTAGTCATTAATGAGATAGCACCAGGAAACAAAGAAAAGCACATCTGCTCACATGCACATGTACATTCATAATGCATACACATGTGACCAAGATACATATGCACATACATTTACATACACATACATATGTACATGTCTCTGTGTGTATTTATGTATATGTTGATATGTATACATATGTTTATGTGCGTATATGGACATTTATGTACATATATGTGTATATGAGTGGATGGGCCATTCCTCGTCTGTTTCCTGGCACTACCTTACTGATGATGGAAACAGCAATTATGTATAGTAATAATGATAATAATAACAGTAATAATGATAATAATAATAATAATGATAATAATAATAATAATAATAATAATAATAATAATAATAATAATAATAATAATATGAATTTGAGCACTCACTCTTATCCCCTTTGCCTTTGTACAATGGCACTATGCACGCATTCCGCCAATCCTCAGGCACCTCACCATGAGTCATTTTTTTTTTTTTTTTTTATACTTTGTCGCTGTCTCCCGCGTTTGCGAGGTAGCGCAAGGAAACAGACGAAAGAAATGGCCCAACCCCCCCCCCCCCCATACACATGTACATACACACGTCCAGACACGCAAATATACATACCTACACAGCTTTCCATGGTTTACCCCAGACGCTTCACATGCCTTGCTTCAATCCACTGACAGCACGTCAACCCCTGTATACCACATGACTCCAATTCACTCTATTTCTTGCCCTCCTTTCACCCTCCTGCATGTTCAGGCCCCGATCACACAAAATCTTTTTCACTCCATCTTTCCACCTCCAATTTGGTCTCCCTCTTCTCCTCGTTCCCTCCACCTCCGACACATATATCCTCTTGGTCAATCTCTCCTCACTCATTCTCTCCATGTGCCCAAACCATTTCAAAACACCCTCTTCTGCTCTCTCGACCACGCTCTTTTTATTTCCACACATCTCTCTTACCCTTACGTTACTTACTCGATCAAACCACCTCACACCACACATTGTCCTCAAACATCTCATTTCCAGCACATCCATCCTCCTGCGCACATCTCTATCCATAGCCCACGCCTCGCAACCATACAGCATTGTTGGAACCACTATTCCCTCAAACATACCCATTTTTGCTTTCCGAGATAATGTTCTCGACTTCCACACATTTTTCAAGGCTCCCAAAATTTTCGCCCCCTCCCCCACCCTATGATCCACTTCCGCTTCCATGGTTCCATCCGCTGACAGATCCACTCCCAGATATCTAAAACACTTCACTTCCTCCAGTTTTTCTCCATTCAAACTCACCTCCCAATTGACTTGACCCTCACCCCTACTGTACCTAATAACCTTGCTCTTATTCACATTTACTCTCAACTTTCTTCTTCCACACACTTTACCAAACTCAGTCACCAGCTTCTGCAGTTTCTCACATGAATCAGCCACCAGCGCTGTATCATCAGCGAACAACAATTGACTCACTTCCCAAGCTCTCTCATCCCCAACAGACTTCATACTTGCCCCTCTTTCCAGGACTCTTGCATTCACCTCCTTTACAACCCCATCCATAAACAAATTAAACAACCATGGAGACATCACACACCCCTGCCGCAAACCTACATTCACTGAGAACCAATCACTTTCCTCTCTTCCTACACGTACACATGCCTTACATCCTCGATAAAAACTTTTCACTGCTTCTAACAACTTGCCTCCCACACCATATATTCTTAATACCTTCCACAGAGCATCTCTATCAACTCTATCATATGCCTTCTACAGATCCATAAATGCTACATACAAATCCATTTGCTTTTCTAAGTATTTCTCACATACATTCTTCAAAGCAAACACCTGATCCACACATCCTCTACCACTTCTGAAACCGCACTGCTCTTCCCCAATCTGATGCTCTGTACATGCCTTCACCCTCTCAATCAATACCCTCCCATATAATTTACCATGAGTCATACATACATTAAATAATCTTACCAACCAGTCAACAATACAGTCACCCCCTTTTTTAATAAATTCCACTGCAATACCATCCAAACCTGCTGCCTTGCCGGCTTTCATCTTCCGCAAAGCTTTTACTACCTCTTCTCTGTTTACCAAATCATTTTCCCTAACCCTCGCACTTTGCACACCACCTCGACCAAAACACCCTATATCTGCCACTCTATCATCAAACACATTGAACAAACCTTCAAAATACTCACTCCATCTCCTTCTCACATCACCACTACTTGTTATCACCTCCCCATTTGCGCCCTTCACTGAAGTTCCCATTTGCTCCCTTGTCTTACGCACTTTATTTACCTCCTTCCAGAACATCGTTTTATTCTCCCTAAAATTTAATGATACTCTCTCACCCCAACTCTCATTGTTGAGTATTCCTGGCAAATTATATGGGAGGGTATTGATTGAGAGGGTGAAGGCATGTACAGAGCATCAGATTGGGGAAGAGCAGTGTGGTTTCAGAAGTGGTAGAGGATGTGTGGATCAGGTGTTTGCTTTGAAGAATGTATGTGAGAAATACTTAGAAAAGCAATTGGATTTGTATGTAGCATTTATGGATCTGGAGAAGGCATATGATAGAGTTGATAGAGATGCTCTGTGGAAGGTATTAAGAATATATGGTGTGGGAGGCAAGTTGTTAGAAGCAGTGAAAAGTTTTTATCAAGGATGTAAGGCATGTGTACGTGTAGGAAGAGAGGAAAGTGATTGGTTCTCAGTGAATGTAGGTTTGCGGCAGGGGTGTGTGATGTCTCCATGGTTGTTTAATTTGTTTATGGATGGGGTTGTTAGGGAGGTGAATGCAAGAGTTTTGGAAAGAGGGGCAAGTATGAAGTCTGTTGGGGATGAGAGAGCTTGGGAAGTGAGTCAGTTGTTGTTCGCTGATGATACAGCGCTGGTGGCTGATTCATGTGAGAAACTGCAGAAGCTGGTGACTGAGTTTGGTAAAGTGTGTGGAAGAAGAAAGTTAAGAGTAAATGTGAATAAGAGCAAGGTAATTAGGTACAGTAGGGTTGAGGGTCAAGTCAGTTGGGAGGTAAGTTTGAATGGAGAAAAACTGGAGGAAGTAAAGTGTTTTAGATATCTGGGAGTGGATCTGGCAGCGGATGGAACCATGGAAGCGGAAGTGGATCATAGGGTGGGGGAGGGGGCGAAAATCCTGGGAGCTTTGAAGAATGTGTGGAAGTCGAGAACATTATCTCTGAAAGCAAAAATGGGTATGTTTGAAGGAATAGTGGTTCCAACAATGTTGTATGGTTGCGAGGCGTGGGCTATGGATAGAGTTGTGTGCAGGAGGGTGGATGTGCTGGAAATGAGATGTTTGAAGACAATGTGTGGTGTGAGGTGGTTTGATCGAGTAAGTAACGTAAGGGTAAGAGAGATGTGTGGAAATAAAAAGAGCGTGGTTGAGAGAGCAGAAGAGGGTGTTTTGAAATGGTTTGGGCACATGGAGAGAATGAGTGAGGAAAGATTGACCAAGAGGATATATGTGTCGGAGGTGGAGGGAACGAGGAGACGTGGGAGATCAAATTGGAGGTGGAAAGATGGAGTGAAAAAGATTTTGTGTGATCGGGGCCTGAACATGCAGGAGGGAGAAAGGAGGGCAAGGAATAGAGTGACTTGGATCGATGTGGTATACCAGGGTTGACGTGCTGTCAGTGGATTGAATCAGGGCATGTGAAGCGTCTGGGCTTAACCATGGAAAGCTGTGTAGGTATGTATATTTGCGTGTGTGGACGTATGTATGTACATGTGTATGGGGGTGGGTTGGGCCATTTCTATCGTCTGTTTCCTTGCGCTACCTCGCAAACGCGGGAGACAGCGACAAAGCCAAAAAAAAAAGAAAAAAAAATATATATATATATATATATATATATATATATATATATATATATATATTGTTAGAAGCAGTGAAAAGTTTTTATCGAGGATGTAAGGCATGTGTACGTGTAGGAAGAGAGGAAAGTGATTGGTTCTCAGTGAATGTAGGTTTGCGGCAGGGGTGTGTGATATCTCCATGGTTGTTTAATTTGTTTATGGATGGGGTTGTTAGGGAGGTAAATGCAAGAGTTTTGGAAAGAGGGGCAAGTATGAAGTCTGTTGGGGATGAGAGAGCTTGGGAAGTGAGTCAGTTGTTGTTCGCTGATGATACAGCGCTGGTGGCTGATTCATGTGAGAAACTGCAGAAGCTGGTGACTGAGTTTGGTAAAGTGTGTGGAAGAAGAAAGTTAAGAGTAAATGTGAATAAGAGCAAGGTTATTAGGTACAGTAGGGTTGAGGGTCAAGTCAATTGGGAGGTAAGTTTGAATGGAGAAAAACTGGAGGAAGTGAAGTGTTTTAGATATCTGGGAGTGGATCTGGCATCGGATGGAACCATGGAAGCGGAAGTGGATCATAGGGTGGGGGAGGGGGCGAAAATTCTGGGGGCCTTGAAGAATGTGTGGAAGTCGAGAACATTATCTCGGAAAGCAAAAATGGGTATGTTTGAAGGAATAGTGGTTCCAACAATGTTGTATGGTTGCGAGGCGTGGGCTATGGATAGAGTTGTGCGCAGGAGGATGGATGTGCTGGAAATGAGATGTTTGAGGACAATGTGTGGTGTGAGGTGGTTTGATCGAGTGAGTAACATAAGGGTAAGAGAGATGTGTGGAAATAAAAAGAACGTGGTTGAGAGAGCAGAAGAGGGTGTTTTGAAGTGGTTTGGGCACATGGAGAGGATGAGTGAGGAAAGATTGACCAAGAGGATATATGTGTCGGAGGTGGAGGGAGCCAGGAGAAGAGGGAGACCAAATTGGAGGTGGAAAGATGGAGTGAAAAAGATTTTGTGTGATCAGGGCCTGAACATGCAGGAGGGTGAAAGGAGGGCAAGGAATAGAGTGAATTGGAGCGATGTGGTATACCGGGGTTGACGTGCTGTCAGTGGATTGAATCAAGGCATGTGAAGCGTCTGGGGTAAACCATGGAAAGCTGTGTAGGTATGTATATTTGCGTGTGTGGATGTATGTATATACATGTGTATGGGGGTGGGTTGGGCCATTTCTTTCGTCTGTTTCCTTGCGCTACCTCGCAAACGCGGGAGACAGCGACAAAGTATAAAAAAAAAAAAAAAAATATATATATATATATATATATATATATATGTATATATATATATATATATATATATATATATATATATATATATATATATATATATATATATATATGTGTATATATATATATATATATATATATATATATATATATATATATATATATATATATATATACATTTTTTTTTTTTTTTTTTTTTTTTTTTTTTTTTTTTATACTTTGTCGCTGTCTCCCGCGTTTGCGAGGTAGCGCAAGGAAACAGACGAAAGAAATGGCCCAACCCCCCCCCCCCCATACACATGTACATACACACGTCCACACACGCAAATATACATACCTACACACCTTTCCATGGTTTACCCCAGACGCTTCACATGCCCTGATTCACTCCACTGACAGCACGTCAACCCCTGTATACCACATCGCTCCAATTCACTCTATTCCTTGCCCTCCTTACACCCTCCTGCATGTTCAGGCCCCGATCACACAAAATCTTTTTCACTCCATCTTTCCACCTCCAATTTGGTCTCCCTCTTCTCCTCGTTCCCTCCACCTCCGACACATATATCCTCTTGGTCAATCTTTCCTCACTCATTCTCTCCATGTGACCAAACCATTTCAAAACACCCTCTTCTGCTCTCTCAACCACGCTCTTTTTATTTCCACACATCTCTCTTACCCTTACGTTACTTACTCGATCAAACCACCTCACACCACACATTGTCCTCAAACATCTCATTTCCAGCACATCCATCCTCCTGCGCACAACTCTATCCATAGCCCACGCCTCGCAACCATACAACATTGTTGGAACCACTATTCCTTCAAACATACCCATTTTTGCTTTCCGAGATACTGTTCTCGACTTCCACACATTTTTCAAGGCTCCCAAAATTTTCGCCCCCTCCCCCACCCTATGATCCACTTCCGCTTCCATGGTTCCATCCGCTGACAGATCCACTCCCAGATATCTAAAACACCTCACTTCCTCCAGTTTTTCTCCATTCAAACTCACCTCCCAATTGACTTGACCCTCAACCCTACTGTACCTAATAACCTTGCTCTTATTCACATTTACTCTTAACTTTCTTCTTCCACACACTTTACCAAACTCAGTCACCAGCTTCTGCAGTTTCTCACATGAATCAGCCACCAGCGCTGTATCATCAGCGAACAACAACTGACTCACTTCCCAAGCTCTCTCATCCCCAACAGACTTCATACTTGCCCCTCTTTCCAGGACTCTTGCATTTACCTCCCTAACAACCCCATCCATAAACAAATTAAACAACCATGGAGACATCACACACCCCTGCCGCAAACCTACATTCACAGAGGTAGTAAAAGCTTTGCGGAAGATGAAAGCCGGCAAGGCAGCAGGTTTGGATGGTATTGCAGTGGAATTTATTAAAAAAGGGGGTGACTGTATTGTTGACTGGTTGGTAAGGTTATTTAATGTATGTATGACTCATGGTGAGGTGCCTGAGGATTGGCGGAATGCGTGCATAGTGCCATTGTACAAAGGCAAAGGGGATAAGAGTGAGTGCTCAAATTACAGAGGTATAAGTTTGTTGAGTATTCCTGGTAAATTATATGGGAGGGTATTGATTGAGAGGGTGAAGGCATGTACAGAGCATCAGATTGGGGAAGAGCAGTGCGGTTTCAGAAGTGGTAGAGGATGTGTGGATCAGGTGTTTGCTTTGAAGAATGTATGTGAGAAATACTTAGAAAAGCAAATGGATTTGTATGTAGCATTTATGGATCTGGAGAAGGCATATGATAGAGTTGATAGAGATGCTCTGTGGAAGGTATTAAGAATATATGGTGTGGGAGGCAAGTTGTTAGAAGCAGTGAAAAGTTTTTATCGAGGATGTAAGGCATGTGTACGTGTAGGAAGAGAGGAAAGTGATTGGTTCTCAGTGAATGTAGGTTTGCGGCAGGGGTGTGTGATGTCTCCATGGTTGTTTAATTTGTTTATGGATGGGGTTGTAAGGGAGGTAAATGCAAGAGTCCTGGAAAGAGGGGCAAGTATGAAGTCTGTTGGGGATGAGAGAGCTTGGGAAGTGAGTCAGTTGTTGTTCGCTGATGATACAGCGCTGGTGGCTGATTCATGTGAGAAACTGCAGAAGCTGGTGACTGAGTTTGGTAAAGTGTGTGGAAGAAGAAAGTTGAGAGTAAATGTGAATAAGAGCAAGGTTATTAGGTACAGTAGGGGTGAGGGTCAAGTCAATTGGGAGGTGAGTTTGAATGGAGAAAAACTGGAGGAAGTGAAGTGTTTTAGATATCTGGGAGTGGATCTGTCAGCGGATGGAACCATGGAAGCGGAAGTGGATCATAGGGTGGGGGAGGGGGCGAAAATTTTGGGAGCCTTGAAAAATGTGTGGAAGTCGAGAACATTATCTCGGAAAGCAAAAATGGGTATGTTTGAGGGAATAGTGGTTCCAACAATGTTGTATGGTTGCGAGGCGTGGGCTATGGATAGAGATGTGCGCAGGAGGATGGATGTGCTGGAAATGAGATGTTTGAGGACAATGTGTGGTGTGAGGTGGTTTGATCGAGTAAGTAACGTAAGGGTGAGAGAGATGTGTGGAAATAAAAAGAGCGTGGTTGAGAGAGCAGAAGAGGGTGTTTTGAAATGGTTTGGGCACATGGAGAGAATGAGTGAGGAGAGATTGACCAAGAGGATATATGTGTCGGAGGTGGAGGGAACGAGGAGAAGAGGGAGACCAAATTGGAGGTGGAAAGATGGAGTGAAAAAGATTTTGTGTGATCGGGGCCTGAACATGCAGGAGGGTGAAAGGAGGGCAAGAAATAGAGTGAATTGGAGTCATGTGGTATACAGGGGTTGACGTGCTGTCAGTGGATTGAAGCAAGGCATGTGAAGCGTCTGGGGTAAACCATGGAAAGCTGTGTAGGTATGTATATTTGCGTGTGTGGACGTGTGTATGTACATGTGTATGGGGGGGGGGGTTGGGCCATTTCTTTCGTCTGTTTCCTTGCGCTACCTCGCAAACGCGGGAGACAGCGACAAAGTATAAAAAAAAAAAAAAAAAAAAAATATATATATATATGTATATATGTATGTATATTATCCCTGGGGATAGGGGTGAAAGAATACTTCCTACGCATTCCTCGCGTGTCGTAGAAGGCGACTAGAGGGGACAGGAGCGGGGGGCCAGAAATCCTCCCCTCCTTGTATTTTTGACTTTCTAAAATGGGAAACAGAAGAAGGAGTCATGCGGGGAGTGCTCATCCTCCTCGAAGGCTCAGACTGGGGTGTCTAAATGTGTGTGGATGTAACCAAGATGTGAAAAAAGGAGAGATAGGTAGTATGTTTGAGGAAAGGAACCTGGATGTTTTGGCTCTGAGTGAAACGAAGCTCAAGGGTAAAGGGGAAGAGTGGTTTAGGAATGTCTAGGGAGTAAAGTCAGGGGTTAGTGAGAGGACAAGAGCAAGGGAAGGAGTAGCAGTACTCCTGAAACAGGAGTTGTGGGAGTATGTGATAGAATGTAAGAAAGTAAATTCTCGATTGATATGGGTAAAACTGAAAGTTGATGGAGAGAGATGGGTGATTATTGGTGCATATGCACCTGGGCATGAGAAGAAAGATCATGAGAGGCAAGTGTTTTGGGAGCAGCTGAATGAGTGCGTTAGTGGTTTTGATGCACGAGACCGGGTTATAGTGATGGGTGATTTGAATGCAAAGGTGAGTAATGTGGCAGTTGAGGGAATAATTGGTATACATGGGGTGCTCAGTGTTGTAAATGGAAATGGTGAAGAGCTTGTAGATTTATGTGCTGAAAAAGGACTGGTGATTGGGAATACCTGGTTTAAAAAGCGAGATGTACATAAGTATACGTATGTAAGTAGGAGAGATGGCCAGAGAGCGTTATTGGATTACGTGTTAATTGACAGGCGCGCGAAAGAGAGACTTTTGGATGTTAATGTGCTGAGAGGTGCCACTGGAGGGATGTCTGATCATTATCTTGTGGAGGCTAAGGTGAAGATTTGTATGGGTTTTCAGAAAAGAAGAGTGAATGTTGGGGTGAAGAGGGTGGTGAGAGTAAGTGAGCTTGGGAAGGAGACTTGTGTGAGGAAGTACCAGGAGAGACTGAGTACAGAATGGAAAAAGGTGAGAACAATGGTTAGTAAGGGGAGTGGGGGAGGAATGGGATGTATTTAGGGAATCAGTGATGGATTGCGCAAAAGATGCTTGTGGCATGAGAGGAGTGGGAGGTGGGTTGATTAGAAAGGGTAGTGAGTGGTGGGATGAAGAAGTGGCAGATATAGGGTGTTTTGGTCGAGGTGGTGTGCAAAGTGAGAGGGTTAGGGAAAATGATTTGGTAAACAGAGAAGAGGTAAAAGCTTTGCGGAAGATGAAAGCCGGCAAGGCAACAGGTTTGGATGGTATTGCAGTGGAATTTATTAAAAAAGGGGGTGACTGTATTGTTGACTGGTCGGTAAGGTCATTTAATGTATGTATGACTCATAGTGAGGTGCCTGAGGATTGGCGGAATGCATGCATAGTGCCATTATACAAAGGCAAAGGGGATAAGAGTGAGTGCTCAAATTACAGAGGTATAAGTTTGTTGAGTATTCCTGGTAAATTATATGGGAGGGTATTGATTGAGAGGGTGAAGGCATGTGCAGAGCATCAGATTGGGGAAGAGCAGTGTGGTTTCAGAAGTGGTAGAGGATGTGTGGATCAGGTGTTTGCTTTGAAGAATGTATGTGAGAAATACTTAGAAAAGCAAGTGGATTTGTATGTAGCATTTATGGATCTGGAGAAGGCATATGATAGAGTTGATAGAGATGCTCTGTGGAAGGTATTAAGAATATATGGTGTGGGAGGCAAGTTGTTAGAAGCAGTGAAAAGTTTTTATCGAGGATGTAAGGCATGTGTACATGTAGGAAGAGAGGAAAGTGATTGGTTCTCAGTGAATGTAGGTTTGCGGCAGGGGTATGTGATGTCTCCATGGTTGTTTAATTTGTTTATGGATGGGGTTGTTAGGGAGGTAAATGCAAGAGTTTTGGAAAGAGGGGCAAGTATGAAGTCTGTTGGGGATGAGAGAGCTTGGGAAGTGAGTCAGTTGTTGTTCACTGATGATTCAGCGCTAGTGGCTGATTCATGTGAGAAACTGCAGAAGCTGGTGAATGAGTTTGGTAAAGTGTGTGAAACAAGAAAGTTAAGAGTAAATGTGAATAAGAGCAAGGTTATTAGGTACAGTAGGGTTGAGGGTCAAGTCAATTGGGAGGTAAGTTTGAATGGAGAAAAACTGGAGGAAGTAAAGTGTTTTAGATATCTGGGAGTGGATCTGGCAGGGGATGGAACCATGGAAGCGGAAGTGAATCATAGGGTGGGGGAGGGGGCGAAAATCCTGGGAGCCTTGAAGAATGTGTGGAAGTCGAGAACATTATCTCGGAAAGCAAAACTCGGCATGTTTGAAGGAATAGTGGTTCAGGTGGAGGGAACGAGAAGTGGGAGACCAAATTGGTGGTGGAAAGATGGAGTGAAAAAGATTTTGTGTGATCGGGGCTTGAACATGCAGGAGGGTGAAAGGAGGGCAAGGAATAGAGTGAATTGGATGGATGTGGTATACCGGGGTTGACGTGCTGTCAGTGGATTGAATCAGGGCATGTGAAGCATCTGGGGTAAACCATGGAAAGTTGTGTTGGGCCTGGATGTGGAAAGGGAGCTGTGGTTTCAGGCATTATTGCATGACAGCTAGAGACTGAGTGTGAACGAATGGGGCCTTTGTTGTCTTTTCCTAGTGCTACTTCGCACACATGAGGGGGAAGGGGGATGGTATTCCATGTGTGGCGATGTGGCACTGGGAATGAATAAAGGCAGTGTGAATTGTGTGCATGGGTATATGTATGTGTCTGTGTGTGTATATATATGTGTACATTGAGATGTATAGGTATGTATATTTGCGTGTGTGGACGTGTATGTATATACATTGTGTATGGGGGTGGGTTGGGCCATTTCTTTCGTCTGTTTCCTTGCGCTACCTTGCAAACGCAGGAGACAGCGACAAAGCAAAATAAATAAAATAAATAATAATAATGATAATAATGATGATAATTGGTTGAGGGACAAGTAAATTGGGAGGTGAGTTTGAATGGAGAAAAACTGGAAGAACCGAAGTGTTTTAGATATCGGGGGAGTGGATTTAGCAGCGGATGGAACCATGGAAGCGGAAGTGAGTCACAGGGAGGGGGAGGGGGTGAAGGTTCTGGGAACGTTGAAGAATGTGTGGAAGGCGAGAACTTTATCTTGGAGATTAAAATGGGTATATTTGAAGGAATAGTGGTTCCAACAATTTTATATGGTTGTGAGGCATGGGCTATGGATAGGGTTGTGCTGAGGAGGGTGGATATATTGGAAAGGAGACGTTTGAGGACAGTATGTGGTGTGAGGTGGTTTGATCAAGTAAGTAATGAAAGGGTAAGAGGAGATGTGTGGTAATGAAAAGAGTGTAGTAGAGAGAGCAGAAGAGGGTGTATTGAAATGGTTTGGTCACATGGAGAGAATGAGTGAGGAAAGATTGACAAAGAGGATATATATGTCAGAGGTGGAGAGAACAAGAAGTGGGAGACGAAATTGAAGGTGGAATGATGGAGTGAAAAAGATTTTGAGCTATAGGGGCCTAAACATACAGGAGGGTGAAATGCGTTCAAGGAATAGAGTGAGTTGGAATGAATTGGTATATCGGGGTCGATGTGCTGTCAATGGATTGAACCAGGGTACGTAAAGCATCTGGGGTAAACCATGGAAAGTTTTGTGAGGCCTGGATGTGGAAAGGGAGCTGTGGTGTTGGTGCATTATATGGCATTTTATGTGTGGCGGGGTTGCGACGGGAATAGATGAAGGCAGCATGTATGAATATGTACATGTGTATATATGCATATGTCTGTGCATGTTTACGTTGAAATGTATGGGTTTGTATATGTGCGTGTGTGGACATAAACGTCCACACACATATGTGGGTGGGTTGGGCCATTCTTTCGTCTGTTTCCTTATGCTACCTCACTAATGCGGGAGACAGTGACTAAGTATAATAAAGTAATTGAGGTGGGCAGATTAGAAAGGGTAGTGAGTGGTGGGATGAAGAAGTAAGATTATTAGTGAAAGAGAAGAGAGAGGCATTTGGATGATTTTTGCCGGGAAATAGTGCAAATGACTGGGAAATGTATAAAAGGAAGAGGCAGGAGGTCAAGAGAAAGGTGCAAGAGGTGAAAAAGAGGGCAAATGAGAGTTGGGGTGACAGAGTATCGTTAGATTTAAGGAGAATAAAAGGATGTTTTGAAAGGAGGTAAATAAATTGCATAAGACAAGGGAAAAAATGGGAACTTCAGTGAAGGGGGCTAATGGGGAGGTGATAACAAGTAGTGGTGATGTGAGATGGAGTGAGTATTTTGAAGGTTTGTTGAATTTGTTTGATGATAGAGTGGCAGATATAGGGTGTTTTTGTTGAGGTAGTGTGCAAAGTGAGAGGGTTAGAGAGAATGATTTGGTAAACAGAGAATAGGTAGTAAAAGCTTTGTGGAAGATGAAAGCCAGCAAGGCAGTGGGATTGGATGGTATTGCAGTGGAATTTCCTAAAAAAGGGGGTGACTGTATTGTTGACTGGTTGGTAAGATTATTTAATGTATGTATGACTCATGGTGAGGTCCCTGAGGATTGGAGGAATGCTTGCACAGTGCCATTGTACAAAGGCAAAGGGGATAAAAGTGAGTGCTCAAATTATAGAAGTTTAAGTTTGTTGAGTATTCCTGGGAAATTATATGGAAGGGTATTGATTGAGAGGGTGAAGGCATGTACAGAGCATCAGACTGGGGAAGAGCAGTGTGGTTTCGGAAGTGGTAGAGGGTGTGTGGATCAGGTGTTTGCTTTGAAGAATGTATGTGAGAAATACTTAGAAAAGCAAATGGATTTGTATGTGGCATTTATGGATCTGGAGAAGGTATATGATAGAGTTGATAGAGATGCTCTGTGGAAGGTATTAAGAATATATGGTGTTGGGGGCAAGTTGTTAGGAGCGGTGAAAAGTTTTTTTCGAGGATGTAAGGCATGTGTACGCGTAGGAAGAGAGGAAAGTGATTGGTTCTCACTAAATGTTGGTTTGCGGCAGAGGTGTGTGATGTCTCCATGGCTATTTAATTTGTTTACGGATGGGGTTGTTGAATGCAAGAGTTTTGGAAAGAGGGGCAAGTATGCAGTCTGTTGTGGATGAGAGAGCTTGGAAAGTGAGTCAATTGTTGTTCGCTGATGATACAGCACTGGTGGCTGATTCATGTGAGAAACTGTAGAAGCTGGTGACTGAGTTTGGTAAAGTGTGTGGAAGAAGAAAGCTGAGATTAAATGTGAATGAGAGCAAGGTTATTAGGTACAGTAGGGTTGAGGGACAAGTCAATTGGGAGGTAAGTTTGAATGGAGAGAGACTGGTGGAAGTGAAGTGTTTTAGATATCTGGGAGTGGATTTGGCAGTGGATGGAACCATGGAAGCAGAAGTGAATCATAGGGTGGGGGAGGTCGCGAAAGTTCTGGGAGCGTTGAAGAATGTGTGGAAGTCGAGAACATTATCTCAGAAATGAAAAATGGGTATGTTTGAAGGAATAGTTGGTTTGAAGGAATATGGCTGCGAGGCATGGGCTATAGATAGAATCGTGCAGAGGAGGGTGGATGTGCTGGAAATGAGATGTTTGAGGACAATATGTGGTGTGAGGTGGTTTGATCGAGTAAGTAATAATAGGGTAAGAGAGATGTGTGGTAATAAAAAGAGTGGTTGAGAGAGCAGAAGAGGGTGTTTTGAAATGGTTTGGGCACATGGAGAGAATGAGTGAGGAAAGATTGACAAAGAGGATATATGTGTCAGAGGTGGAGGGAACGAGGAGAAGTGGGAGACCAAATTGAAGGTGGAAAGATGGAGTGAAAAAGATTTTGAGTGATTGGGGCCTGAACATGCAGGAGGGTGAAAGGCGTGCAAGGAATAGAGTGAATTGGAATGATGTGGTATACCGGGGTCAACTTGCTGTCAATGGATTGAACCAGGGTGTGTGAAGCGTCTGGGGTAAACCATGGAAAGTTCTGTGAGGCCTGAATGTGGAAAGGGAGCTGTCGTTTCAGTGCATTATACATGACAGCTAGAGACTGAGTGTGAACGAATGTGGCCTCTGTTGTCTTTTCCTAGCGCTACCTCGCGCACATGCCAGGGGGAGGGGGTTGTTATTTCATGTGTGTTGGGTTGGCTATGGGAATGAATAAGGGTAGACAGTATGAATTATGTACATGTGTATATATGTCTGTGTGTGTATATATATGTGTACGTTGAGATGTATAGGTATGTATATTCGCGTGGGTGGGCGTGTATGTATATACATGTGTATGTGGGTGGGTTGGGCCATTCTTTCGTCTATTTCCTTGCGCTACCTCGCTAACGCGGGAGACAGCGACAAAGCAAAATTAAGAAATATAAAATAATAATAATGATGATGATAATGATAATATTTGAGTGAAACAAAGCTCAAGGGGAAAAGGAAAAAGTGTTTAGGGAATTTCTTAGGGGTAAAGCTAGGGGTTGGTGATAGGACAAAAGCTAAGGAAGGGGTAGCACTACTTTAGAAGCTGTAGTTTTGGGTTGTATGAAAAAGTTTAAGCAATGAGCTCTAGATTTATGTGAGTAAATATGAAAGAGGATTGCAAAAGATAGACGAGTATCTATGTTTATGCACTTAACCATGAAAGGGAAGATGATGAGAAGAAAGTTTTTTTTGGAGAAGCTGACTGAGTTTGTCAGCAGTTTTAATGTATGAAATTGGGCATTAGTGATGGATGATTGGAGAGTGAGTTATGTAGCAGTTGAGGATATAATTGATGGACATGGAGCATTCAGTGAGGTGAATAGGAGTGGTAAACTTTACAGCTTGTGGAGTTGTGTGCTGAAAAAGGACTGGTGATTGGGAATACATGGTTTAAAAAGAGGGACATGCATAAGTGCACATGGGTGAGTAGGAAAAATGGTAAGAGGGAATTGTTAAATTACATATTTATTGATTAGGCATGCAAAAGAAATACTCATGGATGTGAATGTGTTGAGAGGGGCAACTAGTGGGATTTCTTATGGTTACCTGTTGGAGTTGAGGATAAAGATTTGTAGAAGTTTTCAGAAAGGAGGAAAAAATATGAGTGAGAAGAAGGTGAAAGTAAATGACTTTAGAAAATAGTCATGCATGAAATATTTGCCTGTAGAGATTGGGTGTAGAATGGCAAAAGATGAGTAAATGAAACTTGGGGAATAGGTGACGAATCGGAGATATTTAGGGAAGCCATGGTGGCAGATAAGAAAGGGCAGCGAATGGTGGAATGACAAAATATAGTTGCTAGTGAAAGATGAGAGTTGTATGGGCAGTACTTATAAGGAAGGAGTGCAAATGACTGGGAGATGTGCGAGAGAAAGTGGTAGGAAGTTAAGAGGAAGGTACAGGGGTTAAAAAGTTGGCAAATGGGAATAAGATGTTCAGAAAGAGGTTGATAAAGTAAGAAAAACAAGAGAACAAATGGGACCATAAGTGAAGGGGGCAAATGGAGAAGTGGTAACTGATAGTGATGAAATGAGGAGATGGAGTATTTTGAAATGTTGAATGTTGGCAGATGCAGGGTTTTTGGGTGGGGTAGGAGGTATGGAAAGTGAGAGTCATGGAGTAGTTTGGTGAATAAAGGTGTTGAAAGCCTTGCATAAGATGAAATGTGACAAGGCAATTGGACTGGACGGTATTACAGTTGAATTTCCCAAGAATGGAGGTGACTGTATTATTGATTGGTTTGTTAGGATTTTCAGAGTATGTATACATCTTGGTAAGGTGCCTTAGGATTGACAGAATGCATTTATAGTGCCACTGTATAAAGGTAAGGGGAACAAAGGTGAGTGTTAAAACTGCAGAGGTGTAACTGGTAAGTTGTATGAGAAAGCAGTGATTGAGAGAGTGAAGGCATTTACAGAGCATCAGATTTGGAGGAAATGTTGGTTTCAGAAATGTTAGATGATGTATGGATGAGGTGTTTGCATTGAAGCATATGTGTGAGAAATACTTATAGAAACAGAAGGATTTCTTTGACAGAAGGATTTCTTTGAGCATTTATGGAGCTAGAGAAAGCATATGATAGGGTTGATAGACATGCTTTGTGGAAGGTCCCACAAATATATGGAAGCAGTGAGAAGTATTCATGTATCTACAAGTAGGTAGAGAGTAAGGTGAAGCTTCCAGGTGAAGGTGGATCTGCAACAGAAGTGTGTGATGTCACCGTGGCTGTTAAATTTGTTTATGAACAGCATGGTGGGGGAGGTAAATGTGAAGGTTTTGGAGGGCATGCAGACTGTAGGGGGTGAAGGGGCCTGAGAAATAAGTTAGTTGTTGTTTGCTGGTGATACAACACTGGTGGCAGATTCGAGTAAGAAGTTGCAGAAGTTAGTGCCTAAGTGGGGAACGTCTGAAAAGAGGACATTAAGTGTAAGTATGAACTAAAGGAAGGTTATTAGGTTAAGTGTAAGTATGAACTAAAGCAAGGTTATTAGGTTTAGCAGGGCAGATGGACAGGTTGGTTGGGGTGTAAGTTTGAAAAGAGAAAATCTGGAGGAAGAGGAGTGTTTTACGGGAATGGAAGTAACAGTAGCAGCAAGGAACCATGAAAAAAGTGAATCATAGGGTATTTGAGAGGGGCAAACATTCTGGGAGCAATGAGGAATGTGTAAAAAGGGAGATCATTATCTGGATAGATAAGATGGTTATATGAGGACGCATGGGAGTCCAATTGTTGTTGTATAGATGAGAGGCATAGGCTATGGGGAAAATGTGCAGAGAAGGATGGATTTGTTTCAAATGAAGTGTTTGAGGACAGTATGTGGTGTGAGGTGGTTTGAGTAAATGATGGAAAGGTAAAAGAGGGATGATCCTGGTTGGGAGAGCTGATGAGTGTGTACTGAAATGGCTTAAATGTGTGATGAGAATGAGTGAGGATATCTCTCTCAAAAGTAGAGAAGAAAAGAAGAGGGAGACCAAATCATAGATGGAAGGATAGAGTGAAAACGACTTTGAGTGACTGGGGCCTTAACCTGTGGAAGGGTGAAAGGTACACATGGGATACAGTGAATTGGAACAATGTTGTATGCAGGGGCCAGTGTGCTGTTAGTGGACTAAACCAGGTCATATGGAACAACTGGAGGAAATCTTGGAAAGGTCTTTGTGGCCCATTTGTGGATAGGGGGCTGTGGTTTCATTGCAGTAGACATGACATCTAGAGAATAGATATGAGTAAATGCAGCCTATCTTCATATCTTCCTGGTGCTACCTTGCCAATGTGTAAAATGGCAGTTAAGTATGAAAAGATATACAGGTAATAAAAACCTTTGATAAAAGTAGAATAACATAGGGATAAAAGTGCCAAAAAAGTGTGGAATCATGAATTGTGATGATGCAGCTCTAATTTAGAGAACATTCAATTTTGACTCTTGATAATGAAAAACAAAATGTTTGCATGCAGTGTAGTATTAACTGAAGAGCCTCATGTCACTGACATTGTAGTGGTTTGGTATCTAATTGAAGGTCTCTACCCATGATTTTAGGTTTCCATGGTAGCAAAAGTTTCATGTGTACCAAGTTGAATTGGATATCAGAGGAATTTGTGTTACTGGACTCAACCTGCCTAAGGTTACACCATGAGTGAAAAGTCACCTTTGGCAAGGCTGTATTATAATCGCTTGACAAAAGAGAGTCCCGTATCTCATATGAGCTTTGCACTGTAAAGGAGTCCATCCTGTCCATACCCCTGAGTGTAGCACAGCCTTGGAGCTGTTGGATAAAATATTGTGGGTAACATAAGGACCCCTTCAGAAGGGCCTTAGGGTTATTATGAATAAATGAAAGATTGATATATGCCTTCAAAGGTGCAGATCATGATCTGTATTCATTTATCAAAAATAAGTATGTAATGTTACAGATATGTAGATTTGATAACATAGTTTATAGGCTTCATTATTATTAGCAACCTCTTTTACAGTCTGGTGGTGAACTGGAGAATGCAGAGCAGATAGGCAGTGCTGTCATGAGTTTGTTATCTTGTACTAGCAAGGCTCATCTTTGGCCAGGTGACTCTGGGGATGCTTTCAAAAAGATATCAAGTAAGTGATGGCTGTATAAAATTAAAATGAATGTGTTGATATTATAGACTGTTGTTTGTAGAAGTGAGATGGCAAATTATGATTATCAAATTAATGGGAGAGGATTCCTTGTAGAGAGCACAGTAGCAAGTCTACCTCTATATTTACAATTGAAGACACAGCCCATGTCCTGAATTCAGTTTATTGGTAAGATAGGAGAATGTTCTGCAACAAATTGACATAAAAGCTGAAGACATACTATCATCAGTAAACCGAAGGAATTAGATGAAATGGCATGCCCTGATAATTTTACCTGAGGACAATGAAAGAGGGAAAAAATATGGTAGTTAAGCTCTTGCCTGCCCTTTTCAATGAGTCACTTACAACAGGAAAAGTTCTAGGTATATGAAAGTGTGACAGTGTAACACCAATGTTCAAAAAGGCAATAAGTCACTGCCTAGAAATTATCATTCAAATTGCTTAATGGCTGTTGTTGGAAAACTTATGGAATCCATCTTTTGAGACAAAATTTTTAATCATTTAGAGGACTACCACTTCATAAATAATTCTCAGCATTGTTTTCAACTAAATCACTCATGTCTGACAAATCTGCTCGATTTCTTTTATGATATAATCAACATTTATGGTGAAAATAAAGCAGTTATTATCATTTGTCAAGATTTTCAAAAAGCATTCGATAAGGTTCCACTTCAAAGGTTACTAGCAAATATTTAGTCATATGGTAGTGATAAGGCTGTACTTCAGTGGGTAAGAAATTAGCTGACTGATCTTAAATGATCTTAAACAAAGAGTTGCGATTAATGGTCAAGCCTCAGAAAGATTTGATGTAACAAGTGATGTACATAAGGATCAATTTTGGACTGGCTGTCTTTCTCAAATATGACACTGATAATGGACTGCCTTATAAGATATCAAAATTCACTGATGTTAGAAAGCTGGAAAATGAATTTACAAATGATCTTAAATGATTACAGCTTCAGATAGACATTCACAAAGTGATGGCCTACACTCATTGGTGGCCAATGAATTTTGATATCAGTAAGTGCAAAATTTTACATATCAGTAGTAAAAATGGAAAGGCAAGTAACAGATTGAATTCTGTTGGATTGCAAAAGGTAAGTGAGGAAAAAAGACCTGGATGTAACAGTCTCTGGTGACCAAAAACCAAGTTCATTAATGAATGGAAGCAGTGAAAAGAGTGAACAAAAATCTTGGATTCATAGGTAGGGCCTTCGAGTTTAAGTCCAAGGAAATGATCCAAACTCTTTTCCGTTCATTGTGCATCCCCATACTTGATTACTGTTTTTCGTTTTGGTCTTCCAACCTAAAAAAAAATTAGACGACAGAATGGAGAGAGTGCACTGTCAGTATACCAAGATGATTCCCAGGCCAAGAAGCAAGTTCTATGAGAGCTGATTAAATGACTTGAATCTATTTAGCATGGAATATAGAGACTAATCTAATACAGGTATTCAAAATTATCAAAGTCTATGATAATCTTGATCTAATAAATTTAAGATCTGATTTGTGTGATTTCATTTGTAGTTATGGATACAAACTTGTGGGCAGACATTTTACCTTGAATGAGACAAAGTACGTTTTTCAACAGGATTGTTAATATATGGAATGATTTGACAGTTATAGTGGTTGAAAGCAATACTACAGATACATTTAAAAACAAACGATAAATATTTCACCTCAATTGCTCAACATACATTATTTGCACCTCCTTAGTCATATTCACAGTTTGCAGGTCATTCTAACTTTTAGTACATTAATGTATTAGTTTCTGATCTCATTCATTATCACAAACAGCCCTGAAAAGACCCAATATTTAATGGGACCTACCATCTAACACATTCAGCAAACCTTCAAAATACTCCATTTCCTTCTCACATCATCATTACTTGTTATTACCTCCCCATTAGCCCCCTTCACCAATGTTCCCATTTGTTCTCTTGTCTTAGTCTTGCGCTTTTTATTTACCTCCCTCCGAAACATCTTTTTCTTTCTTTCTTATACTGTTTGCCATTTTTTTTATTCTCCCTAGAATTTAATGATACTATCTCACCCCAACTCTCATTTACCCTCTTTTTCACCTCTTGCACCTTTCTCTTCACCTCCTGCCTCTTTCTTTTATACATCCCCCTTTCATTTGCACTATTTCCCTTCAAAACTCGTCCAAAAGCCTCTCTCTTCTCTTTCACTAATAATCTTACTTCTTCATCCCACCACTCACTTCCCTTTCTAATCTGCCCACCTCCCACGCTTCTCATGCCATAAGCATCTTTTGCACAAGCCATCACTGCTTCCCTAAATACATCCCATTCCTCCCTCACTCCCCTTACGTCCTTTGCTCTTACCTTTTTCCATTCTGCACTCAGTCTCTCCTGGTACTTCCTCACACAAGTCTCCTTCCCAAGCTCACTTACTCTCACCACTCTCTTCACTCCAACATTCTCTTTTCTTCTCTGAAAACCTCTACAAATCTTCACCTTTGCCTCCACAAGATATTGATCAGACATCCCTCCAGTTGCACCCCTCAGCACATTAACATCCAAAAGTCTCTCTTTCACGCACCTGTCAATTAACACATTATCCGGTAACGCTCTCTACCCATCTCTCCTACTTACATGCGTATACTTATGTATATCTCTCTTTTTAAACCAGGTATTCCCAATCACCAGTCCTTTTTCAGCACACAAATCTACAAGCTCTTCACCATTTCCATTTACAACACTGAACACCCCATGTACACCAGTTATTCCCTAAACTGCCATATTACTCACCTTTGCATTCAAATCACCCATCACTATAACCTGGTCTCATGCATTGAAACTACTAACACACTCACTCAGATGCTCCCAAAACACTTGCCTCTCATGATCTATCTTCTCATGCCCAGGTGCATAGGCACCAATAATCATCCATCTCCCTCCATCCACTTTCAGTTTTACCCATATCAATCTAGAGTTTACTTTCTTACACTCTATCACATACTCCCACTATTCCTGTTTCAGGAGTAGTGCTACTCCTTCCCTTGCTCTTGTCCTCTCATCAACCCCTGACTTTACTCCCAAAACATTCCCAAACCACTCTTTCCCTTTACCCTTGAGCTTCATTTCACTCAGAGCCAAAACATCCAGGTTCCTTTCCTCAAACTTACTACCTATCTCTCCTTTTTTCTCATCTTGGTTACATCCACACACATTTAGACACCCCAGTCTGAGCCTTCACGGAGGATGAGCACTCCCCGCGTGACTTATTCTGTTTCCCCTTTTAGAAAGTTAAAATACAAGGAGGGGAGGGTTTCCAGCCCCCCACTTCCATCCCCTTTAGTCGCCTTCTACTACACGCGAGGAATGCTTGGGAAGTATTCTTTCTCCCCAATCCCAGAGATGTGATAGGGTTAGGGAGAATGATTTGGTAAACAGAGAAGAGGTAGTAAAAGCTTTGCAGAAGGTGAAAGCCAGCAAGACAGCGGGTTTGGACGTTATTGCAGTTGAATTTATTTAAAAAGGGGGTGACTGTGTTGTTCACTGGTTGGTAAGAATATTTGATATATGTGTGACTCATGGTGAGGTGCCTGAGGATTGGCGAAATTGATGCATAGTGCCATTGTACAAAGGCAAAGGGGATAAATTGTAAGTGCTCAAATTATAGAGGTATAAGTTTGTTGAGTATTCCTGGGAAATTATATGGGAGGGTATTAATTGAGAGGGTGAAATCATGTACAGAGCATCAGATTGGGGAAGAGCAGTGTGGTTTCAGAAGTGGTAGAGGATGTGTGGATCAGGTGTTTGCTTTGAAGAATGTATGTGAGAAATACTTAGAAAAGCAAATGGATTTGTATGTAGCATTTATGAATGAGAAGGCATATGATAGAGTTGATAAGAGATGCTCTGTGGAAGGTATTAAGAATATATGATGTGGGAGGAAAGTTGCTAGAAGCAGTAAAAAGTTTTTATCGAGGATGTAAGGCATGTGTACTAGTAGAAAGAGAGGAAAGTGAATGATTCTCCATGAATGTCGGTTTGCGGCAGGGGCGCTTGATGTCTCTATGGTTGCTTAATTTGTTTATGGATGGGGTTGTTAGGGAGGTGAATGCAAGAGTTTTGGAGAGAGGGTCAAGTATGCAGTCTGTTGTGGAGAGAGCTTGGGAAGTGAGTCAGTTGTTGTTTGCTGATGATACAGCACTTGTGGCTGATTTGGGTGAGAAACTGCAGAAGCTGGTGACTGAGTTTGGTAAAGTGTGTGAAAGAAGAAAGTTGAGAGTAAATGTGAATAAGAGCAAGGTTATCAGGTACCATAGGGTTGATGGACAAGTCAGCTGGGAGGTAAGTTTGAATGAAGAAAATCTTGAGGAAGTGAAGTGTTTCAGATATCTGGGAGTGGATTTGGCACCAGATGGAACCATGGAAGCAGAAGTGATTCACAGGGTGGGGGAGGGGGCAAAAGTTCTGAGAGCGTTGAAAAATGTGTGGAAGGCGAGAACATTATCTTGGAAATCAAAAATGGGTATGTTTGAAGGAATAGTGGTTCCAACAATGTTATGTGGTTGCGAGGCATGGGCTATAGATAGAGTTGTGCAGAGGACGGTGGATGTGTTGGAAATGAGATGTTTGAGGACAATGTGTGGTTTGAGATGGATTGATCCAGTAAGTAATGAAAGGGTAAGAGAGATGTGTGGTAATAAAAAGAGTGTGATTGAGAGCATAGAAGAGGGTGTTTTGAAATGGTTTGTTCATATGGAGAGAATGAGTGAGGAAAGATTGACAAAGAGATATATTTGTCAGAGGTGGAGGGAATGAGAAGTGGGAGACCAGATTGGAGGTGGAAAGATGGAATGAAAAAGATTGAGAGCATAGAAGAGGGTGTTTTGAAATGGTTTGTTCATATGGAGAGAATGAGTGAGGAAAGATTGACAAAGATATATATTTGTCAGAGGTGGAGAGAATGAGGAGAAGTGGGCGACCAGATTGGAGGTGGAAAGATGGAATGAAAAAGATTGAGAGCGTAGAAGAGGGTGTTTTGAAATGGTTTGTTCATATGGAGAGAATGAGTGAGGAAAGATTGACAAAGAGATATATTTGTCAGAGGTGGAGGGAATGAGGAGAAGTGAGCGACCAGATTGGAGGTGGAAAGATGGAATGAAAAAGATTTTGAGTGATCGGGGCCTGAACATGCAGGAGGGTGAAAGGCGTGCAAGGAATAAGAGTGAATTGGAACAATGTGGTGTACCGGGGTCGACATGCTGTCAGTGGATTGAACAAGGGCATGTGAAGCATCTGGGGTAAACCATGGAAAGTTTTGTGGGGCCTGGATGTGGAAAGGGAGCTGTGGTTTTGGTGCATTATACATGACAGCTAGAAACTGAGTGTGAGTGAATGTGGCCTTTGTTGTCTTTTCCTAGCGCTACCTCGCATGCATGCGGGGGGAAAGGCTTGTCACTTCATGTGTGGCGGGTTGGTGACAGGAATGAATAGATGCAGCAAGTATGAATTATGTACATGTGTATATAGTATATGTCTGTGTATGTATATATATGTATACATTGAAATGTATAGGTATGTATATGTGTGTGTGTGGATGTGTATGTATATACATGTGTATATGGGTGGGTTGGGCCATTCTTTCATCTGTTTCCTTGTGCTACCTCGCTGATGTGGGAGACAGCGACAAAGTATAATAATAATAATGATAATCTCATACTTTTTTGATACTTGATTAAACCACATCACACCACATATCATACTCACACATTCCATTTCCAACTCATCCATCCTCCACCACACAGCCTTATCTATAGCCCATTTCTCGAATCGATATGATATTGTTGGGACTACTATTCCTTTAAACATGCCCATTTTGCCCTTCTAGATAGCTTTCTGTCTATCCTCACAGTCTTCAGTGCTCCCAGTACCTTTGCCCTCTCCACCACCCTGTGACTCACTTCAGCTTCCATGGTTCTGTTCACTGCTATGTCCACTCATAGGTATATAAAGCACTTCACTTTCTCCAAATTTTCCCCATTCAAACTCACACCCAAAAACTAATGTAGTTTTCAGTTGAATCGGCCTCCAGTGTTGTCTTATCAGATGACAACACCTGACTCACTTCCCAAGCCCTCTCATCCCCCATAGAATGCACACTTGCCCCTCTATTAGACACATTTACCTCCCTCACCACCCTATCCTTAAAGAAAGTGAACTGTCTTGGCAACATCATACACCCCTTCCACAAACCAAGCTTCACTTGGAACTGTTCATTCTCCTCTTTCCCTACTTACACTCTTGATAAAATTTCTCATTGCTATTAGCAGCTTTCCTCCCAAACCGTATATTCTTAAGACCTTTCACGAAGCATCAGTATCAACCATATCATATGCCTTCTCCAGATCCATAAATGCCACCATTTGTTCATCTTACACTTTCTTTAAAGTAAAGCAAACAGCTAATTTAAACATCCTATACCACTTCATAAACCACACTGCTCCTCCCCATTCTGATGCTCTGGAAATGTCTTCACCCTCTCAATCAATTCTCTCCCATACAGCTTACCAGGCATACTCAACAAATTTGTACCTCTTTAGTTATAATACTCACCTTTATCTCCCTTTTTTTTATACAATGGCTCTATACATGAATTCTGCCAATCCTTAGGCACTTCACAATTGTCCATACATACACTGAAAATCCTTACCAACCAATCATTAACACCATCACCCCCTTTCTTAATAAAGTCAGTTGCAATACCATCCACTCCAGCTGCCTTGCAGCATTTCATCTTATGTCAAGCTCTCCACTGTTCTTCTCTCTTTACTAAACCACTCTCCATGACTCTCTTTTTGCATACTACCCTGACCAAAACACCCTACATCTGCTAGTCTATCATCAAACACATTTACCAGTCTTTCAAAATACTCTCTCCAATCTCCTCATTTCAACATTACCTGTTATAACACACTTCCCCTTTTGTGTCCACCAACGTTCCCATTTATTCTCTTTGTCCTTTGCACATTATTTATCTCCCTCCAAAATATCTTTTTATTCTCCCTAAAGTTCACTGATACTCTTTCACCCAAACTCTCATTTACCCTTTTTTTTTTTTTCAACCCCTGCACCTTCCTCTTGACCTCCTACCACTCTCAACTTATATACATCTCCCAACCATATACACTCCACTACCCTGTCTAATCTTCTCACCTCCCACCTTTTGCATGTCACATGAATTTGCAACACATGCCATACCTGCTTCCCTAAATACCTCCCATTCCTCACCCACTGCCATTTCTTCATTTATTCTCATTTTTTGCCATTCTATGCTGAATTTATTTTGGTATTTCTTCCCACAAGTCTCTTTTCCAGGCTCACTTACTATCACTACTCTCTTCTTACCAACAATGGTTCCTATTTTTTGAAAATATTTACAAATTTTCACCCTCATCTTCACAATATAGTGATCAGACATCCCACCAGCTGCCCCTATCAGCACCTTTACATCCTAAAGTCTATTTTACATGCCTGTCAATTAATATGTGATCCAGGAATGATTGCTCACCATCTCTCCAGATCGCATTTATACACTTGTGTATGTCCCTCTTTTTAAACCAGTTATTCCTAATCACTATTCCTTTTTTTTTCAGCACACAACTCCACAAGCTGTTCATAATTGCCATTCATAACATTGAATACCCAATGCACTCCAGTTATACCTATCAATTGCCACATTACTTACCTTCACATTTAAATCACCTATCACAAATACCCAGTCTCTTGCAACAAGATTGCTGACAAACTCACTGAGTTGCTCCCAAAACACTTTCCTCTCATAATCTTTCTTCTCATGGAGAGTTGCATAAGCACTAATAATCACCCATCTCTCACCATCCACTTTTAGTTTCACTAACATCTGAGTAGAGTTTATTTCCTTACGCTCTGTCACATGCTTTCACAACTCTTGCTTCAGGAGTAGTGCTGCTTCTTCCTTAGCTCTTGTCCTCTCATCAACCCCTGAATTTACTCCTAATACATTTCCAACCCATTCTTTCCCTTTATGCTTTTTTCACTTAGAGCCAGAACATCCAGGATTCTTTCCTCAAATATACTACCTATCTCTCATCTCTTTGCATTTTGGTTACATCCATACACATTTAGACACCCGAGCCTGAGCCTTCGAGGAGGATGAGCACCCCCTACCTGGCCCCCCTTCTTCTGCTCTCTTTTGTCACTTTGTGTGACATGCAGGGCACATAGAGGTAGAATTCTTTCTCCCCTACCCCAGAAATATTTTCAATAATTAATAAAAGCTATGGAAGGAGTTGTAAGTGTGTGATAGAGTTTAAGGAAGAAAATTCTAGATTGATGTTGGTAAAACTTAAACTGGATGCCAAGAGATGGGTGATTATTGGTGCTTATGCACCAGGCCATGAGAGAAAAGATCATGAGACATAAATGATTTGGGAGCAGGTGAATGAGTGTTAGCAGTTCTGGTGTAGGGGACTGGGTATTAGTAATGGGTGATTTAGAATGTAAAGGTAAATGATGTGTCAGTTGAGGGTATACTTGGAGCACATGGGTATTCACTGCTATGAATGGAAATGGAGAAGATCTTGTGGAGTTGTGTACTGAAAAAAGACTTGTGATTGGGAATACCTGGTTTGAAAAGAGTGACATACACAAGTATGTGAGTAGGAGAAATGGTTAATGGACATTATTAGATTACATATAGATTGATAGGTGTTTAAAAGAAAGACAGCGTGGTATTGCTGAGAGGGACACCTGATGGGATGTCTGATCACTATCATGTGGAGGCGAGGGTGAAGATTTGTAGATGCTTTCATAATAGAGGAAACAATGTTGGAGCATAGAAAGTGATCTGAGTAAGTGAGCTTACAAAGGAAACTTGTTTGAAGAAATACCAGCAGAGATTGAGTGTAGAATGGCGGAAGCTGAGAGTAAATGTAACGAGGGAATGGATGAGGAATGGGAGGTATTTAGGGAAGCTGTGATGGCTTGTTCAAGAAATGCATGTGGTATGCGAAAGATGGGAGGTGAGCGTATTAGAAAGGGTAGTGAATGGTGGGATGAAGAAGTAAAGTTGCTAGTGAAAGGGGAAAGAGAGGCATTTGGGTAGTACTTACAGGGAAAGAATTCAAATGATTGGGAAATGTATAAGAGAAAGTGGCAGGAGGTCTAAGAGGAAAGTGCGGGGGTTAAAGAAGAGAGCAAATGAGAGTTGGGGTGAAAGAATATCATTAGACTTTAGGAAGAATAAAAAGATATTTTGGAAAGAGGTTAATAATGTGTGAAAGACAAGAGAACAAATGGGAACCTGGGTGAAAGGAGCAAAAGGGGAAGTGATAACAGGTAGTGATAAAGTGAGGAGGAGATGAAGAGAGTATTTTGAAGGATTGTTAAATGTGTTTGATGATAGAGTGACAGATGTGTCGTGTTTTGGTTGAAGTGGTATGCAAAGTGTGAGAGTCATTGAGAGTGCTTTGGTGAAGAGGGAAGAGGTGGTGAAAGCCTTGCATAAGATGAAATGTGGCAAAGCGACAGGAATTGTTGGTATTGCTGTTGACTTTATTAAGAAAGGGGATGACTGTGTTGTTAATTGGTTGGCAAGGAAATTAAGTGCATGTATCGATCATGGTGAAATGCCTGAGGATTGGTAGAATGCATGTATAGTGCCACTGTATAAAGGCATGAGGGACAAAAGTGAGTGTTCAAACAACAGAGGTATAAGTTTGTTGAGTAAACCTGTAAAGTTGTGTGGGAGGATATGGATTGAGAGGGTGAAGGCATGTACAAAACATCAGATTGGGGAGGAGCAGTGTGGTTTCAGAAGTGGTGTTTCCTCTAAAGAATATGTGTAAGAAATACTTAGAAAAATAGATGGATTTGTATGTGACATTTTTTGGATCTGGAGAGGGCATATTTATAGGGTTGATATGGATGCATCGTGGAAGATATTAACACTATGGTGTGGGAGGTAAGCTGCTAGAAGCAGTGAGAAGTTTTTATCTAAGGTGTAATGGGTGATTATGAGAAGGAAATGAAGGTAGTGAATGGTTCCATGTGAAGGTTGGTCTGTGGCAGGGATGTGTGAAGAAGTTGGTGACTGAGTTTGGAAATGTTTGTTAAGGAGAAAATGAGAGTGAATGTGAATAAAAGCAAGGTTATTAAGATGACCAGAGTTTAAGGGACTAGTTTGTTGGGATGTAAGTTTGAATTGAGAAAAATTGGAGAAAGTGAAGTATTTTAGATATCTGGGAGTAGACATGGCAGTAAATGGAACCATGGAAGCAGAAGTGTGTCATAGGTTGGGGGAGAGGGCAAAGGTTGTGGGAGTGATGCAGAATGTGTGGAAGAGAGAATGTTATCTGGAAAGGCAAAAATAGGTATGTTTGAGGACAGTATGTGGTGTTATGTGGTTTGATTGAGTAAGGTATGAATGGTAAGATAGATGTGTGGTAATAAAGATATTCGTTATAATATTGATATTGCTGAAGGCTACATTTACATTGATGGATATAAGCAACCTGGGAAGTAATGTAAAATTATCACTAAAAGGGAGAACTGAAAGATTCTTGGTGTCCTGGGGAGGTTTGGGTTTGACTATAAAATGATGTCCTTGCCAACTTATGAGATATCCAGGATACTTTAACTTGAATCCAATAGAATATATCTTCTCAAACTCATCATCAATAAGTTCTGGACTGCATATATGTAATGCCCTAAGGAACATCAATTTGAATGATGATAGTTTAACTCTGGTTGAGCTGAGTAATAATGAATATAAGAACAAACATTGGTGGGTTCTGTGTATATGCTAAACTTAAACATGTTTATATCCCTATGGATCATGCAGTCTTCAAATTTTCGTTTGTTGGCCAAACACACAGCTAAAGCAGATTGCCTTAGAGGGTAAAATATCCTTTAGTATTCTTTTTTCAAAGAATTCCATGTAAGATTACTTAATACTGTTGAAAGAGGGTTAGCCATGGCCAGTCCAGAATTTATTGATGGTGAGTTTGAGAAGATATTCTATTTGATCCAAGTTAAGTATCCCAGATCTTTCATTGGTAAATGTCTCAAGTCTACCTATATCTATCTGTATTTCTGATACCCATTCCCTCCAGGAACTCCCATCACTGGGTGGCCACAGCAGCAGTCTTTACTTATCCCTTTCCTTACATGCCTCCCTCTCATCCACCATTCCACACATTCTTCCTCTATTTCTCTCCCTCCAGCATTCCTCCATCCTATTTGCCCATGTCACAGGTGTTCTTCCACTTGCATCAACCCCTTTAATTGTACTATTATACACTTCCCCTGTAAACCCTCAGTCTTGCATTCTTTCCACCCAAACCACCTCAAAGTATTGTTTCATCCATTCTACCACTTCACAATTTACTCCTCCAAGCATGTAATAAAAGGGAAAGAGAGGGGTTTGGTAATAGAAAAAGAATGTGGTTGAGAGCTGAAGAGGGTATGCTGAAATATTATAGAAATATGGAGAGAAAGAGTGTGGAGAGGCTGACAAAGAGAATGTATGTTTCAGAAGTGGAGGGGACAAGAGCTGGTAGACCAAACCGGTGATGGAAAGATGGAGTGAACAAGAATTGTTAGGGGCCTGAATAGTCCAGAAAATGAAAGGATTTGTGGTACAGTGTGAATTGGAATGTTTTACACAGGTGGCAACATGCTGTTGATGGACTGAACCAGAGCATGTGAAGTGGCCTGAGGAAACCATGGAAAGATCTTTAGGTCCTAGTTGTGGACAGGGGGCTGTGGTTTTGATTCAATGACTATCTTCAGATGTTCATGGCACTATCTTGCCAATGTGGGAAATGGCATAAAATATAAAAGAAAGACTATATTTTTTCCATACAGTTCTCATCAGTGGGTGCTTACATAATGCATGAATTATTGGCCATTTATTCACAAAAATTATGGCAAAACAAAAGTAGGTATGGGATTTATTTTTTCATTTTCATAGTTTTGCATGCACAGATTTAACATTTGAAGAATTTAGTGTGTTGTAAGAGTATTTTGCTAATCACTGTGTAAATTATGCTCCAGGTGTAACTCTCATAAACCTCATTATTCGGTCACAGCAAAACAAAGGTAGATTTTTCATACTTCTGCATTGCTTATCTTTGTTACAAGAATGTAAAGTATTTTAAAGAGTTTTCTCCTGCACCATACTAAAACAGTAGCAGATAAAGGGATTTATCTTTTCTATTTTCATATGTCTGCATGCATATCTTTAATTTTAGAATAATGGAATAAGTTTTTAAGTTTTTATCTCATGATTTTAAGTGCATACCATGGGAACCAGGTGTTCTCATAGTTGTAGTTTAAGGGTGAATGAAGCTGAAATTGCATAATGAGATTATGAAATGATAACATTGACATCAGTTGAGCATTGCATAGAAATCAAATCATGCACTTGTATGTGCAGGAAATAATGATAACATTGACATCAATTGAGCATAGCATAGGGTAAATAAGAACAAGTAAAAAAATTTTCCATTGTGATGCTATAGATGATATACATTATACGTTTTAGATGTATTGCAAATATTGCTTTAACTTTTTATGGTAAGTGATAAATCATGCTGACTGAAGTATGTTGCTTGATTAATCTCGAGAATGGGTTTCTCTTGGTCCTGTGGGAGATAGTGACCTGGTGAAAAGGAGAGGAAGTCATTGGTGGTGCATTGCCCAGGAAGGCTGTCATTCCCCTTCATCCTTCCTCAACATGCCACTTCTGCACTTGTCACAATGTTAGAATTTAACAAAGCAAAATCAGAATTTGGCAAAATAAGAACATGATTTAATATTTCATGTCAGTCACATATTGGCAAGAATAGCAGAGGCTTACTTAATGGGATGATCGAGAGTGCTGATTTGTTTTAACTAGATAACTGAAGTCAGGCACTGTCTCCATTTTTGTAGTGCATAGTATTTCTTTAAGAGAGCGACAAAGCAAAGCAAATGTTCATTTATTATACTTTGTCGCTGTCTCCTGCATTAGCGAGGTAGTGCAAGGAAACAGGCGAAAGAGTGGCCCAACCCACCCACATACACATGTATATACATACACATCCACACACGCTCATATACATACCTATACATTTCAACATATACATATATATACATACACAGACATATACATATATAGACGTACATAATTCATACTTGATGCCTTTATTCATTCTCATCACCACCCCACCACACATGAAATGACAACCCCTTTCCCCCACATGCGTGCGAGGTAGCGCTAGGAAAAGACAACAAAGGCCACATTCATTCACTCTCAGTCTCTAGCTGCCATGTATAATTCACCGAAACCACAGCTCCCTTTCCACATCCAGGCCCCACAGAACTTTCCATGGTTTACCCAAGACGCTTCACATACCCTGGTTCAATCCATTGACAGCACGTCGACCCTGGTATACCACATCGTTCCAGTTTACTCTATTCCTTGCACGCCTTTCACACTCCTGCAAGTTCAGGCCCTGATCGCTCAAAATCTTTTTCACTCCATCTCTCCACCTCCAATTTGGTCTCCCACTTCACCTCATTCCCTCCACCTCTGACACATATATCCTCTTGGTCAATCTTTCCTCATTCATTCTCTCTATGTGACCAGACCATTTCAAAACACCCTCTTCTGCTTTCTCAACCACACTCTTTTTATTACCGCACATTACCCTTTATTATTATTGTTATTATTATTGTTATTATTATTATTATTATTATTATTATTATTATTATTATTATTATTATTATTATTATTACCCTTTCATTACTTACTCGATCAAACCACCTCACAACACATATTGTCCTCAAACATCTCATTTCCAGCACATCCACCCTCCCCTGCACAACTCTATCTACAGCCCATGCCTCACAACCATATAACATTGTTGAAACCTCTATTCCTTCAAACATACCCATTTTTGCTTTCCAAGATAATGTTCTCACTTTCCACACATTTTTCAACGCTCTCGGAACTTTCGCCCCCTCCCCTACCCTGTGACTCACTTCCGCTTCCATGGTCCCATCCTCTGCCAAATCCACTCTCAGATATCTAAAACACTTTACTTCCTCCAGTTTTTCTCCAAGCAAACTTACCTCCTAATTGACTTGTCCCTCAACCCTACTGTACCTAATAACCTTGCTCTTATTCACATTTATTCTCAGCTTTTTTCTTTCACACACTTTAACAAACTCAGTCACCAGCTTCTGCAGTTTCTCACACGAATCAGCCACCAGCGCTGTATCATCATTGAACAACATCTGACTCACTTCCCAAGCTCTCTCCTCCACAAAAAACTGCATACTTGCCCCTCTCTCTAAAACTCTTGCATTCACCTTCCTAACAACCCCATCCATAAACAAAATTAAACAACCATGGAGACATCACGCAACCCTGCCGCAAACCAACTGAGAACCAATCTTTTTCCTCTCTTCCTACTCGTACACATGCCTTACATCCTCAATAAAAACTTATCACTGCTTCTAACAACTTGCCTACCACACCATATATTCTTAGTACCTTCCACAGAGTATCTCTATCAATTCTATCATATGCCTTCTCCAGATCCATAAGTGCTACAACACAAATCCTTTAGCTTTTCTAAGTATTTCTCACATACACTCTTCAAAGCAAACACCTGATCAACACACCCTCTACCACTTCTGAAACCACACTGCTCTTCCCCAATCTAATGCTCTGTACGTGCCTTCACCCTCTCAATCAATACCTTCCCATATAATTTCCCAGGAATACTCAACAAACTTATACTTCTGGAATTTGAGCACTCACCTTTATCCCCTTTGCCTTTCTACAATGGCACTATGGATGCATTCCGCCAATCCTCTGGCACCTCACCATAAGTCATACATACACTAGTTATCCTTACCAACCAGTCAACAACACAGTCACCCCCTTTTTTTAATGAATTCCACTGCAAGTACCATCCAAACTCTGTGCCTTGCCAGCTTTCATCTTCTGCAAAGCTTTTACTACCTCTTCTCTGTTTACCAAATTATTCTCCCTAACCCTCTCACTTCGCACACCACCTCGACCAAAACCCCTATATCTGCCACTCTATCATCTAACACATTCAACAAAGCTTCAAAATACTCACTCCATCTCCTTCTCACATCACTACTACTTGTTATCACCTCCCCATTAGCCCTCTTCACCCATGTTCCCATTTGTTCTCTTGTCTTATGCACTTTACCTCCTTCCAGAACATCTTTTTATTCTCCCTAAGATTTAGTGATACTCTCTAACCCCAACTCTCATTTGCCCTCTTTTTCATTGTAGAAAATGTATTTTCACACATGTGTGTTGACCAAACTACACAAGCATCTCTGGGTGGCATGAACTTATGGTTTTGGAAAGGCATAGTCATTAAGAGAAACATAAATGCTTTGAGAAAGAATTCTTCCCACTTATTCCCTGAATGTTATAAAAGGCAATTAAAGTGGTCAGGAGCAGGGACTAGAAACTCTCCCCTTCTTGTATTTCATTTACTAAAACGATAGAAAAGAAGAAGGAACTAAGCAAGGAGAGCTCATCCTTCATAGAGGCTCAAGCTAGGGCATCTGAAGTTATTCCAGACAAGAAGATGGGAGAGAGAGAGGGTTTATTTAAGGAGAGGAACCAGCATATTCTAGCTATGAGTGAAACAAAACTCAAGGCAAAAGTAGAATGGTTTAGATGTGCTATCTATCTATATATATCTGATGTCATTTCCTACCAGAAACTCCTATTAAGGGGATGACCATGGCAAAAGTCTCCATTTATTCCTGTCCTTACATGACCCCCCCCCCTCACATACACCATTCCACACATTCTTCCACCATTTGTCTCCCTCTAGTACCCTTCCACATGTCCCATGTCACAGGTGGTCCTCTACTCACACCAACTCCTTGTACTGTCATACACTCTTCTTGTTAATGCTCTGTCTTGCATTCTTTCTACTTGCCCAAACTCATTCTACCACTCCATAATTCATTCCTTTTGGATTCCTCGCCATACCACATATCTCACACACCCATTCATTTCTTTCTTCATTCATACCAAGTTTCTCTCAAATAGCTCATTTCCATAGCCTAGATTCTTGACCTCTGTGACTCATATTTCAGCGGCATAAGTCAGGGTTTGGAGAATTATGCTGTCCTTTAATCCTTTCTTCACTTCCATACTTTCAATTCTACCTTTCATTATTCTGTTAAGGGACCCAGTGAGTCTTTTACCCTTTACTGCTCTCTCCTTTATCTCTCTTGCAATATCACCATCCTTACCCAAGATAGGTCATAAATACTTAAATTCTCTCACCTCATCCAGTCTTTTTCCCCCGTATCAGTAACACGTACTCAGTCAATAGGCCGATTAACTATGAAAAACAGTGACGTGGTTCAAGACAGCAAAGCCATGGTAAAAATATTAAATTACTTTTTTGCATCAGTATTTACTGTTGAAGACACAACCCATGTCCCAAATCCCAGTTCATTGATAAGAGGGGAATGCTCTTCAACAAATTGACCTAAAAGCCAAAGACATATTTTCAGCAATAAACAGAATATATAAAAAAAGAAAAAAGTAGGTTCTGATAAGTTTCATTTAAGAACAATGAAAAAATTGAAAAATGAGATAGTTCAGCTCTTGACTGCCCTCTTCAGTAAGTCACTTGCTATGAGAAAAGTTCCAGATAGAAGGAAGTTTTCCACAGTAACACTGATATTCAAAAAGGGCAATGATTCATTGCCCGGGAATTATTATCCTATTAGCTTTATGTCTGTAGCCGGAAAAATTATGGAAACCATCATTCAAGTTAGAATTGTTAACCACGTGGAGGACACCACTTGATAAATGATTCCCATCATAGTTTTTAATTGCTCATGTCTGACAAATCTGCTTGATATGTTTTATGATATAATCAACGTATATGATGAAAGGAGCTGGTATCATCTCTATAGATTTTCAAAAAACTTTTGATAGAGTTCTCCATCAAAGGTTACCAGCAAAAATTTAGTCACATGGCATTGATGGGGTTGTACTACAGTGGATAGTTAATTGGTTGACTGGCTTCAAACAAAGACTTACGATTAATGATCTAGCCTCAGAATGGTTAGACATAACAAGTGGAGTGCCACAAAGATCAGTTGTAGGACTGGCTTCTTTGTCTTATATTCTTTTCTTTTGTACACATTCACCATTTCTCTTGCTAGCAAAGTAGCATTAAGACCCAAAGGACTGAGCCTTAGAGGGAATATACTCACTTGGCCACTTTCTCTGTTCTTTCTTTTAGAAGACAACAAAGGCCACATTCATTCACACTCATTCTCTAGCTGTCATGTGTAATACACTGAAACCACAGCTCCCTTCCCACATCCAGGAACCACAAAACTTTCCATGGTTTACCCCAGACGCTTCACATGCCCTGGCTCAATATTGAACATTGATAGCATGTCATCCTCAGTATACGACATCGTTCCAATTCACTATTCCTTGCACACCTTTCACCCTCCTGTATTTTTAAGCCCCAATCACTTAAAGTCTTTTTCACTCCATCCTTCGACCTCCAATTTGGTCTCCCACTTCTCATTCCCTCCACTTCTGACACATATATCCTCTTTGTCAATCTTTCCTCAATCATTCTCTCCATGTGGCCAAGTCATGTCAATACACTCTCTTCTGATCTCTCAACCTTACTCTTTTTATTACCACACATCTCTCTTACCCTTTTATTACTTACTCGATCAGACCGCCTCACACCACATAATGTCCTCAAACATTTCATTTCCAAGACATCCACCCCCCTCCGCACAGCCCTATCTATAGCCCATGCCTTGCAACCATATATCATTTTTGGAACCACTATTCCTTCAAACATACCCAGTTTTGCTCTCCAAGATAACATTCTCGCCTTCCACACATTCTTTGATACTCCCAGTACCTTCACCCCCTCCCCCACCCTGTGACTCACTTCTACTTCCATGGTTCCATCTGCTAAATCCAATCCCAGATATCTAAAACACTTCACTTCCTCCAGTTTTTCTCCATTCAGACTTACCTCCCAATTAACTTGTCCCTCAGCCCTACTGAACCTCATAACCTTGCTCTTATTCACATTCATGCTCAGCTTTCTTCTTTCACACACTTTACCAAACTCATTAACCAACTTCTGCAGTTTCTCACCCAAATCAGCCACCAGTGCTGTATCATCAGCGAACAACAACTGACTCACTTCCCAAGCCCTCTCATTCACAACAGACTTCACACTTGCCACTCTCTCCAAAACTCTTGCATTCACTTCCCTAACCACCTCATCCATAAACAAATTAAACAACCATGGAGACATCACGCACCCCTGCCGCAAACCGACATTCACTGGGAACCAATCACTTTCCTCTCTTCCTACTTGTACACATACCTTACATCCTCGATAAAAACTTTTCACTGCTTCTAGCAACTTTCCTCCCACACCATACACTCTTAATTCCTTCCAAAATGCATCTCTATCACTCTGTCATATGCCTTCTCCAGATCCATAAATGCTACATGCAAATCCATTTGTTTTTCTAAGTATTTCTCATACATTCTTCAAAGTAAACACCTGATCCACACATCCTTTACCACTTCTGAAACCACACTGCTCTTCCTCAGTCTGATGCTTTGTACATACTTTTACCCTCCACTCAATACCCTCCCATAAAATTTGCCTGGAATACTCAACAAATTTATGCCTCTGTAATTTGAACTATCACTTTATCCCCTTTGCCTTTGTACAATGGCACTATGTATGCATTCCACCAATCCTCAGGCTTACCAAACATTCAACAACACAGTCACCACCTTTTTTCATAAATTTCACAGCAATACCATCCAAACCCGTTGCCTTCCCGGCTTTCCTCTTCCGCAAAGCTTTCACTACCTCTTCTCTGATTACCAAACTATTCTCCTATACCCTCTCACTTTGCACACCACCTCCACCAAAACACCCAATATCTGCCACTCTATCATCAAACACATTCAACAAACCTTCAAAATACTCACTTCACCACTACTTGTTATCACCTCCCAATAACCCCCGTCACTGAAGTTCCCATTTGTTTTCTTGTCTTACGCACTTTATTTACTTCCTTCCAAAACATCTTTTGTATTTATTATTATTTTTATACTTGTCGCTGTCTCCCGCATTATCGAGGTAGCGCAAGGAAACAGACAAAAGAATGGCCCAACCCACCCACATGCACATGTACATACATACACATCCACACATGCACATATACATACCTATACATTTCAAAGTATACATATATATACACAGACATATACATATATACACATGTATACAATTCATGCTTGCTACTTTTATTCATTCCCATCGCCACCCCGCCACACATAAAATGATACCCCCCCTCCCCTGCACGCATGCGAGGTAGCGCTAGGAAAAGACAACAAAGGCCACATTTGTTCACACTTAGTGTCTAGTCATGTATAATGCACCAAAACCACAGTTCCCTTTCCACATCCAAGCCTCACAAAACTTTCCATGGTTTACCCCAGATGCTTCACATGCCCTGGTTCAATCCATTGACAGCACGTTGACCCGGGTGTACCACATCATTCCAATTCACTCTATTCCTTGCACGCCTTTCACCCTCCTGCATTTTCAGGCTCCGATCGCTCAAAATCTTGTTCACTCTATCCTTCCACCTCCAATTTGGTCTCCCACTTCTCCTCATTCTCTCCACCTTTGACACATATATCCTCTTTGTCAAGCTTTCCTCACTCATTCTCTCCATGTGACCAAACCATTTCAGTATACCCTCTTCTGCTCTCTCAACCACACTCTTTTCTTATTACCACACATCTCTCATACCCTTTCATTACTTCCTCGATCAAACCACCTCACACCTCATACTGTCCTCAAGCATCTCCTTTCCAACACATCCATCCTCCTCCACACAACTCTATCTATAGCCCATGCCTTGCAGCTGTATTACATTGTTGAAACCACTATTCCTTCAAACATACCTATTTATGCTTTCTGAGATAATGTTCTCGCCATCCACACATTCTTCAACGCTCTCACAACTTTCGCCCCCTCCCCCACCCTTTGACTCAATTCTGCTTCCATGGTTCCATCTGCTGCCAAATCCACTCCCAGATTTGGACAATCACTGGTTTACCAAATGGTGTCTCTGTTGTATTTCAACTGACTTATATTTCTTTCTTGTATCTCCCCTGATGATGTGATTATTACACGAAAGTGCATATGGGATCTTATCGTGTTTCATTTTCCCCATTTGCTCGTAGGAATATACATGATCACGCCCAAAATTGTGAGCCTTTCCAACATGTATATGTATGTATACGTTGAAATGTATAAGTATGTATATGTGCGTGTATGGGTGTTTATGTATATACATGTGTATGTGGGTGGGTTGGGCCATTCTTTTGTCTGTTTCCTTGCACTACCTCGCTAATGCGGGACACGGCGATTGAGTATAATAAAAAAAGATTAATATTTTGGAAAGGGAAATGAAGCACAATATTTTTCCAAGTGCACTTTCTTGTAATAATCACATCGTCAGGGGAGATACAACAAAGAAATATAACAGTCAGTTGATATACAATGAAAAGACGTAGCTAGGACGCCATTTGGTAAACAAGTGACTGTCCGAACACTCGTTTATCGGAGTGTTTCATTTCCCCATGGACTCAAAGGAATATATGAGGTGGTGTGCGAAGTGAGAGGGCCAGGGAGAATGGTTTGGTAAACAGAGAAGTGGTAGTGAAAGCTTTGTTGAAGATGAAAGCTGGCAAGGCAGCAGGTTTGGATGGTATTGCAGTGGAATCTATTAGAAAAGCGGGTGACTTTGTTGTTGAATGGTAGGTGAGGACATTCATTGTATGTATGGATCATGCTAAAGTGCCTGAGGATTGGCGGAATGCATGCATAGTGCCATTGTACAAGGGCAAAAGGGATAAAGGTGAGTGCTCAAATTACAGAGGTATAAGTTTGTTGAGTATTCCTGGGAAATTATATGGGAGGGTATTGATTGAGAGGGTGAAGGCATATACAGAGCATCAGATTGGGAAAGAGCAGTGTGGTTTCAGAAGTGGTAGAGGATGTGTGGATCAGGTGTTTGCTTTGGAGAATGTATGTGAGAAATACTTAGAAAAACAAATGGATTTGTATGTAGAATTTATGGATCTGGAGAAGACATATGATAGAGTTGATAGAGATGTTCTCTGGAAGGTATTAAGAGTATATGGTTTGGGAGGTAAGTGCTAGAAGCAGCGAAAAGTTTTTATCAAGGATGTAAGGCATGTGTACGAGTTAGAAGAGAGGAAAGTGATTGGCTCCCAGTGAATGTCGGTTTGTGGCAGGAGTGCGTGATGTCTCCATGGCTGTTTAATTTGTTTATGGATGGGGTTGTTAGGGAGGTGAATGCCAGAGTTTTGGAAAGAGGGGCAAGTATGCAGTCTGTTGTGGATGAGAGGGCTTGGAAAGTGAGTCAGTTGGTGTTTGCTGATGATACAGCGCTGGTGGCTGATTTGGGTGAGAAACTGCAGAAGCGGGAGACTGAGTTTTGTAAAGTGTGTGAAAGAAGAAAGCTGAGGGTGAATGTGAATAAGAGCAAGGTTATTAGGTTCAGTAGGGTTGAACGACAAGTCATTTGGGAGGTAAGTTTGAATGGAGAAAAACTGGAGGAAGTGAAGCATTTTAGAGATCTGGGATTGGATTTAGCATTGGATGGAACATGGAAGCGGAAGTGAGGCGCAGGGTGGGGGAGGGGCAAAGGTTCTAGGAGAGTTGAAGAATGTGTGGAAGGCGAGACTGTTATCTCGGAGAGCAAAAATGGATATGTTTGAAGGAATAGTGGTTCCAACAATGTTGTATGGTTGAAAGGCATGGGCTATAGATAGGGTTGTGTGGAGGACGGTGGATGTGTCGGAAATGAGATGTTTGAGGACAATATGTAGTGTGAGGTGGTTTATTCAACTAAGTAATGAAAGGGTAAGAGAGATGTGTGGTAATAAAAAGAGTGCGGTTGAGAGAGCAGAAGAGGGTGTATTGAAATGGTTTGGTCACAGGGAGAATGAGTGGGGAAAGATTGACAAAGAGGATATATGTGTCAGAGGTGGAGGGAACGAGGAGAAGTGGGAGAGCAAATTGGAGGAGGATGGATGGAGTGAAAAAGATTTTAAGCAATTGGGGCTTGAAAATACAGGAGGGTGAAAGGCATGCAAGGAATAGAGTGAATTGGAACGATATGGTATACCTCAGTCGACGTGTTGTCAATAGATTGAACCAGGGCATGTGAAGAGTCTAGGGTAAATCATGGAAAGTTTTGTGGGGCCTGGATGTGGAAAGTGAGCTGTGGTTTCGATGCATTACACATGACAGCGAGAGACTGAGTGTGAATGAATGTGGCTTTTGTTGTCTTTTCCTAGCGCTGCCTCACGCACACTCAGGGGTGGGGGTGCCATTTCATGTGTGGCAGGGTGGAGACGGAAATGGATGAATGCAGCAAGCATGAATATGTATATATGTATATGCATATGTGTAGGTATGTATATGTGCATGTGTGGACGTGTATGTATATGCATGTGTATGTAGGTGGGTTGGGCCATTTTTTCCTCTGTTTCCTTGTGGTACCTCGCCAATGCAGAAGACAGCGACAAAGTATAATACAAAATACAAAATATAATATTGATGATATTGATAATGGGCTGTATTGCAAGCTACCAAAATTTGCTGATGATATAAAGCTGGGAAATGTATCTACAAATGAACTTGATTGTTTATAGCTCCAATGGGCTTATGAGTGGCAAATGATTTTTTATACCAATAAGTGCAAAGTTTAACTTATTGGTAGTAAAAATGAAAAGGCAAGCAACAGGTGAATTATGCTTAACTGCAAAAGGTAAATGAGGAAAAAGACTTGGGCATGATAATTTCTGATGACCTAAAACCAAATAAGCAGTGCACAGAAGCAGTGAAAAGAGCAAACAAAATTTTTGGATTCATAGGTAGAACCTTTGAATTTAAGTCCAGGGAAATCATCCTTACTCTTCACAACTCATTTGGTCATCCACATCTTGAATATTGTCTTCAGTTTTGGTTACCTTACCTAAAAAAAATGACAGACAGACTGGAGATAGTACAACACTGAGCCACTAAGATGATTCCTGGACAGAGAAATCCCATGAGATGAGATTGAATGACTTGAATCTAGTCAGCTTGGAGAAGATTTAGAGGTGATCTAATACAGGTACACCACTGAGTTTCCGGCAACTGATGGTTCAGGACCTCCTTTAGTCCAGACAGAATTACGTAAGGGAACTTGAAATTACTGAAGCCACCAGAATAGTTTACTGGGCGGCCACTGATGGCATTATATATAGAGCGCGCTTATTTACATTCTTTACACTGCCCTTTTTGGTGGTGATACCACAATTCTGTGAGATTCTTAGCCTACTTTGCTTAGATTTAACCTTAGCTATAGCTTCTAAGACACATGAGAGTGTCAGTTGTGTCAAACGTAAACACCAGTCCATATCGATCCAAGATAAAGTAGAACTGTTGAAAAAAATGGACCATGGTGTTTCGGTGCATAAGCTGTGTGACATCTACAGTATTGATTTATCAACTGTTTATGATATAAAGAAGCAAAGGGAGAAAATATTGAAATTCTATGCAGACAGCGGTTTCAAGAAGCAAATGACAATTAGAAAAACTATGAAAGATGGTAAGAGGACTGAGCAAGATCAAGTGATGATGGAATTGTTTCAACAGCATCGGTGTGATGGAGTGGACTTGTCAGGTAGCATGATAAGGAACGTGGCTAAGTTTTCCCATAAAGAACTTGAATTACAACATGAGTGTGACTGTAGTGAAGAATGCCTTCAAAGATTCAAGAAGCATCATGGAATTTCCATGAATAAAGTGTGTAGAGAAAAGTGGTCTGCAAATCACGAAGGAGCTGCCGAGTATGTGGATGAATATGCGAAACTCGTAGCTGACAAGCACCTTGGTCCTAAGCAGGTGTATAATGCAGAAGAAATGCATTATTCTGGCGATGCACATTTAGGAAAACACTAACAACAAAAGACGAAGAAGACCACACAGGATTCAATCTAAGGACAGACTTACCATCTTAGGGTGCTCAAGCATTTAATATTTGTTTAATTCGAATTTCTAGCAGTCCATGGTATACTTTAGATGCATGGGAGATGTATGATTAATGGATTAGAGGTGTGTTGATGAATTATTATTACATGATCATGGTTGGTCCAGCAAAATGATTACTCCGGCAAGGCTTTGGAACCAAGTGTACCGAAAATTTGTGGACCTGTACAAGTATTTAAATTTATCAGAGGCTCTGATAATCTTATCTCTCAAGTTACATAAGACTTGATAAATCCGATTTTACTCAGTAATGGATACAAACTTGTATGAGATGAAGTATTTTTATTTTTTGGTAGGAATGTTAACATTTGAAACTATATGGAAATTAAAGTGGCTGAAAAGCAGTGCTATAGATGCATTTAAAAATATACTTGACAAATACTTCACTTCAAGTCCTCAACTTTCATTGTTTGTACCTTCATAGTTACAGTTACAATTTATAGGTTATTCTATTTGAATTTTCCATATGCCTTCTAACTTTTACTGCACTAATCAATGAATTTTTGATCTCTTCTTGTATCATAAACAGCCTCAAAAGGACCCAGTGGTCTGTTGCTGTTTGCATTCCTTTGTATTGCTTTGTATATAAACTGCTTCACCCACATTGCTTGGTACTTACCTGGGACCACTTGAATGAGAACCAATGAGCCAAGACAATGACACCACATGTGGGTGAAACAGTTTGTGTCGATTTATGTGTTAGTGCATGCTGCAAAGTTATCTATCTAGACTCAAATGTTTAAAATTTTCTTAATTAATGTATTGTCATCTTTCAGTAACCTACACCAACCACACCTATGTTATCTGCCTGTGCAACAAGAACATCCATGTAGTGAAGCGGAAATTTTTCCCTCATGAGCCATTCAAAGTTTAGAGAGCCTTTAAAAGGAAGATGAACCAAACTGTTCATCCTACACAGAGGTGTAGGAATTGATATGCTTTTGAAAGCCAGAGTAGAAATGAATTGAGTCAGAAAATGGTGTTGGAGAATATACCAAAATTTTTATGTGAATAAGCTTTAAAAATGTTTGTAAGAAGTTTCAAGGAATGAAATGGAAAGGGAGTGAGGGAAGCACACAGAAATGTTAGAGCACATGGAAAAGCATATGTCTAGATGTGTGACCTGGCAAAAACTAGAAGTGTTTATTAATGTAACAAGAGAGGATAAATTTAAGAGAAGCAAAACAAGGACTTAGTTTAATGGCTTGATATGGATGTGGGCTATTTCTTATAAAGAAATTGAGTGTGATGAGTAGCAGTTGGAATTTTTTGGCAGAGGACACATGAAGAAGTGATCAAAATCACTTATGTGGGAATAAAGCATTGTCTGTGCATGCGTGGAGGTTATATATATGTAAACTATGGTAATTGGCAAAGAGAAACTTTTAATTCTGAAGTGAAATGTAATCATTTTTTTCTTTTAGTTTAGTCTTTGACTAAGGGAGAGTGAGAGTTTATCTTTGGTATGAAAGTTTGTTACGTAATGGAAAGACAGACCATCCATTGTCAAAAAACAGTAAATCAAGTATTAAGAATTTAGATTCAAATTACTTTAAAGTCTGAGATGATAAAAGCATTAAAGACAAATGCAGAGAGGGCATTTCTTACCTGTAAATGTTGATACCAATGTCAATATATGTATAAAAAAATGGAGGTTACATTTGTAGACTACTATTGCGAGGAAGACCAATTTGGAATTAAGATGAATGCTCCTATGTAGATTTACTGGAAAAAGACACATTTTTAAAGAAATTTGAAACAACAAGATGAGTTTAGGATCTTCAAGCAAGAGGGCAAATGTTTGATACATTTAGTGAAGACGGAAAGGGCAAGTGTCAGTCATAGAAGATCAAAGCACTCCATGTAGAGATTGGTAGTATTAAGGACATTGGGAACCCATAGTTACATGATGAATAAGGGAACTTCCCACTGGAATGAGAAATGACACACTGTCATGGTACATATAACTAAGGGGACAAAGGACTTAATCAATTGGAATTGATAAATATAGGTTTTTCATCAAAGCTAAGCATTTTGCATAGGGGAGATATTCTAATCTTTGGAAAGACAAAGATGACCTAAAGGGAAGGAACTTTGTTAGTGTTCAAGAATCAAATCTAGCCAAGCCTTTTGGTATCTTGTTTTTCAAGCTGTTAATCTTCAGACATCTTACCAAAGCACATGACATTATATAATTCCAATACCAGAGGCCTCAGATAAGATGTCATCTGTTACCTCTGTCCTCTTGTGTTACACAAGCAGATTCCTGGATAATTTTAGAAAAGCTTAACCTGTTGCGATGTTATATGGTACTTTTAGTGCTCCAGTTTGCCACTTGCTTTTTCATCCCTTTTTTAGTCCATGCCCACCTTCTGTATAACTTGTTAATTGATCCACATTTGTTTTTCATTTTCAAGAATTCATTTGTATGTTTTTCTGTCAAGTGATTCATGTTATGGCAATTGTTTATGTACTTAAGTACAGCATGGGCTAGTTTTAAGAAGTTTATATATAATAATCATCACTGATTTGGGTAGAGGACTGGTATTCATAGATTTAATAGATTACATATACTATTGAGCTCAAAATTATGTCAGCAGCAGTCCATCACAGGGAATTTATAGTGGTAAATAATCCTACATGACTCTTAGGAACAGTAATTCTTTTATTTTTGATCAGAGCAATATTCATTTCAAATGTCCCTCATGTAATTGATAATGTGGTATTTTTGTTGATTAGAGATGATTTTGATGTATGCTTGCATTTTAAGTGGAAGCTATTTCTTATTATACCCAATTATATATTTTTGATTACTTTTGTTAGTTCAAATAATCTACTCACAATAATTGATTTATTTTTTCAAGAAAGATGTTCATAATATACCATGTTTTACAGTGCATCACACAAAAGAAAGCCACAATCATTCTAGGAAACAGGGTATTGTTAAGAAACAGAAAATTAGCTTATTTGTCATTTTTAACTTTGGTACAATAAAATTATACCTCTTCTGACAAGTCTCTTGTTTGATTTGATGCTGTCATTGTTAATCTCTTTACTTTTTTCAACAGAAAATATTTGTAGTCACCAGCGTCAAACAATTTTAAGCTTAAAAGAATAGTCTGTCCATATTCATCTCATCCATGATGGACAAATTTGTAGCCTCTAAACTGCTTCTTCATATCACTGAAGTGATGGAACATAGTGAAAGAAATCCCACATATGATTAAATCTGGGATGAAAGAAGCTTCATGAAGTGTGAAACAGGAGCATGGGGTAACATGGTACCCAGCCTGTCACTAGAACACCGTGTTGGGTGAATTGATGCAAAGGGAGACTATCTTTTCACTATGTTGCACATTTGTGCGGATTTAACATCATCATCATTGTCTTGTAGGTAAGTAGTTGGTAGGTAGCCAGTGACCAGGGTGGTATATTACCAGTACTACCCGCCTGAGTATCAAGAGTTAGAGATGGCTGCGTAGTGAGCCAGCACTTCAGTGGTTGTCAAATTGCACTCCTTTTAACCCAGGTAGCTGTCTTTTCCCTCTGCCTCACCCACACATGGACCACTGGCATTGTCAACGAACATACAATCTCTCTTTATCACATGTAAAACTTAATACTTAACTCACACAGCACTTTCTCTGCGGCTCTAGATTTTCCTGCAGTGAACACTTTGCACTTCCCTGCCATTGGCAAAATGGCAGGAACATTAGGTAGAAGTAGTAGGTAGGAACATTTAGGCTGGAGCATTAGGTAGAAGTGGTAGGTAAGAACATAAGATAGAAGCAGTAGTTAGGAACAATTAGGCAGTAGCATTTGGTAGTAGTAGTAATAGGTAAGAATATTAGACAGGAGCAGTGGGTAAAAGTAGTCTGTAAGAATATTAGTTAGGAGCCTCTGCAAACACTGCATTAAAGTTGTCCTCCGCCAGTGGCCTGTTAAGGGTGAGGCGCTAAAGGCTAAGAAACATCACAGGAGCTCACTACTTATTGAAACCCCTTTGCCATGGCTACCCCCTTGAGGAAGTTCTAGGAAGGAACAGGGATCAGAGATATCGATAGAGAGCTGGTGCTTGTGCTTAGTCCAACATCAACACACCTGTTGTATGCCTTGAGGACCTTGAGTCTCCAAACTTTGATGTTTTGTGGCTCATGGTCTGTCTCCCTACCACCACACATTTCCCGTGTCTTGCCTACTGCTCTCTTAATTCTACATATTTTACATCCTTCTTCAGCTATCTAAACTCCTGCCTCGAGATTGTGATATCCTCTAACCCACAAGCCGAGATGATCTACCTCGGGGATTCATTGTTCACCATAGGGGATTGTTGAATTCCTCCCATATAGATGGAAGAGGGATTGAAGCCCTCCCGTTCTTCATTCTCAATGAATTAGAGCAAATCATCTCCCACCCTACCCATATTCCTGACTGCCATGACCATTCTCCTAATATTCTGGATTTATTTTTCACCTCTAGTCCCTGCTGCCTTAAACACACAACCTCGTCCATTTTAGTTCATCTGATCACACTCTCATATATGTATCTCTTCTAATGGCACCTCTCCCTCCAGCAGCCCCTTCTAAGCATAAATACTGGCACCTTGGCAAAGCTGACTGGAATAACTTTCTTAACATCATTTCTGACATTCCTTGGGTAAATTACTGTCTCTTATGTGGTGATGCTTCTGTCTCTGCCAAATGCATAGCAGATGTTATTCTTGCAGGAATGGAAGCACTTCTTCCCTCTTCCTTCAAGACAACCACTTCATCCGATCCATGGTTCAACCATTCCTGTTCTGAAGCCATTCAGGCAAGGGTTCAAGCATATCTGGCTTGGAAAAACTTTTGTTCCTCTGGCTCCCAATCAGCTTTTATATGCTCAAAATTGCTGCAAGCGTGTTATCTGTGAGGTGAAGCATTCTTTTATTCAAAGGAAGTGCTATAACCTCACCTCATCATCCACTGATAGGTCTTCTGGTCTTTAGCATAGGCCATCTCTAACAACTTCTGTCACTCTACCTTTCCTTCACTTTTCTGTTCTGGCAGTACTATAGCTGTCTCTCCCTTAGACGAAACAACTCTTTTTGGTTCCCGGTTCTCCTCAACTCCACCTTGGAAGACTAGCATTCCTTCAACCCCGATGCTCCTCTTACTAATCCTATGCCTTTTCCCGTAATCTCTTTTCAGACTGTCTGAAAAGCGCCTCTTTCCCTGGACACAAGCAAGGCTTATGGTCCTGATGGCATCCATCTCCGTGTACTGAAAGATTGTGCCTCTGAACTTGCACCAGTGCTTGCTCTTCTGTTCTGTTTCAAAAAACCAAAACTTTTCCTTCTCCTAGGAAGCAGTGCGGTTTCAGAAGTGGTAGAGGATGTGTGGATCAGGTGTTTGCTTTGAAGAATGTATGTGAGAAATACTTAGAAAAGCAAATGGATTTGTATGTAGCATTTATGGATCTGGAGAAGGCATATGATAGAGTTGATAGAGATGCTCTGTGGAAGGTATTAAGAATATATGGTGTGGGAGGCAAGTTGTTAGAAGCAGTGAAAAGTTTTTATCGAGGATGTAAGGCATGTGTACGTGTAGGAAGAGAGGAAAGTGATTGGTTCTCAGTGAATGTAGGTTTGCGGCAGGGATGTGTGATGTCTCCATGGTTGTTTAATTTGTTTATGGATGGGGTTGTAAGGGAGGTAAATGCAAGAGTCCTGGAAAGAGGGGCAAGTATGAAGTCTGTTGGGGATGAGAGAGCTTGGGAAGTGAGTCAGTTGTTGTTCGCTGATGATACAGCGCTGGTGGCTGATTCATGTGAGAAACTGCAGAAGTTGGTGACTGAGTTTGGTAAAGTGTGTGGAAGAAGAAAGTTGAGAGTAAATGTGAATAAGAGCAAGGTTATTAGGTACAGTAGGGGTGAGGGTCAAGTCAATTGGGAGGTGAGTTTGAATGGAGAAAAACTGGAGGAAGTGAAGTGTTTTAGATATCTGGGAGTGGATCTGTCAGCGGATGGAACCATGGAAGCGGAAGTGGATCATAGGGTGGGGGAGGGGGCGAAAATTTTGGGAGCCTTGAAAAATGTGTGGAAGTCGAGAACATTATCTCGGAAAGCAAAAATGGGTATGTTTGAGGGAATAGTGGTTCCAACAATGTTGTATGGTTGCGAGGCGTGGGCTATGGATAGAGATGTGCGCAGGAGGATGGATGTGCTGGAAATGAGATGTTTGAGGACAATGTGTGGTGTGAGGTGGTTTGATCGAGTAAGTAACGTAAGGGTAAGAGAGATGTGTGGAAATAAAAAGAGCGTGGTTGAGAGAGCAGAAGAGGGTGTTTTGAAATGGTTTGGGCACATGGAGAGAATGAGTGAGGAGAGATTGACCAAGAGGATATATGTGTCGGAGGTGGAGGGAACGAGGAGAAGAGGGAGACCAAATTGGAGGTGGAAAGATGGAGTGAAAAAGATTTTGTGTGATCGGGGCCTGAACATGCAGGAGGGTGAAAGGAGGGCAAGAAATAGAGTGAATTGGAGTCATGTGGTATACAGGGGTTGACGTGCTGTCAGTGGATTGAAGCAAGGCATGTGAAGCGTCTGGGGTAAACCATGGAAAGCTGTGTAGGTATGTATATTTGCGTGTGTGGACGTGTGTATATGTGTATGGGGGGGGGGTTGGGCCATTTCTTTCGTCTGTTTCCTTGCGCTACCTCGCAAACGCGGGAGACAGCGACAAAGTATAAAAAAAAAAAAAAAAAAAAAAAAAAGGAAGCATGCATTGATATATCCCAACCCTAAGAAGGGTGACCCTTCTGACCCTTCTAACTATAGTCCTACTGCTTTGACATCTACCATTTCCAAAGTCTTTAAATCCATCCTCAACTCTCATATTCGTAGACATCTTGAAAATCACTGCCTTCTCTCTGATCACCAGCATGGCTTCCGTAAGGTGAGGTCCAGTGGTGATATTCTTTCCTATCCTACTAATATCTGTTCATCATCCCTGAAAGATTTGGGGTAGTCGTGTGTAATTGTCCTTGACAGGGTGTGGCATCAGGGCCTTATGTTTAAGCTCCCCTCTTTTGGCTTCCCTACCTCACTTTGCTCCTTCAAATCTAGCTTCCTTTCTGGCCAACTTATCTCTGTGGTTGTTGATGGATCAGTCTCCCCCTTTTCTCCATCAACAGTGGTGTCCCACAAGGTTCTGTCCAGTCCCTTACACTTTTTCTCCTTTTTTTCAATGATTTCCACTCCACTAATAATCCAGTGCACTCATATGCTGACAACTCAACTCTGTATTTGTCTACATCCTTCAATTCTGCTCCCTCTTCTCTCACTCGATCTGCATCTCACCTTGACACATCTTTCTCAATAAACTCAGTCTTGGACAGGATATCTCAGTGGAGCAGACAAAATCTTGTTAAGTTTGATGCTTCCAAGACCCAATCTCTACCCATCTCTCTATCAAAAACTCACAACTCTCGTCTCATCTTTGACGGTTCTGTAATTCCACCTTTTGACTCAGCAAACATATCTGGTATTACTGTAACCTTCACTCTTTCTTGGAAACCCCACATTATGGGAATAGCCAAGTCTCTTTCTAAGAATTTGGGTGTCCTGAAAGTCAAAACTACTTCTCCTCTGAACACTTGCTCCGTTTATATAAGAGATTGATTCATCCTTATATGGAGTGCTGCTTTCACATTCATCTTGACTGACTTGAGTTGAATGTGGTCCGACTTATAAACTGTCCCAGGCTAACTTCCAAACTTGACCTTCTTGCCTTACACCGCAATGTTGCTTTACTCTACCTCCTCTGTAGGTATAACTTTGGTTTTGCTCTTGAGAGCTGGCTGCTTGTGTCCTAACACCACTAGCTAGACCAGGAAATACTCAGCAAGCTGTTGCGTCACATGATTACTATGTGGCCATAGGTAACTCAAGGGTAGACCGTTTTGACACCTGCTTCTTTCCCTAGACGTCAAAGCTTTGGAACTCTCTACCTTCTCATGTCTTTCCCAATAACTATGGCCTGGCACATTTCAAAAGACAGGTTTTTCGTTTCCTCCAAAATTTGTAAATACTTTTCCTTGTCTCTTCTTTTTCTGTTTCATAATTCTGTATATATCACAATTAAGGCCCAGCCTTGATGAAGACTTTTGTCTGAGACTAGAGCCTTCAACATAAAGAGAAAAAGAACATCATTCATGTATGTGGCCAACTATGGAGCTTGTCTAAGTTTTTTATAAGTTGATGAAATCATTGTCATTCCTCAACACTCATGACCTTCACATTATCAAAACTCATATTAAAGTATGACTGCATCCTTAAAGTAGATTGCAGGTCCATCTATCTTTCAGTGTCTCTGATGCCCATTCCCTCTGGGAACTCCTTACAGGAGGGTGGCCACAGCAAGAATCTGCTCATCCATGTCCTTACATGCCTCCCTCCCCTACAACATCCCACATATTCTTCCACCATTTCTCTCCCTTCAGTACTCATCCATTGTGTTTGCCAATGTCACAAGTGGTCTTCATCTCACACCAACCCTTTTTTGTACTATCATACACTCTCCTCACAAACTCACAATCTTGCATTCTTTCCACATGCCCAAACCATTCTGTCTATCTATCGACATCTGATGCCTTTTCCAATTGGAACTCCCTCAAAGAGTTGGCCACGGCAATCAAGCCACCATAACTAGTGAACCCCAATGCCACTTCTTCACCTTTGTACCTCACCATAACAGGTCACTGGCAGAAGACAACTCTAACACAGTGTTTTGCTGAGGCTCCTACCTGATGTTCCTAATGACTACTTCTACCTAATGCTCCTATCTACTACTTTTACCTAATGTTTCTACCTAATGTTCCTACCTACTACTTCTCTCTACTACTCCAAACGTTTTGCAAAAAGGCAAGGCTAACATATAGTGTTCACTGCAGGTAAAACTAAAGTTATGAAGAATGAGCTGTGTGAGTTAAATGTCAAGTGTTGTGTATGACTCTTGTTGTATAGCTGTAACTTAGTTGGGCATGCACGATATCACGTGACGTGATTCAGTGATTCGTGATGACATGCAACCGACGTTATCGGTCATACCACTGAATCACGGCTTGGGATTAGCCGCCACCATACTACTGAGCATACCAGGGTATACGTGTGAGGAGAGGGTGGTGTTGGTATGAACTACATTGAGCAGTTGTTACCTGGCCTTTGAACCTGTAATGTGTAACCTGAGACAAGTGTTGTCTGCCAGAGTTCCAGTCTTTTCTTAACCCTTGACAGTCTTCAGGTGTTATGCTGCATGACTATCTACAAGGAGAGATTGTACGTTTGTGGACAGAATGCCAGTAGTCCATGTGTCAGTGAGGCAGAAAGAATAGAGCTACCTATGTCAGAAGAAGTGCAACTTGACAACCACTGAAGTGCTGGCTCAAGCAGATGTCACTATAATTCATACTTTCCTTGTGTTTCCTGTGATACATACTTTCATATAATTCATACTCTCATGGTGTTTCCTATAGCTCATACTTTCATGGTGTTTCCTATAATTCATACTTTCATAGTTTTCCTATAATTCGTACTTTCATGGTGTTTCCTATAATTCATATTTTCATGGTGTTTATTATGATTCATACTTTCTTGGTGTTTCAAACATCATTACTTTACTTTTACTTACATTTACCTTTAATTGCAGCTCATCTTCACTCTCGGCAAACAACACAATATCATCCGCAAACAAGCTTGTCAATAGAACCCCATATCTTACTACCACACTCCCTCCACCTCCGCACAATGTTTCCCTAGTTCTACTTTCATCTCGTATCACTCCATTAATTCATATGTACTTATTTATTTATTTTATTATACTTTGTCGCTGTCTCCCGCGTTAGCAAGGTAGCGCAAGGAAAGAGACGAAAGAATGGCTCAACCCACCCACAGACACATGTATATATACATAAATGCCCACACATGCACATGTACATACCTATACATTTCAACGTATACACATATACATACACAGACATATACATGTATACACATGTACAAATTCATACTTGCTGCCTTCATCCATTCTCGTTGCTACCCTGCCACACATGAAATGGCACCCCCTTCCCCCTGCGCACGCAAGAGGTAGTGCTAGGAAAAGACAACAAAGGCCACATTCGTTCACACTCAGTCTCTAGCTGTCATGTAATAATGCACCGAAACCACAGCTCCCTTTCCACATCCAGGCCCCACAAAACTTTCCATTGTTTACTCCAGACGCTTCACATTTCCTGGTTCAATCCATTGACAGCACGTCGACCCCGGTATACCACATCATTCCAATTCACTCTATTCCTTGCATACCTTTGTCCCTCCTGCATGTTCAGGCCCCGATCACTCAAAATCTTTTCACTCCATCCTTCCACCTCCAATTTGTGCTCCCACTTCTCCTCGTTCCCTCCACCTCTGACACATATATCCTCTTTGTCAATCTTTCCTCACTCATTCTTTCCATGTGACCATACAATTTCAATATACCCTCTTCTGCTCTCTCAACCACACTTTTTATTACCACACATCTCGTACCCTTTCATTACTCACTCGATCAAACCACCTCACACCACATATTGTCCTCAAACATTTCATTTCCAACACATCCACCCTCCTCCGCACAACTCTATAGCCCACGCCCCGCAACCATATAACATTGTCGGAACAACTATTCCTTCAAACATACCCATTTTTTGCTCCCCAAGATAACGCTCTCGCCTTCCACACAATCTTTAGTGCTTCCAGAACGTTCACCCCCTCCCCAACCCTATGACTCACTTGCACTTCCATGGTTCCATCCGCTGCTAAATCCACTCCCATATATCTAAAACACTTCACTTCCTACACTTTTTCTCCAATAAAACTTACCTCCCAAATGACTTGTCCCTCAACCCTACTGTACCTAATAACCTTGCTCCTATTTACATTAACTCTCAGCTTTCTTCTTTCACACACTTTCCCAAACTCAGTCACCAACTTCTGCAGTTTCTCACCCGAATCAGCCACCAGCGCTGTATCATCAGCGAACAACAACTGACTCACTTTCCATCAACTCTCATTCACAACCGACTGCATACTTGCTCCTCTCTCCAAAGCTCTTGCATTCACCTCCCTAACAACCCCATCCATAAACAAATTAAACAGCCATGGAGACATCACGCACCCCTGCCGCAAATCGTCATTCACTAGGAACTAATCACTTTCCTCTCTTCCTACATGTACACATGCCTTACATCCTTGATAAAAACTTTTCACTGCTTCTAGCAACTTACCTCCCACACCATGCACCACTATCCTGAAACATGTTCAACAAACCTTCTAAATACTCACTCCATCTCCTTCTCGCTTCACCACTACTTGTTACTACCTCCACAAAAGCCTCTTTCACCAATGTTCCTATTTGTTCTCTTGTCATGCATTTTATTTACCTCTTTCAAAAAAATCTTTTTATTATACTTTGTCGCTGTGTCCTGCGTTAGCAACGTAGCGCAAGGAAACATGAAAGAATGGCCCAACCCACCCACATACACATGTATATACATACACGTCCACACACGCACATATGCATACCTATAATCTCAACGTATATATATATATATATATATATATATATATATATATATATATATATTTTTTTTTTTTTTCTTTTTTTTTTTTTCATACTATTCGCCATTTCCCGCATTTCCGAGGTAGCGTTAAGAACAGAGGACTGGGCCTTAGAGGGAAAATCCTCACCTGGCCCCCTTCTCTGTTCCTTCTTTTGGAAAATTAAATAAAAATGAGAGGGGAGGATTTCCAGCCACCCGCTCCCTCCCCTTTTAGTCGCTTTCTACGACACGCAGGGAATACGTGGGAAGTATTCTTTCTCCCCTATCCCCAGGGATAATATATATATATATATATATATATATATATATATATATATATATATATATATATATATATCCCTGAGGATAGGGGAGAAAGAATACTTCCCACATATTCCCTGCGTGTCGTAGAAGGCGACTAAAAGGGAAGGGAGCGGGGGGCTGGAAATCCTCCCCTCTCGTTTTTTTTTTTTTTTTTTTTTTTTTCTTTTTTTTCTTTTTTTTTCCAAAAGAAGGAACAGAGAAGGGGGCCAGGTGAGGATATTCCCTCAAAGGCCAAGTCCTCTGTTCTTAGCGCTACCTCGCTAATGCGGGAAATGGCGAATAGTATGAAAAAAAAAAATATATATATATATATATATATATATATATATATATATATATATTTCTTTCTTTTTCTTTCATACTATTCGCCATTTCCTGCATTAGCGAGGTAGCGTTATCAACAGAGGACTGGGCCTTAGAGGGAATATCCTCACCTGGCCCCCTTCTCTGTTCCTTCTTTTGGAAAATTAAAAAAAAAAACGAGAGGGGAGGATTTCCAGCCACCTGCTCCCTTCCCTTTAAGTCGCCTTCTACGACACGCAGGGAATACGTGGGAAGTATTCTTTCTCCCCTATCCCCAGGGATAAAATAAATATATATATGTATATATATACATTTTTTTTTTTTCATACTATTCGCTATTTCCCGCGATAGCGAGGTAGCGCTAAGAACAGAGGACTGGGCCTTTGAGGGAATATCCTCACCTGGCCCTCTTCTCTGTTACTTCCTTTGGAAAATTAAAAAAAAAAAAAAAAAAAAAACGAGAGGGGAGGATTTCCAGCCCCCCGCTCCCTTCCCTTTTAGTCGCCTTCTACGACACGCAGGGAATACGTGGGAAGTATTCTTTCTCCCCTATCCCCAGGGAAATATATATATATATATATATATATATATATATATATTTTTTTTTTTTTTTTTTTTTTTTATACTTTGTCGCTGTCTCCCGCGTTTGCGAGGTAGCGCAAGGAAACAGACGAAAGAAATGGCCCAACCCCCCCCCCCATACACATGTACATACACACGTCCAGACACGCAAATATACATACCTACACAGCTTTCCATGGTTTACCCCAGACGCTTCACATGCCTTGCTTCAATCCACTGACAGCACGTCAACCCCTGTATACCACATGACTCCAATTCACTCTATTTCTTGCCCTCCTTTCACCCTCCTGCATGTTCAGGCCCCGATCACACAAAATCTTTTTCACTCCATCTTTCCACCTCCAATTTGGTCTCCCTCTTCTCCTCGTTCCCTCCACCTCCGACACATATATCCTCTTGGTCAATCTCTCCTCACTCATTCTCTCCATGTGCCCAAACCATTTCAAAACACCCTCTTCTGCTCTCTCGACCACGCTCTTTTTATTTCCACACATCTCTCTTACCCTTACGTTACTTACTCGATCAAACCACCTCACACCACACATTGTCCTCAAACATCTCATTTCCAGCACATCCATCCTCCTGCGCACAACTCTATCCATAGCCCACTCCTCGCAACCATACAACATTGTTGGAACCACTATTCCATCAAACATACCCATTTTTGCTTTCCGAGATAATGTTCTCGACTTCCACACATTTTTCAAGGCTCCCAAAATTTTCGCCCCCTCCCCCACCCTATGATCCACTTCCACTTCCATGGTTCCATCCGCTGACAGATCCACTCCCAGATATCTAAAACACTTCACTTCCTCCAGTTTTTCTCCATTCAAACTCACCTCCCAATTGACTTGACCCTCAACCCTACTGTACCTAATAACCTTGCTCTTATTCACATTTACTCTTAACTTTCTTCTTCCACACACTTTACCAAACTCAGTCACCAGCTTCTGCAGTTTCTCACATGAATCAGCCACCAGCGCTGTATCATCAGCGAACAACAACTGACTCACTTCCCAAGCTCTCTCATCCCCAACAGACTTCATACTTGCCCCTCTTTCCAGGACTCTTGCATTTACCTCCCTAACAACCCCATCCATAAACAAATTAAACAACCATGGAGACATCACACACCCCTGCCGCAAACCTACATTCACTGAGAACCAATCACTTTCCTCTCTTCCTACACGTACACATGCCTTACATCCTCGATAAAAACTTTTCACTGCTTCTAACAACTTGCCTCCCACACCATATATTCTTAATACCTTCCACAGAGCATCTCTATCAACTCTATCATATGCCTTCTCCAGATCCATAAATGCTACATACAAATCCATTTGCTTTTCTAAGTATTTCTCACATACATTCTTCAAAGCAAACACCTGATCCACACATCCTCTACCACTTCTGAAACCGCACTGCTCTTCCCCAATCTGATGCTCTGTACATGCCTTCACCCTCTCAATCAATACCCTCCCATATAATTTACCAGGAATACTCAACAAACTTATACCTCTGTAATTTGAGCACTCACTCTTATCCCCTTTGCCTTTGTACAATGGCACTATGCACGCATTCCGCCAATCCTCAGGCACCTCACCATGAGTCATACATACATTAAATAACCTTACCAACCAGTCAACAATACAGTCACCCCCTTTTTTTATAAATTCCACTGCAATACCATCCAAACCTGCTGCCTTGCCGGCTTTCATCTTCCGCAAAGCTTTTACTACCTCTTCTCTGTTTACCAAATCATTTTCCCTAACCCTCTCACTTTGCACACCACCTCGACCAAAACACCCTATATCTGCCACTCTGTCATCAGACACATTCAACAAACCTTCAAAATACTCATTCCATCTCCTTCTCACATCACCACTACTTGTTATCACCTCCCCATTTACGCCCTTCACTGAAGTTCCCATTTGCTCCCTTGTCTTACGCACCCTATTTACCTCCTTCCAGAACATCTTTTTATTCTCCCTAAAATTTACTGATAATCTCTCACCCCAACTCTCATTTGCCCTTTTTTTCACCTCTTGCACCTTTCTCTTGACCTCCTGTCTCTTTCTTTTATACTTCTCCCACTCAATTGCATTTTTTCCCTGCAAAAATCGTCCAAATGCCTCTCTCTTCTCTTTCACTAATACTCTTACTTCTTCATCCCACCACTCACTACCCTTTCTAAACAGCCCACCTCCCACTCTTCTCATGCCACAAGCATCTTTTGCGCAATCCATCACTGATTCCCTAAATACATCCCATTCCTCCCCCACTCCCCTTACTTCCATTGTTCTCACCTTTTTCCATTTTGTACTTCCCCACACAGGTCTCCTTCCCAAGCTCACTTACTCTCACCACCTTCTTCACCCCAACATTCACTCCTCTTTTCTGAAAACCCATACTAATCTTCACCTTAGCCTCCACAAGATAATGATCAGACATCCCTCCAGTTGCACCTCTCAGCACATTAACATCCAAAAGTCTCTTTTTCGCACGCCTGTCAATTAACACGTAATCCAATAACGCTCTCTGGCCATCTCTCCTACTTACATAAGTATACTTATGTATATCTCGCTTTTTAAACCATATATATATATATATATATATATATATATATATATATATATATATATATATATATATATATATATATATAGGGGTGCCTAAATGTGTGTGGATGTAACCAAGATGTGAAAAAAGGAGAGATAGGTAGTATGTTTGAGGAAAGGAACCTGGATGTTTTGGCTCTGAGTGAAACGAAGCTCAAGGGTAAAGGGGAAGAGTGGTTTGGGAATGTCTGGGGAGTAAAGTCAGGGGTTAGTGAGAGGACAAGAGCAAGGGAAGGAGTAGCAATACTCCTGAAACAGGAGTTGTGGGAGTATGTGATAGAGTGTAAGAAAGTAAATTCTCGATTAATATGGGTAAAACTGAAAGTTGATGGAGAGAGGTGGGTGATTATTGGTGCTTATGCACCTGGGCATGAGAAGAAAGATCAAGAGAGGCAAGTGTTTTGGGAGCAGCTGAATGAGTGTGTTAGTGGTTTTGATGCATGAGACCGGGTTATAGTGATGGGTGATTTGAATGCAAAGGTGAGTAATGTGGCAGTTGAGGGAATAATTGGTATACATGGGGTGTTCAGTGTTGTAAATGGAAATGGTGAAGAGCTTGTAGATTTATGTGCTGACAAAGGACTGATGATTGGGAATACATGGTTTAAAAAGCGAGATATACATAAGTATACTTATGTAAGTAGGAGAGATGGCCAGAGAGCGTTATTGGATTACGTGTTAATTGACAGGCGTGCGGAAGAGAGACTTTTGGATGTTAATGTGCTGAGAGGTGCAACTGGAGGGATGTCTGATCATTATCTTGTGGAGGCTAAGGTGAAGATTTGTATGGGTTTTCAGAAAAGAAGAGTGAATGTTGGGGTGAAGAGGGTGGTGAGAGTAAGTGAGCTTGAGAAGGAGACCTGTGTGAGGAAGTACCAGGAGAGACTGAGTACAGAATGGAAAAAGGTGAGAACAATGGAAGTAAGGGGAGTGGGGGAGGAATGGGATGTATTTAGGGAATTAGTGATGGATTGCGCAAAAGATGCTTGTGGCATGAGAAGAGTGGGAGGTGGGTTGATTAGAAAGGGTAGTGAGTGGTGGGATGAAGAAGTAAGAGTATTAGTGAAAGAGAAGAGAGAGGCATTTGGACGATTTTTGCAGGGAAAAAATGCAATTGAGTGGGAGATGTATAAAAGAAAGAGACAGGAGGTCAAGAGAAAGGTGCAAGAGGTGAAAAAAAGGGCAAATGAGAGTTGGGGTGAGAGAGTATCATTAAATTTTAGGGAGAATAAAAAGACGTTCTGGAAGGAGGTAAATAAAGTGCGTAAGACAAGGGAGCAAATGGGAACTTCAGTGAAGGGCGCAAATGGGGAGGTGATAACAAGTAGTGGTGATGTGAGAAGGAGATGGAGTGAGTATTTCGAAGGTTTGTTGAATGTGTTTGATGATAGAGTGGCAGATATAGGGTGTTTTGGTTGAGGTGGTGTGCAAAGTGAGAGGGTTAGGGAAAATGATTTGGTAAACAGAGAAGAGGTAGTGAAAGCTTTGTGGAAGATGAAAGCCGGCAAGGCAGCAGGTTTGGATGGTATTGCAGTGGAATTTATTAAAAAAGGGGGTGACTGTATTGTTGACTGGTTGGTAAGGTTATTTAATGTATGTATGACTCATGGTGAGGTGCCTGAGGATTGGCGGAATGCGTGCATAGTGCCATTGTACAAAGGCAAAGGGGATAAGAGTGAGTGCTCAAATTACAGAGGTATAAGTTTGTTGAGTATTCCTGGTAAATTATATGGGAGGGTATTGATTGAGAGGGTGAAGGCATGTACAGAGCATCAGATTGGGGAAGAGCAGTGTGGTTTCAGAAGTGGTAGAGGATGTGTGGATCAGGTGTTTGCTTTGAAGAATGTATGTGAGAAATACTTAGAAAAGCAAATGGATTTGTATGTAGCTTTTATGGATCTGGAGAAGGCATATGATAGAGTTGATAGAGATGCTCTGTGGAAGGTATTAAGAATATATGGTGTGGGAGGAAAGTTGTTAGAAGCAGTGAAAAGTTTTTATCGAGGATGTAAGGCATGTGTACGTGTAGGAAGAGAGGAAAGTGATTGGTTCTCAGTGAATGTAGGTTTGCGGCAGGGGTGTGTGATGTCTCCATGGTTGTTTAATTTGTTTATGGATGGGGTTGTTAGGGAGGTAAATGCAAGAGTTTTGGAAAGAGGGGCAAGTATGAAGTCTGTTGGGGATGAGAGAGCTTGGGAAGTGAGTCAGTTGTTGTTCGCTGATGACACAGCGCTGGTGGCTGATTCATGTGAGAAACTGCAGAAGCTGGTGACTGAGTTTGGTAAAGTGTGTGGAAGAAGAAAGTTAAGAGTAAATGTGAATAAGAGCAAGGTTATTAGGTACAGTAGGGTTGAGGTCAAGTCAACTGGGAGGTGAGTTTGAATGGAGAAAAACTGGAGGAAGTGAAGTGTTTTAGATATCTGGGAGTGGATCTGGCAGCGGATGGAACCATGGAAGCGGAAGTGGATCATAGGGTGGGGGAGGGGGCGAAAATTCTGGGGGCCTTGAAGAATGTGTGGAAGTCGAGAACATTATCTCGGAAAGCAAAAATGGGTATGTTTGAAGGAATAGTGGTTCCAACAATGTTGTATGGCTGCGAGGCGTGGGCTATGGATAGAGTTGTGCGCAGGAGGATGGATGTGCTGGAAATGAGATGTTTGAGGACAATGTGTGGTGTGAGGTGGTTTGATCGAGTGAGTAACGTAAGGGTAAGAGAGATGTGTGGAAATAAAAAGAGCGTGGTTGAGAGAGCAGAAGAGGGTGTTTTGAAGTGGTTTGGGCACATGGAGAGGATGAGTGAGGAAAGATTGACCAAGATGATATATGTGTCGGAGGTGGAGGGAACAAGGAGAAGAGGGAGACCAAATTGGAGATGGAAAGATGGAGTGAAAAAGATTTTGTGTAATCGGGGCCTGAACATGCAGGAGGGTGAAAGGAGGGCAAGGAATAGAGTGAATTGGAGCGATGTGGTATACCGGGGCTGACGTGCTGTCAGTGGATTGAATCAAGGCATGTGAAATGTCTGGGGTAAATCTGGATATATATATATATATATATATATATATATATATATATATATATATATATATATATATATATATGTATATATATATATATATATATATATATATATATATATATATATATATATATATATATATATATATATGGGTAAAACTGAAAGTTGATGGAGAGAGATGGGTGATTATTGGTGCATATGCACCTGGGCATGAGAAGAAAGATCATGAGAGGCAAGTGTTTTGGGAGCAGCTGAATGAGTGTGTTAGTGGTTTTGATGCATGAGACCGGGTTATAGTGATGGGTGATTTGAATGCAAAGGTGAGTAATGTGGCAGTTGAGGGAATAATTGGTATACATGGGGTGTTCAGTGTTGTAAATGGAAATGGTGAAGAGCTTGTAGATTTATGTGCTGACAAAGGACTGATGATTGGGAATACATGGTTTAAAAAGCGAGATATACATAAGTATACTTATGTAAGTAGGAGAGATGGCCAGAGAGCGTTATTGGATTACGTGTTAATTGACAGGCGTGCGGAAGAGAGACTTTTGGATGTTAATGTGCTGAGAGGTGCAACTGGAGGGATGTCTGATCATTATCTTGTGGAGGCTAAGGTGAAGATTTGTATGGGTTTTCAGAAAAGAAGAGTGAATGTTGGGGTGAAGAGGGTGGTGAGAGTAAGTGAGCTTGAGAAGGAGACCTGTGTGAGGAAGTACCAGGAGAGACTGAGTACAGAATGGAAAAAGGTGAGAACAATGGAAGTAAGGGGAGTGGGGGAGGAATGGGATGTATTTAGGGAATCAGTGATGGATTGCGCAAAAGATGCTTGTGGCATGAGAAGAGTGGGAGGTGGGTTGATTAGAAAGGGTAGTGAGTGGTGGGATGAAGAAGTAAGAGTATTAGTGAAAGAGAAGAGAGAGGCATTTGGACGATTTTTGCAGGGAAGAAATGCAATTGAGTGGGAGATGTATAAAAGAAAGAGACAGGAGGTCAAGAGAAAGGTGCAAGAGGTGAAAAAAAGGGCAAATGAGAGTTGGGGTGAGAGAGTATCATTAAATTTTAGGGAGAATAAAAAGACGTTCTGGAAGGAGGTAAATAAAGTGCGTAAGACAAGGGAGCAAATGGGAACTTCAGTGAAGGGCGCAAATGGGGAGGTGATAACAAGTAGTGGTGATGTGAGAAGGAGATGGAGTGAGTATTTCGAAGGTTTGTTGAATGTGTTTGATGATAGAGTGGCAGATATAGGGTGTTTTGGTTGAGGTGGTGTGCAAAGTGAGAGGGTTAGGGAAAATGATTTGGTAAACAGAGAAGAGGTAGTGAAAGCTTTGCGGAAGATGAAAGCCGGCAAGGCAGCAGGTTTGGATGGTATTGCAGTGGAATTTATTAAAAAAGGGGGTGACTGTATTGTTGACTGGTTGGTAAGGTTATTTAATGTATGTATGACTCATGGTGAGGTGCCTGAGGATTGGCGGAATGCGTGCATAGTGCCATTGTACAAAGGCAAAGGGGATAAGAGTGAGTGCTCAAATTACAGAGGTATAAGTTTGTTGAGTATTCCTGGTAAATTATATGGGAGGGTATTGATTGAGAGGGTGAAGGCATGTACAGAGCATCAGATTGGGGAAGAGCAGTGTGGTTTCAGAAGTGGTAGAGGATGTGTGGATCAGGTGTTTGCTTTGAAGAATGTATGTGAGAAATACTTAGAAAAGCAAATGGATTTGTATGTAGCTTTTATGGATCTGGAGAAGGCATATGATAGAGTTGATAGAGATGCTCTGTGGAAGGTATTAAGAATATATGGTGTGGGAGGAAAGTTGTTAGAAGCAGTGAAAAGTTTTTATCGAGGATGTAAGGCATGTGTACGTGTAGGAAGAGAGGAAAGTGATTGGTTCTCAGTGAATGTAGGTTTGCGGCAGGGGTGTGTGATGTCTCCATGGTTGTTTAATTTGTTTATGGATGGGGTTGTTAGGGAGGTAAATGCAAGAGTTTTGGAAAGAGGGGCAAGTATGAAGTCTGTTGGGGATGAGAGAGCTTGGGAAGTGAGTCAGTTGTTGTTCGCTGATGACACAGCGCTGGTGGCTGATTCATGTGAGAAACTGCAGAAGCTGGTGACTGAGTTTGGTAAAGTGTGTGGAAGAAGAAAGTTAAGAGTAAATGTGAATAAGAGCAAGGTTATTAGGTACAGTAGGGTTGAGGTCAAGTCAATTGGGAGGTGAGTTTGAATGGAGAAAAACTGGAGGAAGTGAAGTGTTTTAGATATCTGGGAGTGGATCTGGCAGCGGATGGAACCATGGAAGCGGAAGTGGATCATAGGGTGGGGGAGGGGGCGAAAATTCTGGGAGCCTTGAAGAATGTGTGGAAGTCGAGAACATTATCTCGGAAAGCAAAAATGGGTATGTTTGAAGGAATAGTGGTTCCAACAATGTTGTATGGTTGCGAGGCGTGGGCTATGGATAGAGTTGTGCGCAGGAGGATGGATGTGCTGGAAATGAGATGTTTGAGGACAATGTGTGGTGTGAGGTGGTTTGATCGAGTGAGTAACGTAAGGGTAAGAGAGATGTGTGGAAATAAAAAGAGCGTGGTTGAGAGAGCAGAAGAGGGTGTTTTGAAGTGGTTTGGGCACATGGAGAGGATGAGTGAGGAAAGATTGACCAAGATGATATATGTGTCGGAGGTGGAGGGAACAAGGAGAAGAGGGAGACCAAATTGGAGATGGAAAGATGGAGTGAAAAAGATTTTGTGTGATCGGGGCCTGAACATGCAGGAGGGTGAAAGGAGGGCAAGGAATAGAGTGAATTGGAGCGATGTGGTATACCGGGGCTGACGTGCTGTCAGTGGATTGAATCAAGGCATGTGAAATGTCTGGGGTAAATCATGGAAAGCTGTGTAGGTATGTATATTTGCGTGTGTGGACGTATGTATATACATGTGTATGGGGGGGTTGGGCCATTTCTTTCGTCTGTTTCCTTGCGCTACCTCGCAAACGCGGGAGACAGCGACAAAGTATAAAAGAAAAAAAAAATATATATATATATATATATATATATATATATATATATATATATGGGTAAAACTGAAAGTTGATGGAGAGAGATGGGTGATTATTGGTGCATATGCACCTGGGCATGAGAAGAAAGATCATGAGAGGCAAGTGTTTTGTGAGCAGCTGAATGAGTGTGTTAGTGGTTTTGATGCATGAGACCGGGTTATAGTGATGGGTGATTTGAATGCAAAGGTGAGTAATGTGGCAGTTGAGGGAATAATTGGTATACATGGGGTGTTCAGTGTTGTAAATGGAAATGGTGAAGAGCTTGTAGATTTATGTGCTGACAAAGGACTGATGATTGGGAATACATGGTTTAAAAAGCGAGATATACATAAGTATACTTATGTAAGTAGGAGAGATGGCCAGAGAGCGTTATTGGATTACGTGTTAATTGACAGGCGTGCGGAAGAGAGACTTTTGGATGTTAATGTGCTGAGAGGTGCAACTGGAGGGATGTCTGATCATTATCTTGTGGAGGCTAAGGTGAAGATTTGTATGGGTTTTCAGAAAAGAAGAGTGAATGTTGGGGTGAAGAGGGTGGTGAGAGTAAGTGAGCTTGAGAAGGAGACCTGTGTGAGGAAGTACCAGGAGAGACTGAGTACAGAATGGAAAAAGGTGAGAACAATGGAAGTAAGGGGAGTGGGGGAGGAATGGGATGTATTTAGGGAATCAGTGATGGATTGCGCAAAAGATGCTTGTGGCATGAGAAGAGTAGGAGGTGGGTTGATTAGAAAGGGTAGTGAGTGGTGGGATGAAGAAGTAAGAGTATTAGTGAAAGAGAAGAGAGAGGCATTTGGACGATTTTTGCAGGGAAAAAATGCAATTGAGTGGGAGATGTATAAAAGAAAGAGACAGGAGGTCAAGAGAAAGGTGCAAGAGGTGAAAAAAAGGGCAAATGAGAGTTGGGGTGAGAGAGTATCATTAAATTTTAGGGAGAATAAAAAGACGTTCTGGAAGGAGGTAAATAAAGTGCGTAAGACAAGGGAGCAAATGGGAACTTCAGTGAAGGGCGCAAATGGGGAGGTGATAACAAGTAGTGGTGATGTGAGAAGGAGATGGAGTGAGTATTTCGAAGGTTTGTTGAATGTGTTTGATGATAGAGTGGCAGATATAGGGTGTTTTGGTTGAGGTGGTGTGCAAAGTGAGAGGGTTAGGGAAAATGATTTGGTAAACAGAGAAGAGGTAGTGAAAGCTTTGCGGAAGATGAAAGCCGGCAAGGCAGCAGGTTTGGATGGTATTGCAGTGGAATTTATTAAAAGAGGGGGTGACTGTATTGTTGACTGGTTGGTAAGGTTATTTAATGTATGTATGACTCATGGTGAGGTGCCTGAGGATTGGCGGAATGCGTGCATAGTGCCATTGTACAAAGGCAAAGGGGATAAGAGTGAGTGCTCAAATTACAGAGGTATAAGTTTGTTGAGTATTCCTGGTAAATTATATGGGAGGGTATTGATTGAGAGGGTGAAGGCATGTACAGAGCATCAGATTGGGGAAGAGCAGTGTGGTTTCAGAAGTGGTAGAGGATGTGTGGATCAGGTGTTTGCTTTGAAGAATGTATGTGAGAAATACTTAGAAAAGCAAATGGATTTGTATGTAGCTTTTATGGATCTGGAGAAGGCATATGATAGAGTTGATAGAGATGCTCTGTGGAAGGTATTAAGAATATATGGTGTGGGAGGAAAGTTGTTAGAAGCAGTGAAAAGTTTTTATCGAGGATGTAAGGCATGTGTACGTGTAGGAAGAGAGGAAAGTGATTGGTTCTCAGTGAATGTAGGTTTGCGGCAGGGGTGTGTGATGTCTCCATGGTTGTTTAATTTGTTTATGGATGGGGTTGTTAGGGAGGTAAATGCAAGAGTTTTGGAAAGAGGGGCAAGTATGAAGTCTGTTGGGGATGAGAGAGCTTGGGAAGTGAGTCAGTTGTTGTTCGCTGATGACACAGCGCTGGTGGCTGATTCATGTGAGAAACTGCAGAAGCTGGTGACTGAGTTTGGTAAAGTGTGTGGAAGAAGAAAGTTAAGAGTAAATGTGAATAAGAGCAAGGTTATTAGGTACAGTAGGGTTGAGGTCAAGTCAATTGGGAGGTGAGTTTGATTGGAGAAAAACTGGAGGAAGTGAAGTGTTTTAGATATCTGGGAGTGGATCTGGCAGCGGATGGAACCATGGAAGCGGAAGTGGATCATAGGGTGGGGGAGGGGGCGAAAATTCTGGGGGCCTTGAAGAATGTGTGGAAGTCGAGAACATTATCTCGGAAAGCAAAAATGGGTATGTTTGAAGGAATAGTGGTTCCAACAATGTTGTATGGTTGCGAGGCGTGGGCTATGGATAGAGTTGTGCGCAGGAGGATGGATGTGCTGGAAATGAGATGTTTGAGGACAATGTGTGGTGTGAGGTGGTTTGATCGAGTGAGTAACGTAAGGGTAAGAGAGATGTGTGGAAATAAAAAGAGCGTGGTTGAGAGAGCAGAAGAGGGTGTTTTGAAGTGGTTTGGGCACATGGAGAGGATGAGTGAGGAAAGATTGACCAAGATGATATATGTGTCGGAGGTGGAGGGAACAAGGAGAAGAGGGAGACCAAATTGGAGATGGAAAGATGGAGTGAAAAAGATTTTGTGTGATCGGGGCCTGAACATGCAGGAGGGTGAAAGGAGGGCAAGGAATAGAGTGAATTGGAGCGATGTGGTATACCGGGGCTGACGTGCTGTCAGTGGATTGAATCAAGGCATGTGAAATGTCTGGGGTAAATCATGGAAAGCTGTGTAGGTATGTATATTTGCGTGTGTGGACGTATGTATATACATGTGTATGGGGGGGTTGGGCCATTTCTTTCGTCTGTTTCCTTGCGCTACCTCGCAAACGCGGGAGACAGCGACAAAGTATAAAAGAAAAAAAAAATATATATATATATATATATATATATATATATATATATATATATATGGGTAAAACTGAAAGTTGATGGAGAGAGATGGGTGATTATTGGTGCATATGCACCTGGGCATGAGAAGAAAGATCATGAGAGGCAAGTGTTTTGGGAGCAGCTGAATGAGTGTGTTAGTGGTTTTGATGCATGAGACCGGGTTATAGTGATGGGTGATTTGAATGCAAAGGTGAGTAATGTGGCAGTTGAGGGAATAATTGGTATACATGGGGTGTTCAGTGTTGTAAATGGAAATGGTGAAGAGCTTGTAGATTTATGTGCTGACAAAGGACTGATGATTGGGAATACATGGTTTAAAAAGCGAGATATACATAAGTATACTTATGTAAGTAGGAGAGATGGCCAGAGAGCGTTATTGGATTACGTGTTAATTGACAGGCGTGCGGAAGAGAGACTTTTGGATGTTAATGTGCTGAGAGGTGCAACTGGAGGGATGTCTGATCATTATCTTGTGGAGGCTAAGGTGAAGATTTGTATGGGTTTTCAGAAAAGAAGAGTGAATGTTGGGGTGAAGAGGGTGGTGAGAGTAAGTGAGCTTGAGAAGGAGACCTGTGTGAGGAAGTACCAGGAGAGACTGAGTACAGAATGGAAAAAGGTGAGAACAATGGAAGTAAGGGGAGTGGGGGAGGAATGGGATGTATTTAGGGAATCAGTGATGGATTGCGCAAAAGATGCTTGTGGCATGAGAAGAGTGGGAGGTGGGTTGATTAGAAAGGGTAGTGAGTGGTGGGATGAAGAAGTAAGAGTATTAGTGAAAGAGAAGAGAGAGGCATTGGGACGATTTTTGCAGGGAAAAAATGCAATTGAGTGGGAGATGTATAAAAGAAAGAGACAGGAGGTCAAGAGAAAGGTGCAAGAGGTGAAAAAAAGGGCAAATGAGAGTTGGGGTGAGAGAGTATCATTAAATTTTAGGGAGAATAAAAAGACGTTCTGGAAGGAGGTAAATAAAGTGCGTAAGACAAGGGAGCAAATGGGAACTTCAGTGAAGGGCGCAAATGGGGAGGTGATAACAAGTAGTGGTGATGTGAGAAGGAGATGGAGTGAGTATTTCGAAGGTTTGTTGAATGTGTTTGATGATAGAGTGGCAGATATAGGGTGTTTTGGTTGAGGTGGTGTGCAAAGTGAGAGGGTTAGGGAAAATGATTTGGTAAACAGAGAAGAGGTAGTGAAAGCTTTGCGGAAGATGAAAGCCGGCAAGGCAGCAGGTTTGGATGGTATTGCAGTGGAATTTATTAAAAAAGGGGGTGACTGTATTGTTGACTGGTTGGTAAGGCTATTTGATGTATGTATGACTCATGGTGAGGTGCCTGAGGATTGGCGGAATGCGTGCATAGTGCCATTGTACAAAGGCAAAGGGGATAAGAGTGAGTGCTCAAATTACAGAGGTATAAGTTTGTTGAGTATTCCTGGTAAATTATATGGGAGGGTATTGATTGAGAGGGTGAAGGCATGTACAGAGCATCAGATTGGGGAAGAGCAGTGTGGTTTCAGAAGTGGTAGAGGATGTGTGGATCAGGTGTTTGCTTTGAAGAATGTATGTGAGAAATACTTAGAAAAGCAAATGGATTTGTATGTAGCTTTTATGGATCTGGAGAAGGCATATGATAGAGTTGATAGAGATGCTCTGTGGAAGGTATTAAGAATATATGGTGTGGGAGGAAAGTTGTTAGAAGCAGTGAAAAGTTTTTATCGAGGATGTAAGGCATGTGTACGTGTAGGAAGAGAGGAAAGTGATTGGTTCTCAGTGAATGTAGGTTTGCGGCAGGGGTGTGTGATGTCTCCATGGTTGTTTAATTTGTTTATGGATGGGGTTGTTAGGGAGGTAAATGCAAGAGTTTTGGAAAGAGGGGCAAGTATGAAGTCTGTTGGGGATGAGAGAGCTTGGGAAGTGAGTCAGTTGTTGTTCGCTGATGACACAGCGCTGGTGGCTGATTCATGTGAGAAACTGCAGAAGCTGGTGACTGAGTTTGGTAAAGTGTGTGGAAGAAGAAAGTTAAGAGTAAATGTGAATAAGAGCAAGGTTATTAGGTACAGTAGGGTTGAGGTCAAGTCAATTGGGAGGTGAGTTTGAATGGAGAAAAACTGGAGGAAGTGAAGTGTTTTAGATATCTGGGAGTGGATCTGGCAGCGGATGGAACCATGGAAGCGGAAGTGGATCATAGGGTGGGGGAGGGGGCGAAAATTCTGGGGGCCTTGAAGAATGTGTGGAAGTCGAGAACATTATCTCGGAAAGCAAAAATGGGTATGTTTGAAGGAATAGTGGTTCCAACAATGTTGTATGGTTGCGAGGCGTGGGCTATGGATAGAGTTGTGCGCAGGAGGATGGATGTGCTGGAAATGAGATGTTTGAGGACAATGTGTGGTGTGAGGTGGTTTGATCGAGTGAGTAACGTAAGGGTAAGAGAGATGTGTGGAAATAAAAAGAGCGTGGTTGAGAGAGCAGAAGAGGGTGTTTTGAAGTGGTTTGGGCACATGGAGAGGATGAGTGAGGAAAGATTGACCAAGATGATATATGTGTCGGAGGTGGAGGGAACAAGGAGAAGAGGGAGACCAAATTGGAGATGGAAAGATGGAGTGAAAAAGATTTTGTGTGATCGGGGCCTGAACATGCAGGAGGGTGAAAGGAGGGCAAGGAATAGAGTGAATTGGAGCGATGTGGTATACCGGGGCTGACGTGCTGTCAGTGGATTGAATCAAGGCATGTGAAATGTCTGGGGTAAATCATGGAAAGCTGTGTAGGTATGTATAATTGCGTGTGTGGACGTATGTATATACATGTGTATGGGGGGGTTGGGCCATTTCTTTCGTCTGTTTCCTTGCGCTACCTCGCAAACGCGGGAGACAGCGACAAAGTATAAAAAAAAATATATATATATATATATATATATATATATATATATATATATATATATATATATATATGTATGTGTATATATATATATATATATATATATATATATATATATATATATATATATATATATATATATATATATATGGGTAAAACTGAAAGTTGATGGAGAGAGATGGGTGATTATTGGTGCATATGCACCTGGGCATGAGAAGAAAGATCATGAGAGGCAAGTGTTTTGGGAGCAGCTGAATGAGTGTGTTAGTGGTTTTGATGCACGAGACCGGGTTATAGTGATAGGTGATTTGAATGCAAAGGTGAGTAATGTGGCAGTTGAGGGAATAATTGGTATACATGGGGTGTTCAGTGTTGTAAATGGAAATGGTGAAGAGCTTGTAGATTTATGTGCTGAAAAAGGACTGGTGATTGGGAATACCTGGTTTAAAAAGCAAGATATACATAAGTATACGTATGTAAGTAGGAGAGATGGCCAGAGAGCGTTATTGGATTACGTGTTAATTGACAGGCGCGTGAAAGAGAGACTTTTAGATGTTAATGTGCTGAGGGGTGCAACTGGAGGGATGTCTGATCATTATCTTGTGGAGGCTAAGGTGAAGATTTGTATGGGTTTTCAGAAAAGAAGAGTGAATGATTGGGTGAAGAGGGTGGTGAGAAGGAGACTTGTGTGAGGAAGTACCAGGAGAGACTGAGTACAGAATGGAAAAAGGTGAGAACAATGGAAGTAAGGGGAGTGGGAGAGGAATGGGATGTATTTCGGGAATCAGTGATGGATTGCGCAAAAGATGCTTGTGGCATGAGAAGAGTGGGAGGTGGGTTGATTAGAAAGGGTAGTGAGTGGTAGGATGAAGAAGTAAGATTATTAGTGAAAGAGAAGAGAGAGGCATTTGGACGATTTTTGCAGGGAAAAAATGCAATTGAGTGGGAGATGTATAAAAGAAAGAGACAGGTGGTCAAGAGAAAGGTGCAAGAGGTGAAAAAGAGGGCAAATGAGAGTTAGGGTGAGAGAGTATCATTAAATTTTAGGGATATGTTCTGGAAGGAGGTAAATAAAGTGCGTAAGACAAGGGAGCAAATGGGAACTTCAGTGAAGGGTGCAAATGGGGAGGTGATAACAAGTAGTGGTGATGTGAGAAGGAGATGGAGTGAGTATTTTGAAAGTTTGTTGAATGTGTTTGATGATAGAGTGGCAGATATAGGGTGTTTTGGTCGAGGTGGTGTGCAAAGTGAGAGGGTTAGGGAAAATGATTTGGTAAACAGAGAAGAGGTAGTAAAAGCTTTGCGGAAGATGAAAGCTGGCAAGGCAGCAGGTTTGGATGGTATTGCAGTGGAATTTATTAAAAAAGGGGGTGACTGTATTATTGACTGGTTGGTAAGGTTATTTAATGTATGTATGACTCATGGTGAGGTGCCTGAGGATTGGCGGAATGCGTGCATAGTGCCATTGTACAAAGGCAAAGGGGATAAGAGTGAGTGCTCAAATTACAGAGGTATAAGTTTGTTGAGTATTCCTGGTAAATTATATGGGAGGGTATTGATTGAGAGGGTGAAGGCATGTACAGAGCATCAGATTGGGGAAGAGCAGTGTGGTTTCAGAAGTGGTAGAGGAAGTGCGGATCAGGTGTTTGCTTTGAAGAATGTATGTGAGAAATACTTAGAAAAGCAAATGGATTTGTATGTAGCATTTATGGATCTAGAGAAGGCATATGATAGAGTTGATAGAGATGCTCTGTGGAAGGTATTAAGAATATATGGTGTGGGAGGCAAGTTGTTAGAAGCAGTGAAAAGTTTTATTGAGGATGTAAGGCATGTGTACGTGTAGGAAGAGAGGAAAGTGATTGGTTCTCAGTGAATGTAGGTTTGCGGCAGGGGTGTGTGATGTCTCCATGGTTGTTTAATTTGTTTATGGATGGGGTTGTTAGGGAGGTGAATGCAAGAGTTTTGGAAAGAGGAGCAAGTATGAAGTCTGTTGGGGATGAGAGAGATTGGGAAGTGAGTCAGTTGTTGTTCGCTGATGATACAGCGCTGGTGGCTGATTCATGTGAGAAACTGCAGAAGCTGGTGACTGAGTTTGGTAAAGTGTGTGAAAGAAGAAAGTTAAGAGTAAATGTGAATAAGAGCAAGGTTATTAGGTACAGTAGGGTTGAGGGTCAAGTCAACTGGGAGGTAAGTTTGAATGGAGAAAAACTGGAGGAAGTAAAGTGTTTTAGATATCTGGGAGTGGATCTGGTAGCGGATGGAACCATGGAAGCGGAAGTGGATCATAGGGTGGGGGAGGGGGCGAAAATTCTGGGAGCCTTGAAGAATGTGTGGAAGTCGAGAACATTATCTCGGAAAGCAAAATTGGGTATGTTTGAAGGAATAGTGGTTCCAACAATGTTGTATGGTTGCGAGGCGTGGGCTATGGATAGAGTTGTGCGCAGGAGGATGGATGTGCTGGAAATGAGATGTTTGAGGACAATGTGTGGTGTGAGGTGGTTTGATCGAGTAAGTAACGTAAGGGTGAGAGAGATGTGTGGAAATAAAAAAGAGCGTGGTTGAGAGAGCAGAAGAGGGTGTTTTGAAATGGTTTGGGCACCTGGAGAGAATGAGTGAGGAGAGATTGACCAAGAGGATATATGTGTCGGAGGTGGAGGGAACAAGGAGAAGTGGGAGACCAAATTGGAGGTGGAAAGATGGAGTGAAAAAGATTTTGTGTGATCGGGGCCTGAACATGCAGGAGGGTGAAAGGAGGACAAGGAATAGAGTAAATTGGATTGATATGGTATACCGGGGTTGACGTGCTGTCAGTGGATTGAATCAGGGCATGTGAAGCGTCTGGGGTAAACCATGGAAAGCTGTGTAGGTATGTATATTTGCGTGTGTGGACGTATGTATATACATGTGTATGGGGGTGGGTTGGGCCATTTCTTTCGTCTGTTTCCTTGCGCTACCTCGCAAACGCGAGAGACAGCGGCAAAAAAAAAAAAAAAGATATATATAGACATATACATGTATAAAAAGGTACATAATTCATACTGTCTGCCCTTAATCATTCCCGTCGCCACCCCGCCACAAATGAAATGACAACCCCCTCGCCCTGCATGTGCACGAGGTAGCACTAGGAAAAGACAACAAAGGCCACATTCGTTCACACTCAGTCTCTATCTGTTATATATAATGCACCCAAACCACAGTTACCTTTCCACGTCCAGGCCTCACAAAACTTTCCATGGTTTACCCCAGACGCTTCACATGCCCTGGTTCAATCCATTGATAGCACGTCGACCCCCGTATACTACATCGTTCCAATTCACTCTATTTCTTGGACGCCTTTCACCCTCATGCATGTTCAGGCCCCGATCACTTAAAATCTTTTTCACTCCATCCTTCCTCCTCCAATTTGGTCTCCCACTTCTCCTCATTCCCTCCACCTCTGACACAGGCATCCCTTTTGTCAATTTTTCCTCACTCATTCTCTCCATGTGACCAAACCATTTCAAAACACCCTCTTCTGCTCTCTCAACCACACTCTTTTTATTACCACACATCTCTCTTACCCTTTCATTACTTTCTCGATCAAACCACATCACACAACATATTGTCCTCAAAAATCTCATTTCCAACACATCCACCCTCCTCCCCACAACTCTATCTATAACCCACGCCTCGCAACCATATAACATTGTTGGAACCATTATTACGTCAGACATGCCCATTTTTGCTTTCCGAGATAATGTTCTCGCCTTCCACACATTCTTTACCACTCCCAGAACTTTCGCTCCCTCCCCCGCCCTGTGAATCACTTCAGCTTCCATGGTTCCATCCGCTGCCAAATCCACCCCTAGATATCTAAAACACTCCACTTCCTTCACTTTTTCTCCATTCAAACTTACCTCCCAATTGACTTGTCGCTCAACCCTATTGTACCTAATATCCCTGCTCTTATTCACATTTACTCTCAGCTTTCTTCTCTCACACACTTCACCAAACTCAGTCACCAGCTTCTGCAGTTTCTCACATGAATCAGCCACCAGCGTCGTATCATCAGCGAACAACAACTGACTCACTTCCCAAACTCTCTCATCCACAACAGACTGCATACTTGCCCCTCTCCAAAACTTTTCCATTCACCTCCCTAACACCCCATCCATAAACAATATTAACAACCATGGAGACATCACACACCCCTGCCGCAAACCGACATTCACTGAGAACCAATCACTTTCCTCTCTTCCTCCTCGAACACAGGCCTTACATCCTCGATAAAAACTTTTCACTGCTTCTAACAACTTGCCTCCCACACCATATATTATTAATTACTTCCACAGAGCATCTCTATCAACTCTGTCATATGCCTTCTCCAGTTCCATGAATGCTACATATAAATCCATTTCCTTTTCTAAGTATTTCTCACATACATTCTTCAAAGCAAACACCTGATCCAGACATCCTCTACCACTTATGAAGCCACACTGCTCTTTCCCAATCTGATCCTCTGTACATGCCTTCACCCTCTCAGTCAATACCCTCCCATATAATTTCCGAGGAATACTCAACAAACGTATTCCTCTGTAATTTGAGCACTCACTTTTATCCCCTTTTCCTTTCTACAATGGCACTATGCAAGCATTCCGCCAATCCTCAGGCACCTCACCATGAGTTATACATACATTATATAACCTTACCAACCAGTCAACAACAGTCACCCCCTTTTTTAATAAATTCCACTGCAATGCCATCCAAACCCGCTGCCTTGCCGACTTTCATCTTCTGCAGAGTTTTTACTACCTCCTCTCTCTTTACCAAATCATTCTCCATAACCCTCTCACTTTCCACACCACTTCGACCAAAGCACCCTATGTCTGCCACTCTGTCGTCAAACACATTCAACAAACCTTCAAAATACTCACTCCATCTCTTTTTCACATCACCACTACTCGTTATCACCTCCTCATTAGCCCCCTTCACTGACGTTCCCATTTGTTCCCTTGCCTTACGCACTTTATTTACCTCCTTCCAAAACATCTTTTCATTCTCCCTAGAATTTAATGATGCTCTCTCACCCCAACTCTCATTTGCCCTCTTTTTCACCTCTTGCACCTTTCTCTTTACCTCCTGCCTCTTTCTTTTATACATCTCCCACTCATTTGCATTATTTCCCGTCAAAAATCGTCCAAATGCCTCTCTCTTCTCTTTCACTAATAATCTTACTTTTTCATCCCACCACTCACTACCCTTTCTAATCTGCCCACCTCCCACAATTCTCATGCCACAAGCATCTTTTGCGCAAACCATCACTGCTTCCCTAAATACATCCCATTCCTCCCCCACTCCCCTCATGCCCTTTGTTCTCACCTTTTTCCATTCTGTACTCAGTCTCTCCTGGTACTTTCTCACACAAGTCTCCTTCCCAAGCTCACTTACTCTCACCACTCTCTTCACCCCAACATTCTCTCTTCTTTTATGAAAACTTCGTCAGATCTTCACCTTCACCTCCACAAGAGAATGATCAGACATCCCTCCAGTTGCACCTCTCAGCACATTAACATCCAAATGTCTCTATTTCGCACGCCTATCAATTAACACGTAATCTAATAACGCTCTCTGGCCATCTCTCCTACTTACATACGTATACTTATGTATATCTCTCTTTTTAAACCAGATATTCCCAATCACCACTCCTTTCTCAGCGCACAAATCTACAAGCTCTTCATTTCCATTTACAACACTGAACACCCCATGTACGCCAATTATTCCCCTCAACTGCCACATTACCCACCTTTGCATTCAAATCACTCATCACTATAACCCGGTCTCGTGCATCAAAACTGCTAACACACTCACTCAGCTGCTCCCAAAATACTTGCCTCTTATTATTTTTCTTCTTATTCCCAGGTGCATATACACCAATAGTCAGCCATCTCTCTCCATCCACTTTCGGTTTTACCCATATCAATCTAGATTTTACTTTCTTACACTATCACATACTCCCACCACTCCTGTTTCAAGAGTAGTGCTACTCCTTTCTTTGCTTTTGTCCTTTCCAGTATATTTATTGTTGATAAGATTTGTAAACAGTTTACCTTCTTGTCCACATAATAAGGTTATGATACGCTCGTTGCCTGTCTTGGACAATCACATGTTTACTAAATGGCGTCCTAGCTTCGTCTCTTCGATGTATATCAATTGACTTTTATTTCTCTTTTGTGTCTCCCCTGATGATGTGATTATTGCATGAAAGTGCACTTGGGAACTTATCGTGTTTCATTTTCCCCGTGGACTCATAGGAATATCTTGATCACGCGCAAAATTGTGATCCTTTCCAATATATATATATATATATATATATATATATATATATATATATATATATATATATATATATATATATATATATATTTACGTTGAAATGTATTGATATGTATATGTGAGTGCGTGGGCGTGTATGTAAATACATGTGTATATGGATGGGTGCGCCATTTTTTCGTCTGTTTCCTTGCGCTACCTCGCTGACGCGGGCGACAGCGACTAAGTATAATAAAATGAAATAATGATAATGACAATATATATATATATATATATATATATATATATATATATATATATATATAGAGAGAGAGAGAGAGAGAGAGAGAGAGAGAGAGAGAGAGAGAGAGAGAGAGAGAGGTAGCGCAAGGAAACAGACGAAAAAATGGCCCAACTCATCCACACACACATGTATATACATACACGTCCACACACGCACATATACATACCGATACATTTCAACGTATACATATATATACATATACATATATACACATGTACATAATTCATACTTGCTGCCTTTATTCATTCCCGTCGCCACCCCGCCACACATGAAAAGACAACCCCCTCCCCCCGCATGTGCACGAGGTAACGCTAGGAAAAGACAACCAAGGCCACATTCGTTCACTCTCAGTCTCTAACTGTCATGTATAATGCACCAAAACCACAGCTCCCTTTCCACATCCACGCCCCACAAAACCTTCCATGGTTTACCCCAGACGCTTCACATGCCCTGGTTCAATCCATTGACAGCACGTCGACCCCGGTATACCACATCGTTCCAATTCACTCTGTTCCTTGCACGTCTTTCACTCTCCTGCATGTTCAGGCCCCGATCGCTCAAAATCTTTTTCACTCCATCTTTCCACCTCCAATTTGGTCTCCCACTTCTTCTCGTTCCCTCCACCTCTGACACATATATCCTCTTTCTCAAATCTTTCTCACTCATTCTCTTCATGTGATAAAACCATTTCAAAACACCCTCTTCTGCTCTCTCAACCATACTCTTTTTATTACCACACATCTCTCTTGCCCTTTCATTACTTACTCGATCAAACCACGTCACTCCACATATTGTCCTCAAACATCTCATTTCCAACACATCCACCCTCCTCCGCACAATTCTATCTACAGCCCACGCCTCGCAACCATATAACATTTTTGGAACCACTATTCCTTCAAACATACCCATTTTTGCTTTCCAAGATAATTTTCTCGCCTTCCACATATTTTTCAACGCTCCCAGAACTTTCGCCCTTTCCCCCACCCTGTGACTCACTTCCGTTTCCATCAGCTGCCAAATATACTCCCAGATATCTAAAACACTTCACTTCCTCTAGTTTTTCTCCATTCAATCTTACCTCCCAATTGACTTATTCCTCAACCCTACTGTACCTAATAACCTTGCTCTTATTCACATTTAATCTCAGCTTTCTTCTTTCACACACTTTACCAAACTCAGTCACCAGCTTCTGCGGTTTCTCACCCAAATCAGACATATACATACACAGACATATGCATATATACACTTGTACATATCCATACTTGTTGCCTTCATCCATTCTCGTCGCCACCCCGTCACATGAAAAAAAAACAGCACCCCCCACCCGCCCCACGCGAACGAGGTAGCGCTAGGAAAAGACAACCAAGGCCACATTCGTTCACTCTCAGTCTCTGTCATGTATAATGCACCGAAACCAAAGCTCCCTTTCCACATCCACGCCCCACAAAACCTTCCATGATTTACCCCAGACGCTTCACATGCCCTGGTTCAATCCATTGACGGCACGTCGACCCCGGTATACCACATCGTTCCAATTCACTCTGTTCCTTGCACGCCTTTCACCCTCCTGCATGTTCAGGTCCCGATCACTCAAAACCTTTTTCACTCCATCTTTCCACTTCCAATTTGGTCTCCCAATTCTTCTCGTTCCCTCCACCTCTGACACATATATCCTCTTTGTCAATCTCTCCTCGCTCATTCTCTCCATATGACTAAATCATTTCAATACTCCCTCTTCTGCTCTCTCAACCACACTCTTTTTATTACCACACATCTCTCTTACCCTTTCATTACTTACTCGATCAAACCACCTCACACCACATATTGTCCTCAAACATTTCCTTTCCAACACATCCAGCCTCCTCGGCACAACCCTAACTGTAGACCATGCCTCGCAACCATATAATATTTTTGGAACCACTATTCCTTCAAACATACCTATTTTTGCTCTCCAAGATAACGTTCTCGCCTTCCACACATTCTTCAACACTTCCAGAACCTTCGCCCTCTCCCCCACCCTGTATTCACTTCCGCTTCCATGGTTCCATCCGCTGCCAAATTCACTCCCAGATATCTAAAACACTTCACTTCCTCCAGTTTTTCTCCATTCAATTAACTTGACCCTCAACCCTACCGAAATTAATTACCTTGCTCTTATTCACATTTACTCTCAGCTTTCTCCTTTCACAAACTTTACCAAACTCAGTCACCAACTTCTGCAGTTTCTCACACGAATCAGCCACCAGCGCTGTATCATCAGCGAACAACAACCGACTCCTTCCCAAGCCCTCTCATCCACAACAGACTGTATACTTGCCCCTCTCTCCAAAACTCTTGCATTCACCTCCCTAACAATCCCATCCATAAACAAATTAAACAACCATGGAGACATCACACACCCCTGCCGCAAACTGACATTCACTGGGAACCAGTCACTTTCCTCTCTTCCTACTCATACACATGCCTTACATCCTTCATAAAAACTTTTCACTGCCTCTAGCAAGTTACCTCTCACACAACATATTCTTAATACCTTCCACAGAGCATCTCTATCATATGCCTTTTCCAGATCCATGAATGCTACATATAAATCCATCTGTTTTTCTAAGTATTTCTCACATACATTCTTCAAAGCAAACACCTGATTCACCCATCCTCTACCACTTCTGAAACCACACTGCTCTTCCTCAATCTGATGCTCTGTACATGCCTTCTCTCTTTCAATCAATACCCTCCCATGTAATTCTCCATGAATACTCAAAAAACTTATGCCTCTGTAATTTGAAGTCACCTTTAACCCCTTTGCCTTTGTACGGTGGCACTATGCATGCATTCCGCCAATCCTCAGGCACCTCACCATGATCCATACATACACTGAATATCCTCACCAACCAGTCAACAACACAGTCACCCCCTTTTTTAATGAATTCCACTGCAATACCATCCAAACCTGCCACCTTTCCGTCTTTCTTCTTCCGCAAAGCTCTCAATACCTCTTCCCTGTTCACCAAACCATTCTGTTTGACCCTTTCAATTCACACACCACCCCAACCATAACACCTTATATCTGCCACTCTATCATCAAACACATTCAACAAACCTTCAAAATATTCACTCCATCTTCTCACTTTGTCACTACTCCCCATTTGTCCCCATAACCAATGTTCCCATTTGTTCTCTTGTCGTACGCAGTATATTTACCTCCTTCCAAAAAATCTTTTTATTCTCCATAAATTTTAACGATACTCACCCCAACTCTCATTTGCCCTATTTTTCACCTATTGGACATTTCTCTTGACTTTCTGTCTCTTTGTTTTATACATCTCCCACTCATTTGGACTATTTCCATGCAAAAATCGTCCAAATACCTTTCTCTTCTCTCTCACTAACAATCTTACTTCTTCATCCCACCACTCACTACCCATTCTAATCTGCCCACCTCCTACTTTTCTCATGCCACAAGCATCTTTTGCGCAAGCCATCACTGCTTCCCTAAATACATCACATTCCTCCCCCACTCCCCTTACGTCTTTTGTTCTCGCCTTTTTCCACTCTCTACTCAGTCTCTCCTGGTACTTCCTCACTTCCTCACTTACTCTCATCACTCTCTTCACCCCAACATTCTCTCTTTTTTTTCTGAAAACCTCTACAAATCTTCACCTTCACCTCCACAAGATAATGATCAGACATCCCTCCAGTTGCAGCTCTCAGCACATTGACATCCAAAAGTCTCTCTTTTGCGCGAATGTTGGGGTGAAGAGAGTGGTGAGAGTAAGTGAGCTTGGGAAGGAGACTTGTGTGAGGAAGTACCAGGAGAGACTGAATACAGAATGGAAAAAGGTGAGAACAAATGACGTAAGGGGAGTGAGGGAGGAATGGGATGTATTTAGGGAAGCAGTGATGGCTTGCGCAAAAGATGCTTGTGGCATGAGAAGCGTGGGAGGTGGGCAGATTAGAAAGGGTAGTGAGTGGTGGGATGAAGAAGTAAGATTATTAGTGAAAGAGAAGAGAGAGGCATTTGGACGATTTTTTCAGGGAAATAATGCGAATGAGTGGGATATGTATAAAAGAAAGAGGCAGGAGGTCACGAGAAAGGTGGAAGAGGTGAAAAAGAGGGCAAATGAGAGTTGGGGTGAGAGAGTATCATTAAATTTTAGGGAGAATAAAAAGATGTTCTGGAAGGAGGTAAATAAAGTGCGTAAGACAAGGGAACAAATGGGAACTTCAGTGAAGGGGGCAAATGGGGAGGTGATAACAATTAGTGGTGATGTGAGGAGATAGAGTGAGTATTTTAAAGGTTTGTTGATTGTGTTATATGATAAGAGTGGCAGACATAGGATGTTTTGGTCGAGGTGGTGTGCAGAGTGAGAGGGTTAGGGAGAATGATTTGGTAAACAGAAAAGAGGTAGTTAAAACTTTGCAGAAGATGAAAGCCGGCAAGGCAGCTGGTTTGGATGGTATTGCAGTGGAATTTATTAAAAAGGGGGTGACTGTGTTGTTGACTGGTTGGTAACGTTATTTAATGAATGTATGGCTCAGGGTGAGGTGCCTGAGGATTGGCGGAATGCTTGCATAGTGCCATTGTACAAAGGAAAAGGGGATAAAAGTGAGTGCTCAAATTACAGTTTGTTGGGTATTCCTGGGAAATTATATGGGAGGGTATTGATCGAGAAGGTGAAGGCATGTACAGAGCATCAGATTGGGGAAGAGCAGTGTGGTTTCAGAAGTGGTAGAGGATGTGTGGATCAGGTGTTTGCTTTGAAGAATGTATGTGAGAAATACTTAGAAAAGCAAATGGATTTGTATGTAGCATTTATGGATCTGGAGAAGGCATATGATAGAGTTGATAGAGATGCTCTGTGGAAGGTATTAAGAATATATGGTGTGGGAGGCAAGTTGTTAGAAGCAGTGAAAAGTTTTTATCGAGGATGTAAGGCATGTGTACGTGTAGGAAGAGAGGAAAGTGATTGGTTCTCAGTGAATGTAGGTTTGCGGCAGGGGTGTGTGATGTCTCCATGGTTGTTTAATTTGTTTATGGATGGGGTTGTTAGGGAGGTAAATGCAAGAGTTTTGGAAAGAGGGGCAAGTATGAAGTCTGTTGGGGATGAGAGAGCTTGGGAAGTGAGTCAGTTGTTGTTCGCTGATGATACAGCGCTGGTGGCTGATTCATGTGAGAAACTGCAGAAGCTGGTGACTGAGTTTGGTAAAGTGTGTGAAAGAAGAAAGTTAAGAGTAAATGTGAATAAGAGCAAGGTTATTAGGTACAGTAGGGTTGAGGGTCAAGTCAATTGGGAGGTGAGTTTGAATAGAGAAAAACTGGAGGAAGTGAAGTGTTTTAGATATCTGGGTGTGGATCTGGCAGCGGATGGAACCATGGAAGTGGAAGTGGATCATAGGGTGGGGGAGGGGGCGAAAATTCTGGGAGCCTTGAAGAATGTGTGGAAGTCGAGAACATTATCTCGGAAAGCAAAAATGGGTATGTTTGAAGGAATAGTGGTTCCAACAATGTTGTATGGTTGCGAGGCGAGGGCTATGGATAGAGTTGTGCGCAGGAGGATGGATGTGCTGGAAATGAGATGTTTGAGGACAATGTGTGGTGTGAGGTGGTTTGATCGAGTAAGTAACGTAAGGGTAAGAGAGATGTGTGGAAATAAAAAGAGCGTGGTTGAGAGAGCAGATGAGGGTGTTTTGAAATGGTTCGGGCACATGGAGAGAATGAGTGAGGAAAGATTGACCAAGAGAATATGTGTCGGAGGTGGAGGGAACGAGGAGAAGAGGGAGACCAAATTGGAGGTGGAAAGATGGAGTGAAAAAGATTTTGTGTGATCGGGGCCTGAACATGCAGGAGGGTGAAAGGAGGGCAAGGAATAGAGTGAATTGGAGCGATGTGGTATACCGGGGTTGAGGTGCTGTCAGTGGATTGAATCAAGGCATGTGAAGCGTCTGGGGTAAACCATGGAAAGCTGTGTAGGTATGTATATTTGCGTGTGTGGACGTATGTATATACATGTGTATGGGGGTGGGTTGGGCCATTTCTTTCGTCTGTTTCCTTGCGCTACCTCGCAAACGCGGGAGACAGGGAAAAAAAAAAAAAAAAAAAAAATATATATATATATATATATATATATATATATATATATATATATATATATATATATATATATATATATATATATATATATATATATATATATATATATACTTGCCTTCACCCATTCCTGTCGCTACCTCAACCCACAGAAAACAGCATTGTTACCCCCGCTTCAGCGAGGTAGGGCTAGGAAAAGACAACAAAGGCCACAGTCGTTCACACTCAGTCTGTAGCTGTCATGTATAATGCACTGGAACCACAGCTCCCTTTCCACACACAGCCCCACAGAACTTTCCATGGTTTACCCCAGACGCTTCACATGCCTTGGTTGTCTATTGACAGCACGTTGACCCGTGTACCACATCGTTCCAATTCACTCTATCCTATGAATGCATTTCATCCCCCTGCATGTTCAGGTCTTAATCGCTCAAAATATTTTTCACTCCATCCTTCCATCTTGAATGTGGTCTCCCGCTTCTCTTGTTCTCTCCACCTTTGACACATTTATCCTCTTTGTCAGTTTTTCCTCAATCATTCTCTCCATGTCCAAACCATTCCAGCATACCCTCTTCTGCTCTCTAAATCAAATCCTTTTTATTTCCACACACCTCTTACCCTTTCATTACTTAATCAAATCACCCCACAACACGTGCCTTCAAACATTCTAATTCCAGCATATACAACCTCCTCCACACAGCCTTATCTGTAGCCCATACCTTTACCCATATTGTCGGGATTACTATTCTTCATACATACCCATGTTTGCCCTCCCATATAATGTTCTTTCTTTCTACACATCCTTAAGCACTTCCAGAACATTTGCCTCATCCCTCCATTACCATTTCCATTGTTTCAATCACTTCTCTGTCCACTCCCAGGTATCTATAACATTTATCCTCCAATTTTTCTCCATTCAAAGTCACACCCCAAACTAAGCTGTCCCCTCAACTCTGCTAAACCTAATAGCATTATTTTTACTCTAATTCACTCTCAACTTTCTCCTTTCACACCAGTGTCTACAGATTGTTGAATCCGCTACCAGTGCTGTACCATCTGCAAACAATAACTCACTTCCAGGTCCTCTCATAGCACATATTTCAAATTCGCCCCTTTCTCCAAGATTTGCATTTAACCCCCTCACTACCCCTTCCACAAACAAATTGAACAGCCATAGTGGCATCACATACCCTTGCCAAAGACCAACTTTCACTTGAAAGAATTCACTATTTTGCTACCTGTACACAAGCCGTAAACCGTTAATGAAAACCTCACTGCTAACAACTTACCTCCCACACCATATATTCTTAATACCTTCCACAAAGCATCTTTATCAACCCTCTCATATGCCTTCTCCAGATCCATAAATGCTACATACAAATCCATTTGTTTTTCTAAGTATTTCTCACATACATTCTTCAAAGCAAACACCTGATCCACACATCCTCTACCACTTCTGAAACCACACTGTTCACCCTCTCATCAGACAACTTACCAGGAATACTCAACAAAGTTATGCCTCTGTAATTCGAACACTCACTATACATGCATTACCCCAATCCTCAGGCACCTCATGACCCATACATACACTGAATATCCTAACAAGCCAATCAACAATAACCGCCATTATTACATCCAAAAGTCTCTCATTTACACACCCATCAATTAATATGTAATCTAGTAATGCCCGCTAACCATCATTCTTACTCATATATGTATACTTGTGTCCCTCTTTTTAATCCAGGTATTCCTAATCACCATTTCTTTTTTAGCACACCACTTCACAAGCTGTTCACCATTTCCATTCGTAACACTGAACTCCCCAAAGCCACAACTATACCCTCCTCTGCCACATTTCTCACCACATTCAAATCACCCACCAATAATAAGCAGTCTTACTACAAAACTGGTGACACACAGTTCCAAAAACACTTGCCTTTCATGATCTTTCTTCGAATGGCCAGTGCAGGTGCATTAATATTCACCCATCTTTTGTCATACTTTCAATCACATCCACATCAGTCTTAATTTACTTCCTTACACTCTATCACACATTTCCACAACTGCTTCAGTAGTTCTACTCCCTCCTTAGCTCTTGGCCTCTCACCAACCCGACTTTACTCCCGACTTTTCCAAACCCTTCTTCCCCTTTACCCTTAATCTTTGTTTCATTCGGAGCCAAAACACCAGTTTCCTTTCCACAAACATACCACCTATCTCTTCTCTCTTATCTTTGTTACATCCACATATTTAAATACCCCAGCCTTAACCTTTGAGGAAGAGGATGAGCACTCCCTACTTAGCTCCAGTTGGAAATACAAGAGGGAGGATTCCAGTCCCCCACTACTTTGCAGTTGAATTTTTTGGGAAAGGTGACTGTGAACATGTTGTTTTGTTAGTTATGATTTTTAATGTATGTATAGCTTCAGTTGAGGCACCTCAAGACTTGAAGAATGATTCTATAGTACCACTGTATAAAGGATATGAAGATAGAAGTGAATGTTTAAATTAGAGATATACAAGTCAGCCGAGTACACCTGGAAAGTTGTATCAGATGTGGCATGTTGTTTCATTGGGGAGATGACGTATTCAAAGAATGAGAAAACTACATCTGTTCCTGGTACTACCACAATATGGGGACAAGTATAAAAAGAATAATATTAAAGTTATTCAAAACCTTTTTTTTGCAAGAGAAAATACAGAACATAACCTCTCTTCTTATCTCAAGGTTAAGTTAGCCACACCTTTTCCTTCTACTCAGCCAACACAAACGTAGTTCCATTACTTTGTGTATTTACTTTTCTAAGCCAATTTACGGGTTCGTCCTTCTTTTGCATGATGGATTTTTCTAGACTCGCTTAACTTACTGTAAAGGTTAAGGCCAACATATTCTAAGTATAATATCACCTAATCCCACTCGTTGACACAGGCTTTTTTTTTCAAGTCACACCAAAGCCAATATCAGGATCATAAATAAAACATTATAAAAAACTTAATATTTAATGAGAAATAAAACCTCAAATTTACATAATGTACAGATCATTTATATTTCCATTAAATTTGTGCTTATAAATTCTTTATAATGATAATCAAAACATAACCATTATGAAAATGGTTCTGCATCAAAACATTACTAACACACACAAATAAAAATCTATACTGACATGGCCGATTCATTTGAACCTTAGCAGTCTGAAAACTAAAGTCTCCTACGCCACTCACTGACCTCTCAGCCTCCTAGATTTAATTTATTGCAACTTGGAGAGGCACAAGACCGCTGCTGGAGCACTACTCATCTTCAATTTGGTAGACAGCAGTCGACCACAGACTATGGAGGATTCTGGTATTGAGAGCCAGAATTCCTGACCAGGCTTTTAAGGGAGACACATCAAGCTCACTCCTAAACTGCAGTTTACCACAGGGCACCAAGATGGGGCTGCCCTACCTGATCGACCTTATCAATTATTAAATAAAAGGTGTATTCATGCTGCTAATGATAAAACTGTAAAGACATTAAAAGGAAATTGACAAAACCATTACTGTATGTAAAAATATATATAAATCAAAGGTGGAAAAGCTGTTTAAGTGATACAAAATCAGCATGTGAAGGCATTAGCCTAATGGCTGGAATGAGGAATTGTTTATGGTATACATAATGATAATGATTTTTTTAACGATCTCAATGTTTTTTTTTATTTAAGATTTAATGAAATTCAATCTTCTAATGAATGCATAAGTAATTGTAACGCATCAATACATGAATGTTCAACATACTGTTACTTTAAAGGATGAGGAACATACAAGGTTTGCAGTTTAATAAGACTGGTAAGGCTGCTGGCCAAGACAGAATTAATGGACATATTTTGAAGCTGTTTGAAGAACCATTGACATCTATCTTATGCAAGATCTTTCAAATCTTTGAATAATGTTCGTATACCAACATATGGAAAGCATCGAAATTGATACCAATACCTAAGAAATCTCCGCCTACTTGTAAAAATGATTGTCAACTGGTTGCTCTAACTTCAATTACAATGAAATATGTAAAGAAAATCAAGAAAATTAGACTTTGCCAACAGGTCCAACATCTTACCGATCACTTTCAGTTCCCTTTTATGCAAAATCAAAGTGTAGAAGATGGAATTCTGTCCTTTATTGATTAAATACTTGAGCATATGGACAAATCTAATGCTACCAATATAAAACATTTGGTAAAGATACTTTTTGTAATTTTTCTAGTGCGTTTAACACCATTCAGCCTCATGAAATGATGCAAAAAGAGAATGACATGAATTTATACTCTAACGTAATTCTCTGGATTAATTCTTTCCTTACAGGAAGGTCACAGTATCTTAAATATCTTAATGAAAAATCAGATAATTATAATACTGGTTGACAACAGGGCCGTGGCCACCTGTATTGTTCATCCTCTGCACTTGTGACTTGCTGTTGTGATGCCAACTGTTAGCTTCTACAATGTGCAGATGATGCAGCTCTAAAAGAGTCAACATACTAATGATGATGATATGCATCAAATGCAAGTAGAACATTTTAGGTTATGGTGTAATGATACTGACCTTGAACTTAATGTTCAGAAAACAAAAGAAATACTCATAAATCATAGTACCTTACCAGTTGCTCAGGTACCCTTATATAAACATTAGTGGCAAACTTGTAGAATCTGTGAAGGAATATAAATATCTTGATACTATCACTGATAATGACTTTTCTTTCAATAAACTTGTGGAGCCACTGTACAAAAAGGTAAATTCTAGAATGTACTTTGTTAAGAAGCTCGGCAACCTTAAAATTGATACTAAAATTATAGATTTATTTTATACAGCTGTTATACAGTTAGTTATCTCATTATCAGTCACATGTTGGTATGGAAACTGTAATTCACATTCAAAACATAAATTGACAAAGGTTATTAAGAATTGTATTAAATCATGGGTACAGAATACCAGTGCACTATTAGAAATAAACAAAAAATTATGATATAAAGCTATAAAGTAATTCAAAGTGACCAAAATCTGGATGGGTAGAGGTCGGCAGTGAGGTCTTGTGCCCTCTCCTCTCACTAGTGGTACAATGGAGATGAAGCAGTTAACAAAATCAATAAGGCCTATAAAACAGTCAAGCAGGTTTACCTGCTCAATCAGATACCGAACAACTATACCATCTTACAGCAAATAGCCAAACAGGCAAATGATGTCAAGAAGGCTGCAAAGGAAAGGGACTGGAAAGGCTTTATTTAGAGGATCCAACACTGTTAGGATACTTGAGGGTGACTGATAAGTAGGATTAGCTATTTCCATTCTTCCCATCAGACATTTTGTAATCAGAATATTTCACAAATCTTCATCTAACCAAACCTAGTCATACTGTCTTGTATAGCATATCACTGTACAGTCTTGCTGTATAATAGACCTACAGTCTGGGGAACATATTGTTCATCTCTTCAGTACAGACCTTTTGTCATGAGCTTCGAACTTTATCTTCCTGTAAGCCTGTGACAATGAAAGAACTGAACTGAATTGAATTTACTGAATAACAAATAACAAAAGCTACCCTCAAGAAGACTCAAATCAACGAAATAACGGAAGGCTAGGTATCAAAAAGCTTTTATAACTGCCAGTTTAACAATAATCACTAATGGGTAAATTAGTTTCATTGGTACTCCTGGTTGCTTAAGGTTTGGAAATTTAGTTAATGAGATTTCTATGTTGAGTGAAACTTCTTAACTATCTATGAAAAAAGCACAAGACAAATTTCATGTAATTACATGATTTGAGACAAAAACCACTGCTAAAACCCCACAGATGACTAAACCTTTGCCATCACCATCAACAACTCTCCTGCTTCAATGCAATGCCATTTAGCACAACAACAACTACATTCAGGAGCAGACTGTGGCCAACAACATCACCATCAACCACACCAAGACAGATGATGCATATCACCTGGTGCAGAAAATAACTTGCCACAGTCATCACATTTAGCCCTGCCATTTTCAAGGTAGCCGGACACTTCAATTGAAACTTCATGGTATCACTGTCGACAACAGTGTAAACTGCAAGTCATGTCAGCACTGCCCAGACACCAAATCTTCCTCATAATGTCTGCACCATTTCTGCTAGTCGAAATCACATGACATCCTGCAATTGAGCTCATAAATGTCCATACCATCTTCATTCAACCCTACCATCTTCATTCAACCCAAGCTTATCTACACCTCCTAAGCCTGGTCCTCTTCCCTACAATTTATGCAGAGGGACCAGCAAGAAAGTGCAGCAAAGGAAATGTAGAATTACCTGGACCCTTACTTCACCTACCTAAAGGCCTTCATCATGTTGAACTTGTCCACACTCTCCAACCAACACTGGCATCTCACACAGCAGATTGGAAATAAACTACTGAAACATCCCAAACAGAGATCTTTCCTTTGATAAAAACATCAAGCAATGTGGCACCAGGGAGAACTAAACTCAGTCAGAAGGGAATGGATAATGTACCATGATGATGGCACCATAAAATAAGGAAGCCCTGACTAACCTATAGCAATTCTGGCACCTATCAGTTAAGAAGTTATACCAAGTAAAGGGTTTAGTCCTTCCCATACTTCCCTCCTCCCCAAGATCCTATACAGCTCATCTCTAAATCATGCGCTTTAGCTCAACAACCAACGCACCTCAGTAAATTCTACCCCTACAACTAAACCTACTTTTGCCCAACCCTTCCTTTAAAAAGAGAGGTCAAGATAAAATACTGGTTTATGAAGCCTGCCTATGACTGGGAGTTTTTGATCTTGGTGTGACATAAATGAGAACTAAAAGATTAGATCTGCAAAACTAGCCACTGTTTCTTCATTCCTAATGCTATTGGTAAAGCAGTAACATCATTTTGATTAAAAAAAAAGTTAAGAGGTAAATCTGCTAAAAATCAGCATCTAGTGTGAAATTGCGCTGTTCGGTTGAACTCATTACACCACACTTTTGATATTCTCCAACCCTCTTTTCAAAGAAATTTGTTTTTCCCTCAAGAGATATATTCTCCATAAAGTCAAAGGGATTTTCTACCTTGTACAGTTTCTCACATCCCAGCTCAAGGAGAAGACGGTCAGCAACAAATTCTATGTACTGTCGCATTAATACACAATTCATGCCAATCAGATTCACTGGCAGAGCATCCGTAAGGAACTCTTGTTCAATTTTTACAGCATCATCGATGATATACTGGATGTGTTTCTGAGAAGGTTTGTTCACAAGATGCTTAAACATCAGGCATGCAAAGTCTGTGTGTAAACCCTCATCCCTTGAGATAAGCTCATTACTAAAGGTTAGACCTGGCATCAAACCACGTTTCTTAAGCCAGAATATTGCAGCAAAAGAACCACTGAAAAAAATACCCTCAACGGCTGCAAAGGCAACAATACGTTCTGAGTATGTAGCAGTGTCATGAGCAATCCACCTAAGAGCCCAGTCAGCCTTCTTCTTAACACATGGCAGGGTTTCTATAGCATTAAATAACCTTTGTTGTTCTTCTGAATCTTTAACATAAGTGTTGATGAGTAGACTGTACATCTCACTGTGGATATTTTCCATGGCAATCTGGAAACCATAAAAACATCTTGCTTCTGGTACCTGCACCTCTTGACAAAACCGTTCTACCAGGTTCTCGTTGACTATTCCATCAGAGGCCGCAAAAAATGCAAGAACATGTGAGATAAAGTGACGTTCCTCATCCTTAAGCTTTTCCCAGTCTCCGATATCCTGAAATGAAGAAAATTTATTCTGGTTTAACTCAGTCATTCCAGTTATAATACTTCAATTATACCCGTTGAATCCTATGCTTGTATATTATGTTGCCTTTCCCTGTATTCAAGGCAGAGATGCATATTAATCTTCCATATGCTGGTATAGGAACAAATACCTCAGTATATTGGATATTTTCATGCCTTGAAGTCAGAACTTTTATCTTATTAAAGCAAATGGCCACACACACATACCAAGTATTCAAGACTTGCCAACAAACTTAACCACGACAGATTCTTTGAACTACTTCAATTACACTGGTCAACAAAGCTTTGTCTGATGCAAAATCAAATTTTAGCTAATGTCATGAATATTACTTCAAAACTGTAGCGTAGCATTTTCCAACAAATGCAGATTCTTATTCGTGATGTCATTATTTAGTATTCCCATTATTATTATTATTATTATTCCATTATTATTATGCCTTCATCCTCTCAATCAATACTCTCCCACATAATTTCCCAATACTAAACAGACTTATGCCTTTGTAGTTTGAACACTCTTCTTTATTCTCTTTGCCTTTGTACAATGGCACTATACATACATTCCGCCAATCTGCAGGCACTTCACCACGATCCACACATACACTGAAAATCCTCATCAATCAATCAACAACACAGTCACCCCTTTTTTAATAAATTCCACTACAATATCAAAAACCACAGCCTTGCCGGATTTCATCTTCTGCAAAGCTTTCACTACCTCTTCTCTCTTTACCAAACCATTCTCCCTGACCCTCTCACTTCGCACACCACCCCGACCAAAACACCCAATATCTGCCACTCTATCATCAAACACGTTCAACAAACCCTCAAAATACTCACTCCTAATTTCATTACTACCTGTTATTACCTCCCTACTTGCCCTCTTCAAATAACATGTGTATGCTCTTGTCATACACGTTATTTACTCTTTCCAAAACATCTTCCTATTCTTTCTAAAATTTAATGATACACTCTCACCCCAACTTTCATTTGCCCTCTTTTTCACCTCTTGCACCTTTCTCTTTACCTTCTGCCACTTTCTTTTATATATCTTTTATACATACTTGCACTACTTCCCTGCAAGTATCATCCAAACGCTTCTCTTCTCTCTTTCACAGACAACCTTACTGCTCCATCCCACCACTAACTACCCTTCTAATCTGCCCACCTCCTACCTATCTCGTGCCACATGCATCTTTTGTGCAATTCATCACTGGTCCCCTAAATATGTCTTATTCCTCACCCAATCCCATCACGTCATGTGCTCTATATTACATACAAATTCACCATTTACCGCATTAGCGAGGTAACACTAACATCAGAGGACTGAACCTTAGAGGGAATATCCTCACCTTGTCCCCTTCTATGTTTCTTTTTTTTGAAAAGTAAAAGACAGGAGGGGAGGATTTACAGCCACCCGCTCTGTCCCCCTTTAGTCGCCTAGTCGCCTTCTAACACATGCAGGGAACACATAGGAAGTATTCGTTCTCCCCTATCACCTGGGAAGTTGCTATATATATATTTCTTTTTCTTTCTTTCATACTATTCGCAATTTCCCGTGTCAGCGTGATAGCATTAAGAACAGTGGACTGGGCCTTTGAAGTAATAATCTCACTTGTCCCCCTTCTCTGTTCCTTCTTTTGGAAAATTAAAAAAGAAAAAAAAGAAAAAAGAGAGAGAGAGAGAGGGGAGGATCTCCAGCCACGCGCTCCCTCGCCTTTTAGTCGTCTTCTACGACACGCAGGAAATACATGGGTAGTATTCTTTCTCCCCTATCCCTAGGGATGGATATATATATATATATATATATATATATATATATATATATATATATATATATATATATATATATATATATATATATATATATTTTTTTTTTTTTTTTTTAATACTTTGTCGCTGTCTCCCGCGTTTGCGAGGTAGCGCAAGGAAACAGACGAAAGAAATGGCCCAACCCCCCCCCCATACACATGTACATACACACGTCCACACACGCAAATATACATACCTACACAGCTTTCCATGGTTTACCCCAGACGCTTCACATGCCTTGCTTCAATCCACTGACAGCACGTCAACCCCTGTATACCACATGACTCCAATTCACTCTATTTCTTGCCCTCCTTTCACCCTCCTGCATGTTCAGGCCCCGATCACACAAAATCTTTTTCACTCCATCTTTCCACCTCCAATTTGGTCTCCCTCTTCTCCTCGTTCCCTCCACCTCCGACACATATATCCTCTTGGTCAATCTCTCCTCACTCATTCTCTCCATGTGCCCAAACCATTTCAAAACACCCTCTTCTGCTCTCTCAACCACGCTCTTTTTATTTCCACACATCTCTCTTACCCTTACGTTACTTACTCGATCAAACCACCTCACACCACACATTGTCCTCAAACATCTCATTTCCAGCACATCCATCCTCCTGCGCACATCTCTATCCATAGCCCACGCCTCGCAACCATACAACATTGTTGGAACCACTATTCCCTCAAACATACCCATTTTTGCTTTCCGAGATAATGTTCTCGACTTCCACACATTTTTCAAGGCTCCCAAAATTTTCGCCCCCTCCCCCACCCTATGATCCACTTCCGCTTCCATGGTTCCATCCGCTGACAGATCCACTCCCAGATATCTAAAACACTTCACTTCCTCCAGTTTTTCTCCATTCAAACTCACCTCCCAATTGACTTGACCCTCACCCCTACTGTACCTAATAACCTTGCTCTTATTCACATTTACTCTCAACTTTCTTCTTCCACACACTTTACCAAACTCAGTCACCAGCTTCTGCAGTTTCTCACATGAATCAGCCACCAGCGCTGTATCATCAGCGAACAACAACTGACTCACTTCCCAAGCTCTCTCATCCCCAACAGACTTCATACTTGCCCCTCTTTCCAGGACTCTTGCATTTACCTCCCTTACAACCCCATCCATAAACAAATTAAACAACCATGGAGACATCACACACCCCTGCCGCAAACCTACATTCACTGAGAACCAATCACTTTCCTCTCTTCCTACACGTACACATGCCTTACATCCTCGATAAAAACTTTTCACTGCTTCTAACAACTTGCCTCCCACACCATATATTCTTAATACCTTCCACAGAGCATCTCTATCAACTCTATCATATGCCTTCTCCAGATCCATAAATGCTACATACAAATCCATTTGCTTTTCTAAGTATTTCTCACATACATTCTTCAAAGCAAACACCTGATCCACACATCCTCTACCACTTCTGAAACCGCACTCCTCTTCCCCAATCTGATGCTCTGTACATGCCTTCACCCTCTCAATCAATACCCTCCCATATAATTTACCAGGAATATTCAACAAACTTATACCTCTGTAATTTGAGCACTCACTCTTATCCCCTTTGCCTTTGTACAATGGCACTACGCACGCATTCCGCCAATCCTCAGGCACCTCACCATGAGTCATACATACATTAAATAACCTTACCAACCAGTCAACAATACAGTCACCCCCTTTCTTAATAAATTCCACTGCAATACCATCCAAACCTGCTGCCTTGCCGGCTTTCATCTTCCGCAAAGCTTTTACTACCTCTTCTCTGTTTACCAAATCATTTTCCCTAACCCTCTCACTTTGCACACCACCTCGACCCAAACACCCTATATCTGCCACTCTGTCATCAGACACATTCAACAAACCTTCAAAATACTCATTCCATCTCCTTCTCACATCACCGCTACTTGTTATCACCTCCCCATTTACGCCCTTCACTGAAGTTCCCATTTGCTCCCTTGTCTTACGCACCCTATTTACCTCCTTCCAGAACATCTTTTTATTCTCCCTAAAATTTACTGATAGTCTCTCACCCCAACTCTCATTTGCCCTTTTTTTCACCTCTTGCACCTAAATGTGTGTGGATGTAACCAAGATGTGAAAAAAGGAGAGATAGGTAGTATGTTTGAGGAAAGGAACCTGGATGTTTTGGCTCTGAGTGAAACGAAGCTCAAGGGTAAAGGGGAAGAGTGGTTTGGAAATGTCTGGGGAGTGAAGTCAGGGGTTAGTGAGAGGACAAGAGCAAGGGAAGGAGTAGCAATACTCCTGAAACAGGAGTTGTGGGAGTATGTGATAGAATGTAAGAAAGTAAATTCTCGATTAATATGGGTAAAATTGAAAGTTGATGGAGAGAGGTGGGTGATTATTGGTGCATATACACCTGGGCATGAGAAGAAAGATCATGAGAGGCAAGTGTTTTGGGAGCAGCTAAATGAGTGTGTTAGCGGTTTTGATGCACGAGACCGGGTTATAGTGATGGGTGATTTGAATGCAAAGGTGAGTAATGTGGCAGTTGAGGGAATAATTGGTATGCATGGGGTGTTCAGTGTTGTAAATAGAAATGGTGAAGAGCTTGTAGATTTATGTGCTGAAAAAGGACTGATGATTGGGAATACCTGGTTTAAAAAGCGAGATATACATAAGTATACTTATGTAAGTAGGAGAGATGGCCAGAGAGCGTTATTGGATTACGTGTTAATTGACAGGCGTGCGAAAGAGAGACTTTTGGATGTTAATGTGCTGAGAGGTGCAACTGGAGGGATGTCTGATCATTATCTTGTGGAGGCTAAGGTGAAGATTAGTATGGGTTTTCAGAAAAGAGGAGTGAATGTTGGGGTGAAGAAGGTGGTGAGAGTAGGTGAGCTTGGGAAGGAGACCTGTGTGGGGAAGTACCAGGAGAGACTGTGTACAGAATGGAAAAAGGTGAGAACAATGGAAGTAAGGGGAGTGGGGGAGGAATGGGATGTATTTAGGGAATCAGTGATGGATTGCGCAAAAGATGCTTGTGGCATGAGAAGAGTGGGAGGTGGGCTGTTTAGAAAGGGTAGTGAGTGGTGGGATGAAGAAGTAAGAGTATTAGAGAAGAGAGAGGCATTTGGACGATTTTTGCAGGGAAAAAATGCAATTGAGTGGGAGAAGTATAAAAGAAAGAGACAGGAGGTCAAGAGAAAGGTGCAAGAGGTGAATATATATATATATATATATATATATATATATATATATATATATATATATATATATATATATATACACACTTTTCACTGCTTCTAACAACTTTCCTCCCACACCATATATTCTTAATACCTTCCACAGAGCATCTCTATCAACTCTATCATATGCCTTCTCCAGATCCATGAAAGCTACATACAAATCCATTTGCTTTTCTAAGTATTTCTCACATACATTCTTCAAAGCAAACACCTGATCCACACATCCTCTACCACTTCTGAAACCACACTGCTCTTCCCCAATCTGATGCTCTGTACATGCCTTCACCCTCTCAATCAATACCCTCCCATATAATTTACAAGGAATACTCAACAAACTTATACCTCTGTAATTTGAGCACTCACTCTTATCCCCTTTGCCTTTGTACAATGGCACTATGCACGCATTCCGCCAATCCTCAGGCATCTCACCATGAGTCATACATACATTAAATAACCTTACCAACCAGTCAACAATACAGTCACCCCCTTTTTTAATAAATTCCACTGCAATACCATCCAAACCTGCTGCCTTGCCGGCTTTCATCTTCCGCAAAGCTTTCACTACCTCTTCTCTGTTTACCAAATCATTTTCCCTAACCCTCTCACTTTGCACACCACCTCGACCAAAACACCCTATATCTGCCACTCTATCATCAAACACATTCAACAAACCTTCAAAATACTCACTCCATCTCCGTCTCACATCACCACTACTTGTTATCATCTCCCCATTTCCGCCCTTCACTGAAGTTCCCATTTGCTCCCTTGTCTTACGCACTTTATTTACCTCCTTCCAGAACATCTTTTTATTCTCCCTAAAATTTAATGATACTCTCTCACCCCAACTCTCATTTGCCCTTTTTTTCACCTCTTGCACCTTTCTCTTGACCTCCTGTCTCTTTCTTTTATACATCTCCCACTCAATTGCATTTTTTCCCTGCAAAAATCGTCCAAATGCCTCTCTCTTCTCTTTCACTAATACTCTTACTTCTTCATCCCACCACTCACTACCCTTTCTAATCAACCCACCTCCCACTCTTCTCATGCCACAAGCATCTTTTGCGCAATCCATCACTGATTCCCTAAATACATCCCATTCCTCCCCCACTCCCCTTACTTCCATTGTTCTCACCTTTTTCCATTCTGTACTCAGTCTCTCCTGGTACTTCCTCACACAAGTCTCCTTCCCAAGCTCACTTACTCTCACCACCCTCTTCACCCCAACATTCACTCTTCTTTTCTGAAAACCCATACAAATCTTCACCTTAGCCTCCGGAAGATAATGATCAGACATCCCTCCAGTTGCACCTCTCACCACATTAACATCCAAAAGTCTCTCTTTCGCGCGCCTGTCAATTAACACGTAATCCAATAATGCTGCCTGGCCATCTCTCCTACTTACATAAGTATACTTATGTATATCTCGCTTTTTAAACCAGGTATTCCCAATCATCAGTCCTTTGTCAGCACATAAATCTACAAGTTCTTCACCATTTCCATTTACAACACTGAACACCCCATGTATACCAATTATTCCCTCAACTGCCACATTACTCACCTTTGCATTCAAATCACCCATCACTATAACCCGGTCTCGTGCATCAAAACCACTACACACTCATTCAGCTGCTCCCAAAACACTTGCCTCTCATGATCTTTCTTCTCATGCCCAGGTGCATATGCACCAATAATCACCCACCTCTCTCCATCAACTTTCAGTTTTACCCATATTAATCGAGAATTTACTTTCTTACATTCTATCACATACTCCCACAACTCCTGTTTCAGGAGTACTGCTACTCCTTCCTTTGCTCTTGTCCTCTCACTAACCCCTGACTTTACTCCCAAGACATTCCCAAACCACTCTTCCCCTTTACCCTTGAGCTTTGTTTCACTCAGAGCCAAAACATCCAGGTTCCTTTCCTCAAACATACTACCTATCTCTCCTTTTTTCACATCTTGGTTACATCCACACACATTTAGGCACCCCAATCTGAGCCTTCGAGGAGGATGAGCACTCCCCGCGTGACTCCTTCTGTTTCCCATTTTAGAAAGTTAAATATATATATATACATATATATATATATATATATATATATATATATATATATATATATATATATATATATATATATATTTTTTTTATACTTTGTCGCTGTCTCCCGCGTTTGCGAGGTAGCGCAAGGAAACAGACGAAAGAAATGGCCCAACCCCCCCCATACACATGTATATACATACGTCCACACACGCAAATATACATACCTACACAGCTTTCCATGGTTTACCCCAGACGCTTCACATGCCTTGATTCAATCCACTGACAGCACGTCAGCCCCGGTATATCACATCGCTCCAATTCACTCTGTTCCTTGCCCTCCTTTCACCCTCCTGCATGTTCAGGCCCCGATCACACAAAATCTTTTTCACTCCATCTTTCCAGATCCAATTTGGTCTCCCTCTTCTCCTTGTTCCCTCCACCTCCGACACATATATCCTCTTGGTCAATCTTTCCTCACTCATCCTCTCCATGTGCCCAAACCACTTCAAAACACCCTCTTCTGCTCTCTCAACCACGCTCTTTTTATTTCCACACATCTCTCTTACCCTTACGTTACTCACTCGATCAAACCACCTCACACCACACATTGTCCTCAAACATCTCATTTCCAGCACATCCATCCTCCTGCGCACAACTCTATCCATAGCCCACGCCTCGCAACCATACAACATTGTTGGAACCACTATTCCTTCAAACATACCCATTTTTGCTTTCCGAGATAATGTTCTCAACTTCCACACATTCTTCAAGGCTCCCAGAATTTTCGCCCCCTCCCCCACCCTATGATCCACTTCCGCTTCCATGGTTCCATCCGCTGCCAGATCCACTCCCAGATATCTAAAACACTTCACTTCCTCCAGTTTTTCTCCATTCAAACTCACCTCCCAATTGACTTGACCCTCAACCCTACTGTACCTAATAACCTTGCTCTTATTCACATTTACTCTTAACTTTCTTCTTCCACACACTTTACCAAACTCAATCACCAGCTTCTGCAGTTTCACACATGAATCAGCCACCAGCGCTGTGTCATCAGCGAACAACAACTGACTCACTTCCCAAGCTCTCTCATCCCCAACAGACTTCATACTTGCCCCTCTTTCCAAAACTCTTGCATTTACCTCCCTAACAACCCCTCCATAAACAAATTAAACAACCATGGAGACATCACACACCCCTGCCGCAAACCTACATTCACTGAGAACCAATCACTTTCCTCTCTTCCTACACGTACACATGCCTTACATCCTCGATAAAAACTTCTCACTGCTTCTAACAACTTTCCTCCCACACCATATATTCTTAATACCTTCCACAGAGCATCTCTATCAACTCTATCATATGCCTTCTCCAGATCCATAAATGCTACATACAAATCCATTTGCTTTTGTAAGTATTTCTCACATACATTCTTCAAAGCAAACACCTGATCCACACATCCTCTACCACTTCTGAAACCACACTGCTCTTCCCGAATCTGATGCTCTGTACATGCCTTCACCCTCTCAATCAATACCCTCCCATATAATTTACCAGGAATACTCAACAAACTTATACCTATATATATATATATATATATATATATATATATATATATATTCTTTTTTTTTTTTTTTTTTTGCTTTGTCGCTGTCTCCCACGTTTGTGAGGTAGCGCAAGGAAACAGACGAAAGAAATGGCCCAACCCACCCCATACACATGTATATACATACGTCCACACACGCAAATATACATACCTACACAGCTTTCCATGGTTTACCCCAGACGCTTCACATGCCTTGATTCAATCCACTGACAGCACGTCAACCCCGGTATACCACATCGCTCCAATTCACTCTATTCCTTGCCCTCCTTTCACCCTCCTGCATGTTCAGGCCCCGATCACACAAAATCTTTTTCACTCCATCTTTCCACCTCCAATTTGGTCTCCCTCTTCTCCTCGTTCCCTCCACCTCCGACACATATATCCTCTTGGTCAATCTTCCCTCACTCATTCTCTCCATGTGCCCAAACCACTTCAAAACACCCTCTTCTGCTCTCTCAACCACGCTCTTTTTATTTCCACACATCTCTCTTACCCTTACGTTACTCACTCGATCAAACCACCTCACACCACACATTGTCCTCAAACATCTCATTTCCAGCACATCCATCCTCCTGCGCACAACTCTATCCATAGCCCACGCCTCGCAACCATACAACATTGTTGGAACCACTATTCCTTCAAACATACCCATTTTTGCTTTCCGAGATAATGTTCTCGACTTCCACACATTCTTCAAGGCCCCCAGAATTTTCGCCCCCTCCCCCACCCTATGATCCACTTCCGCTTCCATGGTTCCATCCGCTGCCAGATCCACTCCCAGGTATCTAAAACACTTCACTTCCTCCAGTTTTTCTCCATTCAAACTCACCTCCCAATTGACTTGACCCTCAACCCTACTGTACCTAATAACCTTGCTCTTATTCACATTTACTCTTAACTTTCTTCTTCCACACACTTTACCAAACTCAGTCACCAGCTTCTGCAGTTTCTCACATGAATCAGCCACCAGCGCTGTATCATCAGCGAACAACAACTGACTCACTTCCCAAGCTCTCTCATCCCCAACAGACTTCATACTTGCCCCTCTTTCCAAAACTCTTGCATTTACCTCCCTAACAACCCCATCCATAAACAAATTAAACAACCATGGAGACATCACACACCCCTGCCGCAAACCTACATTCACTGAGAACCAATCACTTTCCTCTCTTCCTACACGTACACATGCCTTACATCCTCGATAAAAACTTTTCACTGCTTCTAATAACTTTCCTCCCACACCATATATTCTTAATACCTTCCACAGAGCATCTCTATCAACTCTATCATATGCCTTCTCCAGATCCATAAATGCTACATACAAATCCATTTGCTTTTCTAAGTATTTCTCACATACATTCTTCAAAGCAAACACCTGATCCACACATCCTCTACCACTTCTGAAACCAATCTGATGCTCTGTACATGCCTTCACCCTCTCAATCAATACCCTCCCATATAATTTACCAGGAATACTCAACAAACTTATACCTCTGTAATTTGAGCACTCACTCTTATCCCCTTTGCCTTTGTACAATGGCACTATGCACGCATTCCGCCAATCCTCAGGCACCTCACCATGAGTCATACATACATTAAATAACCTTACCAACCAGTCAACAATAGTCACCCCCTTTTTTAATAAATTCCACTGCAATACCATCCAAACCTGCTGCCTTGCCGGCTTTCATCTTCCGCAAAGATTCACTACCTCTTCTCTGTTTACCAAATCATTTTCCCTAACCCTCTCACTTTGCACACCACCTCGACCAAAACAAGTAAGAGTATTAGTGAAAGAGAAGAGAGAGGCATTTGGACGATTTTTTGCAGGGAAAAAATGCAATTGAGTGGGAGTTGTATAAAAGAAAGAGACAGGAGGTCAAGAGAAAGGTGCAAGAGGTGAAAAAAAGGGCAAATGAGAGTTGGGGTGAGAGAGTATCATTAAATTTTAGGGAGAATAAAAAGATGTTCTGGAAGGAGGTAAATAAAGTGCGTAAGACAAGGGAGCAAATGGGAACTTCAGTGAAGGGCGCAAATGGGGAGGTGATAACAAGTAGTGGTGATGTGAGAAGGAGATGGAGTGAGTATTTTGAAGGTTTGTTGAATGTGTTTGATGATAGTGGCAGATATATATATATATATATATATATATATATATATATATATATATATATATATATTTTTTTTTTCTTTTTTTCATACTATTCGCCATTTCCCGCATTAGCGAGGTAGCGTTAAGAACAGAGGACTGGGCCTTTGAGGGAATATCCTCATATGGCCCCCTTCTCTGTTCCTTCTTTTGGAAAATTTAAAAAAAAATGAGAGGGGAGGATTTCCAGCCCCCCGCTCCCTTCCCTTTTAGTCGCCTTCTACGACATGCAGAGAATACGTGTGAAGTATTCTTTCTCCCATATATATATTTATCTATTTATTCACTTTGCCCCGTCGCCGTCCCCCGCGCCAGCGAGGCAGCCCAAGGAAACAGACGAAAGAATGGCCCAACCCACCCACACACACACGTATACACACACACATCCACACACACCACATATACACACCTATACATCTCAACGTATACACACATATACACACACAGACATACACATATATATATATATCTATATATATATTTCCCTAAATACATCCCATTCCTCCCCCACTCCCCTTACTTCCATTGTTCTCACCCTTTTCCATTCTGTACTCAGTCTCTCCTGGTACTTCCTCACACAAGTCTCCTTCCCAAGCTCACTTACTCTCACCACCCTCTTCACCCCAACATTCACTCTTTTTTTCTGAAAACCCATACAAATCTTCACCTTAGCCTCCACAAGATAATGATCAGACATCCCTCCAGTTGCACCTCTCAGCACATTAACATCCAAAAGTCTCTCTTTCGCGCTCCTGTCAATTAACACGTAATCCAATAACGCTCTCTGGCCATCTCTCCTACTTACATAAGTATACTTATGTATATCTCGCTTTTTAAACCAGGTATTCCCAATCATCAGTCCTTTTTCAGCACATAAATCTACAAGCTCTTCACCATTTCCATTTACAACACTGAACACCCCATGTATACCAATTATTCCCTCAACTGCCACATTACTCACCTTTGCATTCAAATCACCCATCACTATAACCCGGTCTCGTGCATCAAAACCACTAACGCACTCATTCAGCTGCTCCCAAAACACTTGCCTCTCATGATCTTTCTTCTCATGCCCAGGTGCATATGCCCCAATAATCACCCATCTCTCTCCATCAACTTTCAGTTTTACCCATATTAATCGAGAATTTACTTTCTTACATTCTATCACATACTCCCACAACTCCTGTTTCAGGAGTACTGCTACTCCTTCCCTTGCTCTTGTCCTCTCACTAACCCCTGACTTTACTCCCAAGACATTCCCAAACCACTCTTCCCCTTCACCCTTGAGCTTCGTTTCACTCAGAGCCAAAACATCCAGGTTCCTTTCCTCAAACATACTATCTATCTCTCCTTTTTTCACATCTTGGTTACATCCACACACATTTAGACACCCCAATCTGAGCCTTCGAGGAGGATGAGCTCTCCCCGCGTGACTCCTTCTTCTGTTTCCCATTTTAGAAAGTTAAAAAAAATACAAAGAGGGGAGGATTTCTGGCTCTCCGCTCCCGTCCCCTCTAGTCGCTTTCTACGACACGCGAGGAATGCGTGGGAAGTATTCTTTCACCCCTATCCCCAGGGATAATATTCATATATATATATACACATACACACACACACACACCCACACGCACATATACACACACACACACATACATATATATACATATGAAAAATGTAAGAAACAATTTAGAAAACTGAAACTTCCAGCACATCCATCCTCCTGCGCACAACTCTATCCATAGCCCACGCCTCGCAACCATACAACATTGTTGGAACCACTATTCCTTCAAACACACCCATTTTTGCTTTCCGAGATAATGTTCTCGACTTCCACACATTCTTCAAGGCTCCCAGAATTTTCGCCCCCTCCCCCACCCTAAGATCCACTTCCGCTTCCATGGTTCCATCCGCTGCCAGATCCACTCCCAGATATCTAAAACACTTCACTTCCTCCAGCTTTTCTCCATTCAAACTCACCTCCCAATTGACTTGACCCTCAACCCTACTGTGCCTAATAACCTTGCTCTTATTCACATTTACTCTTAACTTTCTTCTTCCACACACTTTACCAAACTCAGTCACCAGCTTCTGCAGTTTCTCACATGAATCAGCCACCAGCGCTGTATCATCAGCGAACAACAACTGACTCACTTCCCAAGCTCTCTCATCCCCAACAGACTTCATACTTGCCCCTCTTTCCAAAACTCTTGCATTTACCTCCCTAACAACCCCATCCATAAACAAATTAAACAACCATGGAGACATCACACACCCCTGCTGCAAACCTACATTCACTGAGAACCAATCACTTTCCTCTCTTCCTACACGTACACATGCCTTACATCCTCGATAAAAACTTTTCACTGCTTCTAACAACTTTCCTCCCACACCATATATTCTTAATACCTTCCACAGAGCATCTCTATCAACTCTATCATATGCCTTCTCCAGATCCATAAATGCTACATACAAATCCATTTGCTTTTCTAAGTATTTCTCACATACATTCTTCAAAGCAAACACCTGATCCACACATCCTCTACCACTTCTGAAACCACACTGCTCTTCCCCAATCTGATGCTCTGTACATGCCTTCACCCTCTCAATCAATACCCTCCCATATAATTTACCAGGAATACTCAACAAACTTATACCTCTGTAATTTGAGCATATATATATATATATATATATATATATATTTTTTTTTTTTTTTTTATACTTTGTCGCTGTCTCCCGCGTTTGCGAGGTAGCGCAAGGAAACAGACGAAAGAAATGGCCCAACCCACCCCCATACACATGTATATACATACGTCCACACACGCAAATATACATACCTACACAGCTTTCCATGGTTTACCCCAGACGCTTCACATGCCTTGATTCAATCCACTGACAGCACGTCTACCCCGGTATACCACATCGCTCCAATTCACTCTATTCCTTGCCCTCCTTTCACCCTCCTGCATGTTCAGGCCCCGATCACACAAAATCTTTTTCACTCCATCTTTCCACCTCCAATTTGGTCTCCCTCTTCTCCTCGTTCCCTCCACCTCAGACACATATATCCTCTTGGTCAATCTTTCCTCACTCATTCTCTCCATGTGCCCAAACCATTTCAAAACACCCTCTTCTGCTCTCTCAACCATGCTCTTTTTATTTCCACACATCTCTCTTACCCTTACGTTACTTACTCGATCAAACCACCTCACACCACACATTGTCCTCAAACATCTCATTTCCAGAACATCCATCCTCCTGCGCACAACTCTATCCATAGCCCACGCCTCGCAACCATACAACATTGTTGGAACCACTATTCCCTCAAACACACCCATTTTTGCTTTCCGAGATAATGTTCTCGACTTCCACACATTCTTCAAGGCTCCCAGAATTTTCGCCCCCTCCCCCACCCTATGATCCACTTCCGCTTCCATGGTTCCATCCGCTGCCAGATCCACTCCCAGATATCTAAAACACTTCACTTCCTCCAGTTTTTCTCCATTCAAACTCACCTCCCAATTGACTTGACCCTCAACCCTACTGTACCTAATAACCTTGCTCTTATTCACATTTACTCTTAACTTTCTTCTTTCACACACTTTACCAAACTCAGTCACCAGCTTCTGCAGTTTCTCACATGAATCAGCAACCAGCGCTGTATCATCAGCGAACAACAACTGACTCACTTCCCAAGCTCTCTCATCCCCAACAGACTTCATACTTGCCCCTATATATATATAAATATTTTATTATTTTCATTTTGTTTTGTCGCTGTCTCCCACGTTTGCGAGGTAGCACAAGGAGACAGACGAAAGAAATGGCCCAACCCACCCCCATACACATGTATATACATACACGTCCACACACGCAAATATACATACCTATACATCTCAATGTACACATATATATACACACACAGACACATACATATATACCCATGCACACAATTCACACACGGAAGTGAATCATAGGGTGGGGGAGGGGAAGAAAATCCTGGAAGCCTTGAAGAATGTGTGGAAGTCGAGAACATTATCTCAGAAAGCAAAAATGGGTATGTTTGAAGGAACAGTGGTTCCAACAATGGTGTATGGTTGCGAGGCGTGGGCTATGGATAGAGTTGTGCGCAGGAGGGTGGATGTGCTGGAAATGAGATGTTTGAGGACAATGTGTGGTGTGAGGTGGTTTGATTGAGTAAGTAATGTAAGGGTAAGAGAGATGTGCGGAAATAAAAAGAGCGTGGTTGAGAGAGCAGAAGAGGGTGTTTTGAAATGGTTTGGGCACATGGAGAGAATGAGTGAGGAAAGATTGACCAAGAGGATATACGTGTCGGATGTGGAGGGAACGAGGAGAAGTGGGAGACCAAATTGGAAGTGGAAAGATGGAGTGAAAAAGATTTTGACTGAACATGCAGGAGGGTGAAAGGCGGGCAAGGAATAGAGTGAATTGGATCGATGTGGTATACCGGGGTTGACGTGCTGTCAGTGGATTGAATCAGGGCATGTGAAGCGTCTGGGGTAAACCATGGAAAGTTGTGTGGGGCCTGGATGTGGAAAGGGAGCTGTGGTTTCAGGCATTATTGCATGACAGCTAGAGACTGAGTGTGAACGAATGGGGCCTTTGTTGTCTTTTCCTAGCGCTGCCTCGCACACGAGGGGGGAGGGGGATGGTATTCCATGTGTGGCGAGGTGGCGATGGGAATAAATAAAGGCAGACAGTGTGAATATATATATATATATATATATATATATATATATATATATATATATATATATGAAACCACACTGCTCTTCCCCAATCTGATGCTCTGTACATGCCTTCACCCTCTCAATCAATACCCTCCCATATAATTTACCAGGAATACTCAACAAACTTATACCTCTGTAATTTGAGCATTTTTTTTTTTTTTTTTTTTTTTTCATACTATTCGCCATTTCCCGCGATAGCAAGGTAGCGTTAAGAACAGAGGACTGGGCCTTTGAGGGAATATCCTCACCTGGCCCTCTTCTCTGTTCCTTCTTTTGGAAAAAAAAAAAAAAAAAAAAAAAAAAAAAAAAAATTTGAGCATATATATATATATATATATATATATATATATATATATTTTTTTTTTTTTTTATACTTTGTCGCTGTCTCCCGCGTTTGCGAGGTAGCGCAAGGAAACAGACGAAAGAAATGGCCCAACCCCCCCCATACACATGTACATACACACGTCCACACACACAAATATACATACCCACACAGCTTTCCATGGTTTACCCCGGACGCTTCACATGCCTTGATTCAATCCAGTGACAGCACGTCAACCCCTGTATACCACATCGCTCCAATTCACTCTATTCCTTGCCCTCCTTTCACCCTCCTGCATGTTCAGGCCCCGATCACACAAAATCTTTTTCACTCCATCTTTCCACCTCCAATTTGGTCTCCCTCTTCTCCTCGTTCCCTCCACCTCCGACACATATATCCTCTTGGTCAATCTTTCCTCACTCATTCTCTCCATGTGCCCAAACCATTTTAAAACACCCTCTTCTGCTCTCTCAACCACGCTCTTTTTATTTCCACACATCTCTCTTACCCTTACGTTACTTACTCGATCAAACCACCTCACACCACACATTGTCCTCAAACATCTCATTTCCAGCACATCCATCCTCCTGCGCACAACTCTATCCATAGCCCACGCCTCGCAACCATACAACATTGTTGGAACTACTATTCCTTCAAACATACCCATTTTTGCTTTCCGGGATAATGTTCTCGACTTCCACACATTTTTCAAGGCTCCCAAAATTTTCGCCCCCTCCCCCACCCTATGATCCACTTCCGCTTCCATGGTTCCATCCGCTGACAGATCCACTCCCAGATATCTAAAACACTTCACTTCCTCCAGTTTTTCACCATTCAAACTCACCTCCCAATTGACTTGACCCTCAACCCTACTGTACCTAATAACCTTGCTCTTATTCACATTTACTCTTAACTTTCTTCTTCCACACACTTTACCAAACTCCGTCACCAGCTTCTGCAGTTTCTCACATGAATCAGCCACCAGCGCTGTATCATCAGCGAACAACAACTGACTCACTTCCCAAGCTCTCTCATCCCCAACAGACTTCATACTTGCCCCTCTTTCCAAGACTCTTGCATTTACCTCCCTAACAACCCCATCCATAAACAAATTAAACAACCATGGAGACATCACACACCCCTGCCGCAAACCTACATTCACTGATAACCAATCACTTTCCTCTCTTCCTACACGTACACATGCCTTACATCCTCGATAAAAACTTTTCACTGCTTCTAACAACTTGCCTCCCACACCATATATTCTTAATACCTTCCACAGAGCATCTCTATCAACTCTATCATATGCCTTCTCCAGATCCATAAATGCTACATACAAATCCATTTGCTTTTCTAAGTATATATATATATATATATATATATATATATATATATATATATATATATATATATATATATATATATATATATATGAAACCACACTGCGCTTCCCCAATCTGATGCTCTGTACATGCCTTCACTCTCTCAATCAATACCCTCCCATATAATTTACCAGGAATACTCAACAAACTTATACCTCTGTAATTTGAGCATATATATATATATATATATATATATATATATATATATATATATATATATATATATATATATATGTATATATATATATATATATATATATATTATCCCTGGGATAGGGGAGAAAGAATACTTCCCACGTATTCCCTGCGTGTCGTAGAAGGTGACTAAAAGGGGAGGGAAGCGGGGGGCTGGAAATCCTCCCCTCTCGTTTTTATTTTAATTTTCCAAAAGAAGGAACAGAGAATTGGGCCAGGTGAGGGTATTCCCTCAAGGCCCAGTCCTCTGTTCTTAACGCTACCTCGCTAATGCGGGAAATGGCGAATAGCTTGAAAAAAAAAAAAAAAAAAAATATATATATATATATATATATATATATATATATATATATATATATATATATTATCCCTGGGGATAGGGGAGAAAGAATACTTCCCACGTATTCCCTGCGTGTCGTAGAAGGCGACTAAAAGGGGAGGGAGCGGGTGGCTGGAAATCCTCCCCTCTCGTTTTTTTTTTAATTTTCCAAAAGAAGGAACAGAGAAGGGGGCCAGGTGAGGATTTTCCCTCTAAGGCCCAGTCCTCTGTTCTTAACGCTACCTCGCAAATGCGGGAAATGGCGAATAGTATGAAAAAAAAAAAATATATATATATATATATATATATATATATATATATATTATTATTATTATTATACTTTGTCGCTATCTCCCGCGTTTGCGAGGTAGCGCAAGGAAACAGACGAAAGAAATGGCCCAACCCCCCCATACACATGTATATACATACGTCCACACACACAAATATACATACCTACACAGCTTTGCATGGTTTACCCCATACGCTTTGAATGCCTTGATTCAATCCACTGACAGCATGTCAACCCCGGTATACCACATCGCTCCAATTCACTCTATTCCTTGCCCTCCTTTCACCCTTCTGCATGTTCAGGCCCCGATCACACAAAATCTTTTTCACTCCATCTTTCCACCTCCAATTTGGTCTCCCTCTTCTCCTCGTTCCCTCCACCTCCGACACATATATCCTCTTGGTCAATCTTTCCTCACTCATTCTCTCCATGTGCCCAAACCACATTTACTCTTAACTTTCTTCTTCCACACACTTTACCAAACTCAGTCACCAGCTTCTGCAGTTTCTCACATGAATCAGCCACCAGCGCTGTATCATCAGCGAACAACAACTGACTCACTTCCCAAGCTCTCTCATCCCCAACAGACTTCATACTTGCCCCTCTTTCCAAAACTCTTGCATTCACCTCCCTAACAACCCCATCCATAAACAAATTAAACAACCATGGAGACATCACACACCCCTGCCGCAAACCTACATTCACTGAGAACCAATCACTTTCCTCTCTTCCTACACGTACACATGCTTTACATCCTCGATAAAAACTTTTCACTGCTTCCAACAACTTTCCTCCCACACCATATATTCTTAATACCTTCCACAGAGCATCTCTATCAACTCTATCATATGCCTTCTCCAGATCCATAATTTTTTTTTTTTTATACTTTGTCGCTGTCTCCCGCGTTTGCGAGGTAGCGCAAGGAAACAGACGAAAGAAATGGCCCAACCCACCCCCATACACATGTATATACATACGTCCACACACGCAAATATACATACTTACACAGCTTTCCATGGTTTACCCCAAACGCTTCACATGCCTTGATTCAATCCACTGACAGCATGTCAACCCCGGTATACCACATCGCTCCAATTCATCCTATTCCTTGCCCTCCTTTCACCCTCCTGCATGTTCAGGCCCCGATCACACAAAATCTTTTTCACTCCATCTTTCCACCTCCAATTTGGTCTCCCTCTTCTCCTCGTTCCCTCCACCTCCGACACATATATCCTCTTGGTCAATCTTTCCTCACTCATTCTCTCCATGTGACCAAACCATTTCAAAACACCCTCTTCTGCTCTCTCAACCACGCTCTTTTTATTTCCACACATCTCTCTTACCCTTACGTTACTTACTCGATCAAACCACCTCACACCACACATTGTCCTCAAACATCTCATTTCCAGCACATCCAACCTCCTGCGCACAACTCTATCCATAGCCCACGCCTCGCAACCATACAACATTGTTGGAACCACTATTCCTTCAAACATACCCATTTTTGCTTTCCGAGATAATGTTCTCGACTTCCACACATTCTTCAAGGCCCCCAGAATTTTCGCCCCCTCCCCCACCCTATGATCCACTTCCGCTTCCATGGTTCCATCCGCTGCCAGATCCACTCCCAGATATCTAAAACACTTCACTTCCTCCAGTTTTTCTCCATTCAAACTCACCTCCCAATTGACTTGACCCTCAACCCTACTGTACCTAATAACCTTGCTCTTATTCACATTTACTCTTAACTTTCTTCTTCCACACACTTTACCAAACTCAGTCACCAGCTTCTGCAGTTTCTCACATGAATCAGCCACCAGCGCTGTATCATCAGCGAACAACAACTGACTCACTTCCCAAGCTCTCTCATCCCCAACAGACTTCATACTTGCCCCTCTTTCCAAAACTCTTGCATTCACCTCCCTAACAACCCTATCCATAAACAAATTAAAAAACCATGGAGACATCACACACCCCTGCCGCAAACCTACATTCACTGAGAACCAATCACTTTCCTCTCTTCCTACACGTACACATGCCTTACATCCTCGATAAAAACTTTTCACTGCTTCCAACAACTTTCCTCCCACACCATATATTCTTAATACCTTCCACAGAGCATCTCTATCAACTCTATCATATGCCTTCTCCAGATCCATAATTTTTTTTTTTTTTTATACTTTGTCGCTGTCTCCCGCGTTTGCGAGGTAGCACAAGGAAACAGACGAAAGAAATGGCCCAACCCACCCCCATACACATGTATATACATACGTCCACACACGCAAATATACATACCTACACAGCTTTCCATGGTTTACCCCAGACGCTTCACATGCCTTGATTCAATCCACTGACAGCACGTCAATCCCGGTATACCACATCGCTCCAATTCACTCTATTCCTTGCCCTCCTTTCACCCTCCTGCATGTTCAGGCCCCGATCACACAAAATCTTTTTCACTCCATCTTTCCACCTCCAATTTGGTCTCCCTCTTCTCCTCGTTCCCTCCACCTCCGACACATATATCCTCTTGGTCAATCTTTCCTCACTCATTCTCTCCATGTGACCAAACCATTTCAAAACACCCTCTTCTGCTCTCTCAACCACGCTCTTTTTATTTCCACACATCTCTCTTACCCTTACATTACTTACTCGATCAAACCACCTCACACCACACATTGTCCTCAAACATCTCATTTCCAGCACATCCATCCTCCTGCGCACAACTCTATCCATAGCCCACGCCTCGCAACCATACAACATTGTTGGAACCACTATTCCTTCAAACATACCCATTTTTGCTTTCCGAGATAATGTTCTCGACTTCCACACATTCTTCAAGGCCCCCAGAATTTTCGCCCCCTCCCCCACCCTATGATCCACTTCCGCTTCCATGGTTCCATCCGCTGCCAGATCCACTCCCAGATATCTAAAACACTTCACTTCCTCCAGTTTTTCTCCATTCAAACTCACCTCCCAATTGACTTGACCCTCAACCCTACTGTACCTAATAACCTTGCTCTTATTCACATTTACTCTTAACTTTCTTCTTCCACACACTTTACCAAACTCAGTCACCAGCTTCTGCAGTTTCTCACATGAATCAGCCACCAGCGCTGTATCATCAGCGAACAACAACTGACTCACTTCCCAAGCTCTCTCATCCCCAACAGACTTCATACTTGCCCCTCTTTCCAAAACTCTTGCATTCACCTCCCTAACAACCCCATCCATAAACAAATTAAACAACCATGGAGACATCACACACCCCTGCCGCAAAACTACATTCACTGAAAACCAATCACTTTCCTCTCTTCCTACACGTACACATGCCTTACATCCTCGATAAAAACTTTTCACTGCTTCTAACAACTTCCACAGAGCATCTCTATCAACTCTATCATATGCCTTCTCCAGATCCATAAATGCTACATACAAATCCATTTGCTTTTCTAAGTATTTCTCACATACATTCTTCAAAGCAAACACCTGATCCACACATCCTCTACCACTTCTGAAACCACACTGCTCTTCCCCAATCTGATGCTCTGTACATGCCTTCACCCTCTCAATCAATACCCTCCCATATAATTTGCCAGGAATACTCAACAAACTTATACCTCTGTAATTTGAGCACTCACTCTTATCCCCTTTGCCTTTGTACAATGGCACTATGCACGCATTCCGCCAATCCTCAGGCACCTCACCATGAGTCATACATACATTAAATAACCTTACCAACCAGTCAACAATACAGTCACCCCCTTTTTCAATAAATTCCACTGCAATACCATCCAAACCTGCTGCCTTGCCGGCTTTCATCTTCCGCAAAGCTTTTACTACCTCTTCTCTGTTTACCAAATCATTTTCCCTCACCCTCGCACTTTGCACACCACCTCGACCAAAACACCCTATATCTGCCACTCTATCATCAAATACATTCAACAAACCTTCAAAATACTCACTCCATCTCCTTCTCACATTACCACTACTTGTTATCACCTCCCCATTTGCGCCCTTCACTGAAGTTCCCATTTGCTCCCTTGTCTTACGCACTTTATTTACCTCCTTCCAGAACATCTTTTTATTTTCCCTTAAATTTAATGATACTCTCTCACCCCAACTCTCATTTGCCCTTTTTTTCACCTCTTGCACCTTTCTCTTGAACTCCTGTCTCTTTCTTTTATACATCTCCCACTCAATTTCATTTTTTCCCTGCAAAAATAGTCCAAATGCCTCTCTCTACTCTTTCACTAATACTCTTACTTCTTCATCCCACCACTCACTACCCTTTCTAATCAACCCACCTCCCACTCTTCTCATGCCACAAGCATCTTTTGCGCAATCCATCACTGATTCCCTAAATACATCCCATTCCTCCCCCACTCACCTTACTTCCATTGTTCTCACCTTTTTCCATTCTGTACTCAGTCTCTCCTGGTACTTCCTCACACAAGTCTCCTTCCCAAGCTCACTTACTCTCACAACCCTCTTCACCCCAACATTCACTCTTCTATTCTGGAAACCCATACAAATCTTCACCTTAGCCTCCACAAGATAATGATCAGACACCCCTCCAGTTGCACCTCTCAGCACATTAACATCCAAAAGTCTCTCTTTCGCGCGCCTGTCAATTAACACGTAATCCAATAACGCTCTCTGGCCATCTCTCCTACTTACATAAGTATACTTATGTATATCTCGCTTTTTAAACCAGGTATTCCCAATCATCAGTCCTTTTTCAGCACATAAATCTACAAGCTCTTCACCATTTCCATTTACAACACTGAACACCCCATGTATACCAATTATTCCCTCAACTGCCACATTACTCACCTTTGCATTCAAATCACCCAACACTATAACCCGGTCTCGTGCATCAAAACCACTAACGCACTCATTCAGCTGCTCCCAAAACACTTGCCTCTCATGATCTTTCTTCTCATGCCCAGGTGCATATGCACCAATAATCACCCATCTCTCTCCATCAATTTCCAGTTTTACCCATATTAATCGAGAATTTACTTTCTTACATTCTATCACATACTTCCACAACTCCTGTTTCAGGAGTACTGCTACTCCTTCCCTAGCTCTTGTCCTCTCACTAACCACTGACTTTACTCCCAAGACATTCCCAAACCACTCTTCCCCTTTACCCTTGAGCTTCGTTTCACTCAGAGCCAAAACATCCAGGTTCCTTTCCTCAAACATACTACCTATCTCTCCTTTTTTCACATCTTGGTTACATCCACACACATTTAGGCACCCCAATCTGAGCCTTCGAGGAGGATGAGCACTCCCCGCGTGACTCCTTCTTCTGTTTCCCATACATATATATATATATATATATATATATATATATATATATATATATATATATATATATATATATATATTTTTTTTTTTTTTTTTTTTTTTTATACTTTTTCGCTGTCTCCCGCGTTTGCGAGGTAGCGCAAGGAAACAGACGAAAGAAATGGCCCAACCCCCCCCCCCATACACATGTACATACACACGTCCACACACGCAAATATACATACCTACACAGCTTTCCATGGTTTACCCCAGACGCTTCACATGCCTTGCTTCAATCCACTGACAGCACGACAACCCCTGTATACCACATGACTCCAATTCACTCTATTTCTTGCCCTCCTTTCACCCTCCTGCATGTTCAGGCCCCGATCACACAAAATCTTTTTCACTCCATCTTTCCACCTCCAATTTGGTCTCCCTCTTCTCCTCGTTCCCTCCACCTCCGACACATATATCCTCTTGGTCAATCTCTCCTCACTCATTCTCTCCATGTGCCCAAACCATTTCAAAACACCCTCTTCTGCTCTCTCAACCACGCTCTTTTTATTTCCACACATCTCTCTCACCCTTACATTACTTACTCGATCAAACCACCTCACACCACACATTGTCCTCAAACATCTCATTTCCAGCACATCCATCCTCCTGCGCACATCTCTATCCATAGCCCACGCCTCGCAACCATACAACATTGTTGGAACCACTATTCCCTCAAACATACCCATTTTTGCTTTCCGAGATAATGTTCTCGACTTCCACACATTTTTCAAGGCTCCCAAAATTTTCGCCCCCTCCCCCACCCTATGATCCACTTCCGCTTCCATGGTTCCATCCGCTGACAGATCCACTCCCAGATATCTAAAACACTTCACTTCCTCCAGTTTTTCTCCATTCCAACTCACCTCCCAATTGACTTATATATATATATATATATATATATATATATATATATATATATATATATATATCTTTCTTTCTTTCATACCATTCGCCGTTTCCCGGGCTAGCGAGGTAGCGTTAAGAACAGAGGACTGGGCCTGTGATGGACTATCCTCATCTGGTCCCCTTCTCTGTTCCTTCTTTGGAAAAAAAAAAAAAAAAAAAAAAAAAAAAGAGGGGAGGATTTCCAGCCCCCCGCTCCCTTCCCTTTTAGTCGCCTTCTACGACACGCCGGGAATACGTGGGAAGTATTCTTTCTCCCCTATCCCCAGGGATAGTGTTTGGTAAAGTGTGTGGAAGAAGAAAGTTGAGAGTAAATGTGAATAAGAGCAAGGTTATTAGGTACAGTAGGGGTGAGGGTCAAGTCAATTGGGAGGTGAGTTTGAATGGAGAAAAACTGGAGGAAGTGAAGTGTTTTAGATATCTGGGAGTGGATCTGTCAGCGGATGGAACCATGGAAGCGGAAGTGGATCATAGGGTGGGGGAGGGGGCGAAAATTTTGGGAGCCTTGAAAAATGTGTGGAAGTCGAGAACATTATCTCGGAAAGCGAAAATGGGTATGTTTGAGGGAATAGTGGTTCCAACAATGTTGTATGGTTGCGAGGCGTGGGCTATGGATAGAGATGTGCGCAGGAGGATGGATGTGCTGGAAATGAGATGTTTGAGGACAATGTGTGGTGTGAGGTGGTTTGATCGAGTAAGTAACGTAAGGGTAAGAGAGATGTGTGGAAATAAAAAGAGCGTGGTTGAGAGAGCAGAAGAGGGTGTTTTGAAATGGTTTGGGCACATGGAGAGAATGAGTGAGGAGAGATTGACCAAGAGGATATATGTGTCGGAGGTGGAGGGAACGAGGAGAAGAGGGAGACCAAATTGGAGGTGGAAAGATGGAGTGAAAAAGATTTTGTGTGATCGGGGCCTGAACATGCAGGAGGGTGAAAGGAGGGCAAGAAATAGAGTGAATTGGAGTCATGTGGTATACAGGGGTTGACGTGCTGTCAGTGGATTGAAGCAAGGCATGTGAAGCGTCTGGGGTAAACCATGGAAAGCTGTGTAGGTATGTATATTTGCGTGTGTGGACGTGTGTATGTACATGTGTATGGGGGGGGGGGGGGGTTGGGCCATTTCTTTCGTCTGTTTCCTTGCGCTACCTCGCAAACGCGGGAGAAAGCGACAAAGTATAAAAAAAAAAAAAAAAAAAAAATATATATATATATATATATTTTTATGCTTTGTCGCTGTCTCCCGCGTTTGCGAGGTAGCACAAGGAAACAGACGAAAGAAATGGCCCAACCCACCCCCATACACATGTATATACATACGTCCACACACGCAAATATACATACCTACACAGCTAACCATGGTTTACCCCAGACGCTTCACATGCCCTGATTCAATACACTGACAGCACGTCAACCCCGGCATACCACATCGATCCAATTCACTCTATTCCTTGCCCTCCTTTCACCCTCCTGCATGTTCAGGCCCCGATCACACAAAATCTTTTTCACTCCATCTTTCCACCTCCAATTTGGTCTCCCTCTTCTCCTCGTTCCCTCCACCTCCGACACATATATCCTCTTGGTCAATCTTTCCTCACTCATTCTCTCCATGTGCCCAAACCATTTCAAAACACTCTCTTCTGCTCTCTCACCCACGCTCTTTTTATTTCCACACATCTCTCTTACCCTTACGTTACTTACTCGATCAAACCACCTCACACCACACACTGTCCTCAAACATCTCATTTCCAGCACATCCATCCTCCTGCGCACAACTCTATCCATAGCCCACGCCTCGCAACCATACAACATTGTTGGAACCACTATTCCTTCAAACATACCCATTTTTGCTCTCCGAGATAATGTTCTCGACTTCCACACATTCTTCAAGGCTCCCAGGATTTTCGCCTCCTCCCCCACCCTATGATCCACTTCCGCTTCCATGGTTCCATCCACTGCCAGATCCACTCCCAGATATCTAAAACACTTTACTTCCTCCAGTTTTTCTCCATTCAAACTTACCTCCCAACTGACTTGACCCTCAACCCTACTGTACCTAATAACCTTGATCTTTTTCATATACACTCTTAACTTTCTTCTCTCACAAACTTTACCAAACTCAGTCACCAGCTTCTGCAGTTTCTTACATGAATCAGCCACCAGGGCTGTATCATCAGCGAACAACAACTGACTCACTTCCCAAGCTCTCTCATCCACAACAGACTGCATACTTGCCCTTCTTTCCCTCTTTCTCAAAACTCTTGCATTCACCTCCCTAACAACCCCATCCATAAACAAATTAAACAACCATGGAGACAACACAGCCCTGCCACAAACCTACATTCATTGAGAACCAATCACTTTCCTCTCTTCCTACACGTACACATGCCTTACATCCTCGATAAAAACTTTTCACTGCTTCTAACAACTTGCCTCACACACCATATATCCTTAAATCCTTCCACAGAGCATCTCTACCAACTCTATCATATGCCTTCTCCAGATCCATAAATGCTACATACAAATCCATTTGCTTTTCTAAGTATTTCTCACATACATTCTTCAAAGCAAACACCTGATCCACACATCTTCTACCACTTCCGAAACCACATTGCTATTCCCTAGTCTGATGCTCTGTACATGCCTTCACCCTCTCAATCAATACCCTCCTATATAATTTACCAGGAATACTCAACAAACTTATACCTCTGTAATTTGAGCACTCACTCTTATCCCCTTTGCCTTTGTACAATGGCACTATGCAAGCATTCTGCCAATCCTCAGGCACCTCACCATGAATCATACATACATTAAATAACCTTACCAACAATACAGCCACCCCCTTTTTTAATAAATTCCACTGCAATACCATCCAAACCCGCTGCCCTGCCAGCTTTCATCTTCCGCAAAGCTTTTCCTACCTCTTCTCTGCTCAGCAAATCATTTTCCCTAACCCTCTCACTTTGCACACCACCTCGAACAAAACACCCTATATCTGCCACTCTATCATCAAACACTTTCAACAAACCTTCAAAATACTCACTCCATCTCCTTCTCACACCACCACTACTTGTTATCACCTCCCCATTAGCCCCCTTCACTGAAGTTCCCATTTGTTCCCTTCTCTTACGCACTTTATTTACCTCCTTCCAAAACATTTTATTCTCCCTAAAATTTAATAATACTCTCTCACCCCAACTCTCATTTACCCTATTTTTCACCTCTTGCACCTTTCTCTTGACCTCCTGCCTCTTTCTTTTATTCATCTCCCACTCATTTGCATTATTTCCCTGCAAAAATCGTCCAAATGCCTCTATCTTCTCTTTCACTAATAATCTTACTTCTTCACCCCACCACTCAATACCCTTTCTAATCTGCCCACCTCCCACGCTTCTCATGCCACAAGCATCTGCGTAAGCTATCACTGCTTCCCTAAATACATCCCATTCCTCCCCCACTCCCCTTACGTCCTTTGTTCTCACCTTTTTCAATTCTGTATTCAGTCTCTCCTGGTACTTCCTCACACAAGTCTCCTTCCCAAGCTCACTTACTCTCACCACTCTCTTCACCCCCACATTCTCTCTTCTTTTCTGAAAACCCCCACAAATCTTCACCTTCGCCTCCACAAGATAATGATCAGACATCCCTCCAGTTGCACCTCTCAGCACATTAACATCCAAAAGTCTCTCTTTCGAGCACCTATCAATTAATACGTAATCCAATAACGCTCTCTGGCCATCTCTCCTACCTACATACGTATACTTATGTATATCTCTTTTTACACCAGGTATTCCCAATCACCAGTCCTTTTTCAGCACATAAATCTACAAGTTCTTCACCATTTCCATTTACAACACTGAACACCCCATGTATACCAATTATTCCCTCAACTGCCACATTACTCACCTTTGCATTCAAATCACCCATCACTATAACCCAGTCTCGTGCATCAAAACCACTAACACATTCATTCAGCTGCTCCCAAAACACTTGCCTCTCATGATCTTTCTTCTCATGCCCAGGTGCATATTCACCAATAATCACCCATCTCTCTCCATCAACTTTCAGTTTTACCCATATCAATCTAGAGTTTACTTCCTTACACTCTATCACATACTCACACCACTCCTCTTTCATGAGTAGTGCTACTCCTTCCCTTGCTCTTGTCCTCTCACTAACCCCTGACTTTATTCCCAAGACATTCCCAAACCACTCTTCCCCTTTACCCTTGAGCTTCGTTTCACTCAGAGCCAAAACATCCAGGTTCCTTTCCTCGAACATACTACCTATCTCTCCTTTTTTCTCATCATGGTTACATCAACACACATTTAGACACCCCAATCTAAGCCATCGAGGAGGATGAGCACTTCCCGTGTGAGTCCTATTATTTCCCCTTTTAGAAAGTTAAAATACAAGGAGGGGAGGTTTTCTAACCCCCCGCTCCCATCCCCTTTAGTCGCCTTCTACGACACCTGAGGAATGCGTGGGAAGTATTCTTTCTCCCCATCCCCATATACATATACATGTACATATTTATACGTGCTACCTTCATCCATTCCCATCGCAATCCCCAACACACAAAAAGTATCCCACCCTCCCAGCGTGGTAACGCCAAGAAAAGACAAAAAAGGCCACATTTGTTCACACTCAGTCTCTAGCTGTCATGTGTAATGCATCGAAACCACACCTCACTTTCCACATCAAGGCCCCACAAAACTTTCCATGGTTTACCCCAGACGCTTCACAAGTCCTGGTTAAGTCCATTGACAGCACGTTGACCCCGGTATACCAAATCATTCCAAGTCACTCTATTCCTTGCACACTTTCACCCTCCTGCAAATTCAGGCCCCAATCACTCAAAATTTGTTCACTCCATCCTTCCACCTCCAATTTGGTCTCCTGCTTCTCCTTCTTCCCTCCACCTCCGACACATATATCCTCTTTGTCAAAAATTCCTCACTCATTCTCTACATGTATCCAAACCATTTCAACACATGCTCTTCTGCTCTCTCACCCACACTCTTTTTATTACCACACATCTCTCTTACCCTTTCATTACTTACTTGATCAAACCACCTCACACCACATATTGTCCTCAAACATTTCCTTTCCAATGCATACACCCTCCGCACAACCCTGTCTATAGCCCATGCCTCACAACCATATAACATTGTTGGAACACCAATTCCTTCAACCATACCCTTTTTTGAGCTACAAGATAACGTTCTTACCTTCCACACATTCTTCAATGCTCCCAGGTGAAGTCACACAGCCCTGCATCACACAATGTATCCCAAAACTTTCGCTCAACTCTCCATCCACTCTTACACATGCATTGGCTCCTCTACAGAGGGCTTTCACACCATCCAACAGTTGTCCCTCTATAACACATCCCATAAATTATTCCACTCAACTGTCATACGCTTTCTCTAGATCCATAAAAGTTGCATACTACTCCTTACCTTTCGCTAAATACTTGTCCAGGTCATCTTTACTTTAAAAATCTGATACCCTATCCTTTCTAAAACCCCCTTTTGCTCTTCATTTATTCTGCATTCAGTCACTTCCATTACTCATATTTCTTGGTATACATAAGACTTATTCCCTATAACTGCTACATACATCCTTAGCACCTTTACCTTTGAATAAAGGGATGAAAATAGATTCCACCCAATCCTCAAGCACAATCTTATTTCCATGCTAAATTACATATAAAATGCATCCACTCTATCACACTTTCTCCTCCATAATTCAGCATTTCAACCGCAATCCTATCCATTCCTTGTGCCTTTCCTACCTTCAGCCTCATTATTGTCCTTACCTTCCTCTTTGCTATTGGCCCCTGCACTTGTATCCACTTCTGTCCCTCTTCCATACCCATGCATGTAACAACTGCTGCCTCCCCTTCTACTACAGTCATCAGTTCTTCAAAATACTCTTTCCCTCTTCCTTTCACTTCCTCCTTTTGATTCAGCTATTTCCCTTCCTTACTTCTCACATCAACATTTCTTATCTTATATCCACCTCTTTCCTTTTTCACCTCCTTCCAATATAGTTTCTTATCCTGAAACTTTTCACTTAACTTCTTTCCAAAATCTTCATCTACACTTTCTTTGTTTTCCTCCATCAGCTTCTTAACATTTCACTTACATATTTTGCATTCTTCCCTCCTCCTTTGCTGAACTTCCATATATGCCTTTTTCTTCTCTTCCACAGCATTTCTAATCTCTACTGTCCAACATGCATTGCCCTTTTTATTCCCATATCTCATGACCTTGTATCCAACTACTAATTCTATAACCTTTAATAGTATTTATCTAAACAATTTAAACACCTCATTCACACATGACTGCATCCCTACATTCACTTCACTTTCATCTAAGCTTTGTTACCTTCCTTTCATAATCCTCCCTGCATTTTTTTCTGGAAAAAACTTAGTGAATGTGCATAACACATGACAGTTAAAGAATGAATGTGCATGAATGAGGCATTTTCTTCATCTGTTTCTGGCACTACCTTACTAATATGAGAAAAAGCAAACAAGTTTGAAAGAAAAGCATGAACATAAATACTATGATGAGAAGCAAAAATGAGCCTGGACAATAATTTGAGTGTAAGTGTGAATGGGGATAACCTGGAAGAAGTGAAGTGCTTTCGATACATGAGAGCAGACTTAGCAGTAAAGGGACCCATGGATGCTTTAGTGAGTCATTGGGTGAGAGAGGCAGCAAAGGTCTTGGGCGCACTGAGGGATGTCTGTAAGAAGTCAGCCTGTTAAGACAAAGATGGCTAAATTTGAAGATACAGGACAGAAGAAGGTTAACATGATGGAAAAGCAATACATGAATGCAGTGTGAGGTAGGTCGATGCTTTTAATATGGTAACTGTAAATTTTTTTTTTTCAAACTATTTGCCATTTCCCGCGTTAGCGAGGTAGCGTTAAGAACAGAAACTGGGCCACTGAGGGAATATCCTCACCTGACCCCCTTCTCTGTTCCTTCTTTTGGAAAATTAAAAAAAAAATTGAGGGGAGGATTTCCAGCCCCCCGCTCCCTCCCCTTTTAGTCGCCTTCTACGACACGCAGGGAATACGTGGGAAGTATTCTTTCTCCCCTATCCCCAGGGATATATATATATATATATTTTATTTATTTTATTTTATTTTTTTTTTTCCTTTTTTTTTTTTTTGCTTTGTCGCTGTCTCCCGCGTTTGCGAGGTAGCGCAAGGAAACAGACGAAAGAAATGGCCCAACCCACCCCCCATACATATGTATATATATACGTCCACACACGCAAATATGCATACCTACACAGCTTTCCATGGTTTACCCCAGACGCTTCACATGCCCTGATTCAATCCACTGACAGCATGTCAACCCTGGTATACCACATCGATCCAATTCACTCTATTCCTTGCCCTCCTTTCACCCTCCTGCATGTTCAGGCCCCGATCACACAAAATCTTTTTCACTCCATCTTTCCACCTCCAATTTGGTCTCCCACTTCTCCTCGTTCCCACCACCTCCGACACATATATGTTTGTTGGTATAAAATAGAAAAGATTTGTTGCCATTCAAAGAAAATGCCATTATTTCTTGTGAATGTGCTCACCAGATCAGTTTCCAGAACAGTGTAGTACATCCTGATTACAGAAATCGTAAACTGAAACACTGTCTTTATCATTAAATTATGAAAAATCATATATTATCAAAACAACCTGCAAATAAGTGATTATATTTACACATTATCCCTGGGGATAAGGGAGAAAGAATACTTCCCACGCATTCTTCATGTGTCGTAGAAGGTGACTAAAGGGGACGGGAGCAGGGGGCCAGAAACCCTCCCCTCCTTGTATTTTAACTTTCTGAAAGGGGAAACAGAAGGAGTCACGCGGGGAGTGCTCATCCTCCTCGAAGGCTCAGATTGCGGTGTCTAAATGTGTGTGGATGTAACCAAGATGAGAAAAAAGGAGAGATAAGTAATATGTTTGAGGAAAGGAACCTGGATGTTTTGGCTCTGAGTGAAACGAAGCTCAAGGGTAAAGGGGAAGAGTGGTTTGGGTATGTCTTGGGAGTAAAGTCAGGGGTTACTGAGAGGACAAGAGCATGTGATAAAATGTAAGAAAGTAAATTCTAGATTAATATGGGTAAAACTGAAAGTTGATGGGAGAGAGATGGGTGATTATTGGTGCATATGCACCTGGGCATGAGAAGAAAGATCATGAGAGGCAAGTGTTTTAGGAGCAGCTGAATGAGTGTGTTAGTGGTTTTGATGCACAAGACCGGGTTATAGTGATGGGTGATTTGAATGCAAAGGTGAGTAATGTGGCAGTTGAGGGAATAATTGGTATACATAGGGTGTTCAGTGTTGTAAATGGAAATGGTGAAGAGCTTGTAGATTTATGTGCTGAAAAAGGACTGGTGATTGGGAATACCTGGTTTAAAAAGCGAGATATACATAAGTATACGTATGTAAGTAGGAGAGATGGCCAGAGAGCGTTATTGGATTACATGTTAATTGACAGGCGCGTGAAAGAGAGACTTTTGGATGTTAATGTGCTGAGAGGTGCAACTGGAGGGATGTCTGATCGTTATCTTGTGGAGGCGAAGGTGAAGATTTGTATGGGTTTTCAGAAAAGAAGAGAGAATGTTGGGGTGAAAAGGGTGGTGAGAGTAAGTAAGCTTGGGAAGGAGACTTGTGTGAGGAAGTACCAGGAGAGACTGAGTACAGAATGGAAAAGGGTGAGAACAAAGGAGGTAAGGGGAGTGGGGGAGGAATGGGATGTATTTAGGGAAGCAGTGATGGCTTGCACAAAAGATGCTTGTGGCATGAGAAGCTTGGGAGGAGGGTTGATTAGAAAGGGTAGTGAGTGGTGGGATGAGGAAGTAAGATAATTAGTGAAAGAGAAGAGAGAGGCATTTGGACGATTTTTGCAGGGAAAAATGCAAATGAGTGGGAGATGTATAAAAGAAAGAGGTAGGAGGTCAAGAGAAAGGTGCAAGAGGTGAAAAAGAGGGCAAATGAGAGTTGGGGTGAGAGAGTATCATTAAATTTTAGGGAGAATAAAAAGATGTTCTGGAAGGAGGCAAATAAAGCACGTAAGACAAGGGAGCAAATGGGAACAATGGTGATGTGAAAAGGAGATGCAGTGAGTATTTTGAAGGTTTGTTGAATGTGTTTGATGATAGAGGGGCAGATATAGGGTGTTTTGGTCGAGGTGGTGTGCAAAGTGAGAGGGTTAGGGAAAATGATTTGGTAAACAGAGAAGAGGTAGTAAAAGCTTTGCGGAAGATGAAAGCCGGCAAGGCAGCAGGTTTGGATGGTATTGCAATGGAATTTATTAAAAAAGGGGGTGACTGTATTCTTGACTGGTTGGTAAAGTTATTTAATGTATGTATGATTCATGGTGAGGTGCCTGAGGATTGGCAGAATGCTTGCATAGTGCCATTGTACAAAGGCAAAGGGGACAAAGGTGAGTGCTCAAATTACAGAGGTATAAGTTTATTGAGTATTCCTGGTAAATTATATGGGAGAATATTGATTGAGAGGGTGAAGGCATGTACAGAGCATCAGATTGGGGAAGAGCAGTGTGGTTTCAGAAGTGGTAGAGGATGTGTGGATCAGGTGTTTGCTTTTAAGAATGTATGTGAGAAATACTTAGAAAAGCAAAAGGATTTGTATGTAGCATTTATGGATCTGGAGAAGGCATATGATAAGAGTTGATAGAGATGCTCTGTGGAAGATACTAAGAATATATGGTGTGGGAGGCAAGTTGTTAGAAGCAGTGAAAAGTTTTTATCGTGGATGTAAGGCATGTGTACGTGTAGGAAAAGAGGAAAGTGATTGGTTCTCAGTGAATGTAAGTTTGCAGCAGGGGTGTGTGATGTCTCCATGGTTGTTTAATTTGTTTATGGATGGGGTTGTTAGGGAGGTGAATGCAAGAGTTTTGAGAAAGAGGGGAAAGTATGCAGTCTGTTGTGGATGAGAGAGCTTGGGAAGTGAGTCAGTTGTTGTTCGCTGATGATACAGCGCTGGTGGCTGATTCATGTGAGAAACTGCAGAAGCTGATGACTGAGTTTGGTAAAGTGTGTGAAAGAAGAAAGTTAAGAGTAAATGTGAATAAGAGCAAGGTTATTAGGTACAGTAGGGTTGAGGGTCAAGTAAACTGGGAGGTAAGTTTGAATGGAGAAAAACTGGAGGAAGTAAAGTGTTAGATATCTGGGAGTGGATCTGGCAGCGGATGGAACCACGGAAGTGGAAGTGAATCATAGGGTGGGGGAGGGGGCGAAAATTCTGGGAGCCTTGAAGAATGTTTGGAAGTCGAGAACATTATCTCGGAAAGCAAAAATGGGTATGTTTGAAGGAATAGTGGTTCCAACAATGTTGTATGGTTGCGAGGCGTGGGCTGTGGGTAGAGTTGTGCGCAGGAGGGTGGATGTGCTGGAAATGAGATGTTTGAGGACAATATGTGGTGTGAGGTGGTTTGATCGAGTAAGTAATGTAAGGGTAAGAGAGATGTGTGGAAATAAAAAGAGCAAGGTTGAGAGAGCAGAAGAGGGTGTTTTGAAATGGTTTGGTCACATGGAGAGAATGAGTGAGGAAAGATTGACCAAGAGGATATATGTGTCAGAGGTGGAGGGAACGAGGAGAAGTGGGAGACCAAATTGGAGGTGGAAAGATGGAGTGAAAAAGATTTTGAGTGATCGGGGCCTGAACATGCAGGAGGGTGAAAGGCGTACAAGGAATAGAGTGAATTGGATCAATGTGGTATACCGGGGTGGACGTGGTGTCAATGGATTGAACCAGGGCATGTGAAGCGTCTGGGGTAAACCATGGAAAGTTCTGTGGGGCCTGGATGTGGAAAGGGAGCTGTGGTTTCGGGCATTATTACATGACAGCTAGAGACAGAGTGTGAACGAATGGGGCCTTTGTTGTCTTTTCCTAGCGCTACCTCGCACACGAGGGGGGAGGGGGATGTTATTCCATGTGTGGCGAGGTGGTGATGGGAATAAATAAAGGCAGACAGTATGAATTATGTACATGTGTATATATGTATATGTCTGTGTGTATATGTATATGTGTACATTGAGATGTATAGGTATGTATATTTGCGTGTGTGGACGTGTATGTATATACATGTGTATGGGGGTGGGTTGGGCCATTTCTTTCGTCTGTTTCCCTGCGCTACCTCACTAACGCGGGAGACAGCGACAAAGCAAAATAATAATAATAATAATAGCATATTACGTCCTTACCGTTTCTGAAAAGTTACTGTTTAGCATATTCATTTCAAAGTTAAATAATAAATTTTTTTTTTTTTTATTTCATACGATTCGCCATTTCCCGCATTTGCGAGGTAGCATTAAGAACAGAGGACTGGGCCTTAGAGGGAAAATCCTCACCTGGCCCCCTTCTCTGTTCCTTCTTTTGGAAAATTAAAAAAAAAAACGAGAGGGGAGGATTTCCAGCCACCCGCTCCCTCCCCTTTTAGTCGCCTTCTACGACACGCAGGGAATACGTGGGAAGTATTCTTTCTCCCCTATCCCCAGGGATAAATAATAAATAATAAATAGCTTTTAAATATATGCTCAAATGAATTTTCAGGACAGGTTAACATGTCTATAAACTTTTTAAAACAAAACTGTTTTGCCATTAAATAAAACTACACTAAAGTGTTTTGGTTATTAAAAAACTAAATTTGCAATTGAAAGATTTTGTTTGATATAAGTTTCACTACATAGAAACATAAGTATTACAAAAATCTTAAATCTACAAATAAAAATAAGATATCTATTCTATTAGCCGGATCAACTGCAACTGTTCAAATGCAAAAAAAGTTTTAGGTTCGCACATCAACTGATAGATTGAATGGGGTTCATCTGCAAAAATTATTTTTACCTCCAATACCATTTGCATAACTTCATACAATCCTTCCAGGTATAAGGAGACAAAATTAAAATTGTATAATGCTTTACTGCATTTCTAAATTTTCTATACTTGACTGCAGTTCCTCACATCACAAATGTGGTATCAGGAAAAGATGAAGAAAGGCCACATTCAGTTTCATCCATTCTCTAGCAGCCATGTGCAATGCACAAAAACCATCCCTCATTGAAAAAGAAATCTACTTTTGAGAAGTCAACCTCTTCAGCATTCTCTAGTAGTCACGTGCAATGTACCACAACCATCCCTCATTGAAAAAGAAATTAACCTTTGACAGGTCCACATCTTCAACATTATCTAGCAGTCATGTGCAATGCACCAAAACCATCTATAATTGAAAAAGAAATTTACCTTTGACAGGTCCACTTCTTCAACAGTCCAGAAAGATGCTACAGCCTTCTTGTACATCTGGAAGATATCTTGATATTTGATGGGGAAAATAACAAAGCGACCAGGATTATCCCTCAAAAGAGGCTCTACCTCCTTATCAATTGCAATTACCTGAAAAATTTCAACCATGAGCCTAAATAACATACAAATTCTTTTTACATCATCTTCATCTTTAAAAACTTTTAAGGGTGATATGGTATTCCAAAAATTACATTTGTCCAATTATACTACTAAAATATGCAATGCCTTTATCTATACATACACAACCCAAAATGATCCATAAAGCAAACAACTACATACAGTATTATATTCTATTTACATTCACTTATCAATATTCCTTTATTTCATTATACGTGATCGCCATTTCCAGCATTATCAAAGTAGCACCATGAAAAAGACAATGAATGACCCATCGACTCATATACACACATATATACATACATAGATGCACATATACACATGTATATATTCATAATTACCTTCATCCAATGCTAGTGCCACCCCAAAGGAAACATCATCACTAACCTATATATCATGAGATAGTGCACAAAAGAAAAAAAAATCTACTAACACTCAGCTAGCTGTTCACTGATGACACAGTGCTGGTAGCTGATTTAGGTGAGAAACTGGAAAAGTTGGTGACTGAGTTTGGTAAAGTGTGTGAAAAAGTTGAAAGTAAATGTGAGTAACAGCAAGGTTATTAGGTTCAGTAGGGTTGAGGGACAAGTAAATTGGGAGGTAAGTTTGAAAGAAGAAAAACTGGAGGAAGTGTTTTAGATATCTGGAAGTGGACTTAACAGCGGATGGAACCATGGAAGCGGAAGTGAGTCACAGGGTGGGGAAGTGGCCAAAGGTTCTGGGAGCATCGACGAATGTATGGAAGGCAAGAATGTTATCTCAGAGAGCAAAAACGGGCATGTTTGAAGGAATATTGGTTCCAACAATGTCATATGGTTGTAAGGCGTGAGCTATAGATAGGGTTGTGCAAAGGAGGGTGGATGTGTTGGAAATGAAATGTCTGAGGACAATATGAGGTGTGAGCTGGTTTGATCTAGTAAGTAATGAAAGGGTACGAGAGATGTGTGGTAATATAAAGAGTATAGTTGAGAGCGGAAGAGGGTGTTGAAATGGTTTGGACACATGAAGAGAATGAGTGAGGAAAGACTGACAAAGAAGATATATGTGTCAGAAGCAGAGGGAAGAAGTGGGAGACCAAACTGGAGGTGGAAGGATGGAGTAAAAATGATTTTCAGCAATCAGGGCCTGAACATACAGGAGGGTGAAAGGCGTACAAGGAATAGAGTGAACTGGACAATGTGGTATACCAGGGTCGATGTGCTGTCAATGGATTGAATCTGGGCATATGAAGCGTCTGGGGTAAACCATGGAAAGGTCTGTGGGGCATGGATGTGGAAAGGGAGCTGTGGTTTTGGTACATTACACATGACAGCTAGAGACTGAGAGTGAACGAATATGGCTTTTTTTGTCTTCCTGGTGCTACCTCGCTGGAGGAGGGGTAGGGAAAGCTATTTTATGGGTGGCAAAGTGGCGACGGGAATGGATGAAGGCAGCAAGTATATATATGTACATGTGTATCTTTTTATTTTACTCTGTTGCTGTCTCCCGCGTTAGCGAGGTAGCACAAGGAAACAGACGAAAGAATAGCCCAACTCCCCAACATACACGTTATATATCATTATTCATTTTTGTTGCTGTCTCCCGCGTTAGCGAGGAAGTGCAAGGAAACAGACGAAAGAAATGGCCCAAATCACCCACATACACATGTATATATATATACACTTCCACACACGCAATATACATACCTAAACATCTCAAAGTATACATATATATACACACACAGACAAACATATTTACACATGTACATAATTCATACTGTCTGACTTTATTCATTCCCATCACCACCCCACCACACATGAAATAACAACCCCCTTCCCACCGCATGTGCGCGAGGTAACGCTAGGAAAAGACAACAAAGGCCCCATTCGTTCACACTCAGTCTCTAGCTGTCATGTAATAATGCACCAAAACCACAGCTCCCTTTCCACATCCAGGCACCACAGAACTTTTCATGGTTTACCCCAGACACTTCACATGCCCTGGTTCAATCCATTGACACCACATCCACCCTGGTATACCATATCGTTCCAATTCACGCTATTCATTGCACGCCTTTCAACCTCCAGCATGTTCAGGCCCCGATCACTTAAAATCTTTTTCACTCCATCTTTCCACCTCCAATTGGGTCTCCCACTTCTCGTTCCCTCCACCTCTGACACATATATCCTCTTGGACAATCTTTCCTCACTCATTCTATGTGACCAAACCATTTCAAAACACCCTCTTCTGCTCTCACAACCACACTCTTTTTATTTCCACACATCTCTCTTACCCTTACATTACTTACTCGATCAAACCACCTCACACTACATGTTGTGCTCAAACATCTCATTTCCAGCATATCTACCCTCCTCCGCACAACTCTATCCATAGCCCACGCCTCGCAACCATACAACATTGTTGGAACCACTATTCCTTCAAACATTCCCATTTTTGCTTTCCGAGATAATGTTCTCGACTTCCACACATTCTTCAACGCTCCCAGAATTTTCACTCCCTCCCCCACCCTATGATTCACTTCCGCTTCCATGGTTCCATCCGCTGCCAAATCCACTCCCAGACATCTAAAGCACTTCACATCCTCCAGTTTTTCTCCACTCAAACTTACCTCCCAATTGACTTGACCCTCAACCCTTCTGTACCTAATAACCTTGCTCTTATTCACATTTACTCTCAGCTTTCTTCTTTCACACACTTTATCAAACTCAGTCACCAGCTTCTGCAGTTTCTCACATGAATCAGCCACCAGTGCTGTATCATCAGCGAACAACAACTGACACTTCCCATGCTCTCTCATCCACAACAGACTGCATACTTGCCTCTCCAAAACTCTTGCATTCACCTCCCTAACAACCCCATCCATAAACAAATTAAACTACCATGGAGCCATTACCCACCCCTGCCGCAAACCTACATTCACTGAGAACCAATCACTTTCCTCTCTTCCTACATGTACACATGCCTTACATCCTCGATAAAAACTTTTCATTGCTTCTAACAACTTGCCTCCCACACCATATATTCTTAATACCTTCCACAGAGCATCTCTACCAACTCTATCATATGCCTTCTCCAGATCCATAAATGCTACATACAAATCCATTTGCTTTTCTAAGTATTTCTCACATACATTCTTCAAAGCAAACACCTGATCCACACATCCTCTACCACTTCTGGAACCACACTGCTTTTCCCCAATCTGATGCTCTGTACATGCCTTTACCCTCCCAATCAATACCCTCTCATATAATTTACCAGGAATACTCAACAAACTTATACCTCTGTAATTTGAGTACTCACCTTTGTCCCCTTTGCCTTTGTACAATGGCACTATGTAAGCATTCTACCAATCCTCAGGCACCTCACCATGAATCATACATACATTAAATAATCTTACCAACCAGTCAACAATACAGTCACCCCCTTTTTAATAAATTCCACTGCAATACCATCCAAACCCACTGCCTTGCCAGCTTTCATCTTCCGCAAAGCTTTTACTATCTCTTCTCTGTTTGCCAAATCATTCTTCCTAACCCTCTCACTTTGCATACCACCTCAACCAAAACACCCTATATCTGCCACTCTTATCATCAAAATACTCACTTCAAAATCACTCCATCTCCTTCTCACATCACCACTACTTGTTATCACCTCCCCATTTGCGCCCTTCACTGCAGTTCCCATTTGTTCCCTTGTCTTACGCACTTTATTTACCTCCTTCCAAAACATCTTTTTATTCTCCCTAAAATTTCGTGATACTCTCTCACCCCAACTCTCATTTGCCCTCTTTTTCACCTCTTGCACCTTTCTCTTGACCTCCTGCCTCTTTCTTTTATACATCTCCCACTTATCTGCATTATTTCCCTGCAAAAATCGTCCAAATGCCTCTCTCTTCTCTTTCACTAATAATCTTACTTCTTCATCCCACCACTCACTACCCTTTCTGATCTGCCCACCTCCCACGCTTCTCATGCCACAAGCATCTTTTGCGCAAGCCATCACTGCTTCCCTAAATACATCCCATTCCTCCCCCACTCCCCTTACCTCCTTTGTTCTCACTTTTTTCCATTCTGTACTCAGTCTCTCCTGGTACTTCCTCACACAAGTCTCCTTCCCAAGCTCACTTACTCTCACCACTCTCTTCACCCCAACATTCTCTCTTCTTTTCTGAAAACCTCTACAAATCTTCACCTTCGTCTCCACAAGATAATGATCAGACATCCCTCCAGTTGCACCTCTCAGCACATTAACATCCAAAAGTCTCTCTTTCATGCGTCTATCAATTAACACACAATCCAATAACTCTCTCTGGCCATCTCTCCTACTTACATACATATACTTATGTATATCTCTCTTTTCAAACCAGGTATTCCCAATCACCAGTCCTTTTTCTGCACATAAATCTACAAGCTCTTCACCATTTCCATTTACAACACTGAACACCCCATGTATACCAATTATTCCCTCAACTTCCACATTACTCACCTTTGCCCTCAAATAACCCATCACTATAACCCAGTCTTGTGCATCAAAACCACTAACACACTCATTCAGCTACTCCCAAAACACTTGCCTCTCATGATCTTTCTTCTCATGCCCAGGTGCATATGCACCAATAATCACCCATCTCTCTCCATCAACTTTCAGTTTTACCCATATCAATCTAGTTTACTTTCTTGCACTCTGTCACATACTCCCACCACTCCTCTTTCACGAGTAGTGCTACTCCTTCCCTTGCTCTTGTTCTCTCACTAACCCGACTTTATTGCCAAGACATTCCCAAACCACTCTTCCCCTTTACCCTTGAGCTTCGTTTCACTCAAGAGCCAAAACATCCAGGTTCCTTTCCTCAAACATACTACCTATCTCTCCTTTTTTCTCATCTTGGTTACATCCACACACATTTAGACTCCCCAATCTGAGCCTCGAGGGGGATGATCACTCCCCGCTTGACTCCTTCTGTTTCCCCTTTTAGAAATTTAAAATACAAGGAGGGGAGGGTTTCTATCCCCCTGCTCCCATCCCCTTTAGTCGCCTTCTACGACACGTGAGGAATGCGTGGGAAGTATTCTTTCTCCCCTGTCCCCAGATATAAAAATAAAAATAAATATATATCCCTGGGTATATATATAATAATAAATAAATATTATTAATTTATTTTGCTTTGTCGCTGTCTCCCGTGTTACCAAGGTAGCGCAAGGAAACAGATGAAAGAATGGCCCAACCCACCTACATACACATGTATATACATACACATCCACACACGCAAATATACCTACCTATACATCTCAACATGAAACATATATATACACACACAGACATATATACACGTACATAATTCATACTGTCTGCCTTTATTCATTCCCATCGCCACCCCACCACACATGAAATAACAACCCCTTCCCCCCTCATGTGTGCAAGGTAGCGCTAGGAAAAGACAACAAAGGCCACATTCGTTCACACTCAGTCTCTAGCTGTCATGTAATAATGCACCGAAACCACAGCTCCCTTTCCACATCCAAGCACCACAAAACTTTCCATGGTTTACCCTATACGCTTCACATGCCCTGGTTCAACCCATCGACAGCACGTCAACCCCGGTATACAACATCGTTCCAATTCACTCTATTTCTTGCACACCTTTCAACTTTCTGCACGTTCATGCCCCGATTGCTCAAAATCTTTTTCACTCCATCCTTCCACTTCCAATTTGGTTTCCCACTTCTCGTTCCCTCCACCTCCGACACATACATCCTCTTTGTCAATCTTTCCTCACTCATTCTCTACATGTGACCAAACTATTTCAATACACCCTCTTCTGCTCTCTCAACCACATTCTTTTTAATACCACACATCTCTCTTACCCTTTCATTTCTTACTCGATCAAACCACCTCACACCACATATTGTCCTCAATTTCTGATTTCCAATACAACCAACCTCCTCCGCACAACCCTATCTATAACCCAAGCCTCGCAACCATATAACATTGTTGGAACCACTATTCATTCAAACATACCCATTTTTGCTTTTGGATATAATGTCCTCGCCTTCCACACCTTTCAATGCTCCAAGAACTTTCGCCCCTCCCCCACCCTGTGACTCACTTCCGCTTCCATGGTTCCATCCACTGCCAAATCCACTCCCAAATATCTATAACACTTTACTTCCTCCATTTTCTTTCCATTCAAACTTACCTCCCAATTGACTTGTCCCTCAACATATGGAGAGAATAAGCAAGGAAAGCTTGACAAAGAGGATGTTTGTATCAAAAGTGGAGGGAACAAGGAGAAGCAGACCAAATTTTGTTGATGGATGGATGGATGAAATGAAAAAGATTTTTGAGCAATTGGGACCTGAACATGCACAGAATAGTGTGTTGGTAGAGGAAGAGTCTGTTAACCAATGAGGAAGTACATGATAGCCAGGGAGGAAGTGGTGATGGTGAGGGATGATGTGGTAGCCATGGACCTAACAATTGGTGGTGGTGAGGTTGAGTATGAGAGTCAAGGTGGTAGGGTAAGAAGGCATGGCCAGAGTGAAGTAGGGTGTGGTGGCCAGGGTGGAAGGACATGATGATGGTGAGGGTGGGAGAGTGTAATGTAATGGTGGTGGCCAGGGTGGGAGGGTATGATGGTGGTGAGGAAGGGTGTGGTGGCCAGGGTGGGAGGGTATGATGGTGGTGAGGAAGGGTATGGTGGCCAGGGTGGGAGGGTATGATGGTGGTGAGAAGAGTGTGGTGGCCTGGGTGGGAGGGTGATGACAAAGGGTGTGGTGGCCAGGGTGAAAGGGTGATGACAAAGGAAGTGGTGGCCAGGGTGGGAGGGTGTGATGGTGGTGACGAAAGGTGTAGTGGCCAGGGTGGGAGGGTACAATTGTGGTGAGGAAGGGTGTGGTGGCCAGAGTGGGAGGGTGTAATGGTGATGAGAAAGACTGTGGTGGCCAGGGTGGGAGGGTACAATGGTGGTGAGGAAGGGTGTGGTGGCCAGAGTGGGAGGGTGTAATGGTGATGAGAAAGAGTGTGGTGGCCAGGGTGGGAAGGCATGGCAGCCATATGCAGGAGCAGCAGTCAAGGTCCCAGATCTATTATCAGCATTATCAAACAAGTATAAACAACAGCAGATATACTTTACAATAGGCTGCCCTTCAATAAATAGAATCAAATGACCAGAGTAAATACTATTTTTTTGGCTCAGACAAGTAAGAATCATTCTTTCTACTGAGAATGATTCCATGCATGAAATACCTTACCTTGCTGGTCTCATTCTTCACCTTATCCTTGATGGGCGAACTGATCTCATTTGCCTTATCCTTGATGGGTGAACCATTCTTTGACTTGAATACATTACTCACATTCATAGGCTTCAAGACCTGTAATATAGATCTGTTGATGTACTTAATCATAAATATCAGCAAAAGGAAATTAAAATAGCATCAATAAAAATACTATGTAGATCATCAACTCTCAAAAGGTGGATTAGGCATATCTAACCTTTTAAATTACACATCTTCAAGCCTAGCTACAATAAAATTAACTATGAAACTTCTCTTCACTTTACACACTAAGTTGAATGTCAAGCAACACTGGCATCTCTGCTAAAATCACCTCAATATACAAAATGCTTACATTACTCTAGCATATTCATCTAAAATACCTCTAGCCCTATTCTACCCTATCTATCTATGTCTCTGATGCCTGTTCCCAACTAGAATTCCCACAAAGGGGTGATCACAACAATAGAGTCTTAGCCTTTATGCCTCACCCTAACAGGCCACTGGAAGAGGGTATCTTTGGCTCAGTGTATGCAGGGGCTCCTGCCTTATGTTCCTACCCAATATTCCAAAGGCTCCTGCCTACCTGCCTAAATGTTCCTGATGCATAATGCTCACCTCAGGAAAATGTAGTAACAAAGAATGAGCTGTGCAAGTTAAGTGTTGTCGAGTGTTGAGTATGACAAAGAGAGACTATGTTTGTGTAAGTGTTGTCGAGTGTTGAGTATGACAAAGAGAGACTATGTTTGTGTACAGAATGCCAGCAGTCCACATGTGGGTTAGGCAGAAAGAAAAGACAGCTACCTGAGTCAGTCGAGTGCAACCTGACGACCACTGAAGTGCTGACTCTACGCAACTGTCACTAAACCTCCCAATACCCAAATGGGTAATACTGGTAACATACTTCCCTGATTGGTGAATGCCCAGCAACTACTACCTACTTATACCTATTTCAGTCTTGCAGCATCTACCTTCCACCTCTTGTTTGCCTTCTTCCTTGTACATTTCTTCAACTGTATTATTAGCTTTATCTTCTTTACAAGTCAATCATCTACTGTACTGTGACTTATACAAGACCATACCATACTAGTGTTTAACATTCAGCAGTCAGGGCTGGAAGGACACTTGTCATGGAAACTTCTCACTCTCCTGTGTACTTAAATTTTTCATATTGAACATAGCTTATGGAGCAACTGATTATTCTTTATACCATCATTCTCAACTTCAGCTTTCCTAAAACTACCATTACTGAACTTTACTTCAAAAACACCCAAACTTATCCATACCTACCAGTCATTCACCAATCTCTCTCAATAACTAGTCTTCGTATTGCTCGAGCTCACTTTCAGCATACTCCCGTACATTTTTCTAAACTTATTCGCCATTTCCTCCATGAACAAGGTAGTGCCAGGAAACGCCAAAGAAAAAGCCTCGTATGCTTGCATCAGCTGTCATGTATTAATGCATAGAAACCACATCCCCTTGTCCAAATCCAGGCCCCACCAACCTCTCTGGGGTTCCCCTAAAACTGCTTCATGTGCCCTCATTCTATCTACTGACAACACATCACTTCCATTCACAGTATCCCATCCCCTAAGCACTTCATTCTCCTGCATGTTTTGGCTTCAACCATTCAAAAAACTTTTCCCTCCATCCTTTAATCTCCATGTACATCTCCCCTTCTCCTTTTTCCCTCCACTTCTCACATACATTCTCTGTCAACCTCTCATCACTCATTCTCTCCATATGTCCATACTATTTCAGCACACACTTCACCTCTTAACTGCATTTCTTTTAATAACATACCTCTCGCTAACCCCTTCTATTACTTAATCGAACACACTTCACATCACTGTCTTCAAACATGTAACTTCCAACACATCCACCCTTCTGTGCACATTCTCCTACATTGTCTATGCTTTACATCCATACATCAGGACTTCTATACATCTAAACACCCATACTCACCCTCATAAGAGCAGTGGCTTAATTTTTCATATAAAGTGCAGTAAATCCCTAGCACATAAAAGAAATAAGTATCAAGGACTAGTGTCATAAGTATTTTACTGTAAACAAAGATACAATGGCTAAAAGAAACTGAATAACTGCTGGGATCTGAAGGTGCAGAAACAATTAGAAAGTAAAGTTCAGAGCTGAGGCTCCATACAGACCATATTCTCTGCATAAGGATTAAAATGCACAGCAGCTAATGGAAAACCAGACATAGGGAGATATCTCAACTGAAGGTAAATAAATATGTGAAGTGGTGTAGGGGTATAAATCTCTTCATCTATGATATTTATATTTGATGGCCATTCAGTCCGGGAACTCGTTCACAGGGGTGGCCACAGCAAGTCTCCAAAGCTGAACTCCAATGCCGCTTCTCAGCTTTTGTGCCCCACTCTTAACAAGCCACAGAGGCTTTTCGTTATATACCTACCTACTACTTCTTCCTCAAGTTCCGCCAATCCTCAGGCTTTTCAACATGAACCATACTGTAGAAGTTGGTGACTGAGTTAGGTAAAGTGTGAAAGGAAAAATCAGCGAGTAAATGTGAATAAGAACACGGTTATTAGGTTCAGTAGGGTGGAGGAACAAATCAGTTGGGAGGTCAGTTTGAATGGAAAAAAAATGGAGGAAGTGAAGTGTTTTACATATCTAGGAGTGGATTTCGCAGCAGATGGAACCATGGAAGCGGAAGTGAGTCACAGGGTGGGGAAGGGGGCAAAAGTTTTGGGAGCGTTGAAAAATGTGTGGAAGGCAAGAACATTATTTCAAAAAGCAATAATATGTGTTTGAAGGAATAGTGGTTCCAACAATGTTATATGGTTCCAAGGCATGGGCTATAGGTAGAGTTGTGCAGAGGGGTATGGATGTGTTGGAAATGAGATGTTTGAGGATAATATGTGGTGTGAGGCAGTTTGATCTAGTAAGTAATGAAAAGGCAAGACAGATGTGTGGAAAAAAAAAAAAGCGTGGTTGAGAGAGCAGAAGAGGGTGTTTTGAAATGGTTTGGGCACATGGAGAGAATGAGTGAGGAAAGATTGACCAAGAGGATATATGTGTCGAAGGTGGAGGGAACGAGGAGAAGTGGGAGACCAAATTGTAGGTGGAAAGATGGAGTGAAAAAGATTTTGTGTGATCGGGGCCTGAACATGCAGGAGGGTGAAAGGAGGGCAAGGAATAGAGTGAATTGGATCGATGTGGTATACCGGGGTTGACGTGCTGTCAGTGGATTGAATCAGGGTATGTGAAGCGTCTGGGGTAAACCATGGAAAGTTGTGTGGGGCCTGGATGTGGAAAGGGAGCTGTGGTTTCGGGCATTATTGCGCGGCAGCTAGAGACTGAGTGTGAACGAATGGGGCCTATGTTGTCTTTTCCTAGTGCTACCTCGCACACATGAGGGGGGGAGGGGGATGGTATTCCATGTGTGGCGAGGTGGCGATGGGAGTGAATGGGGGCAGACAGTGTGAATTGTGTGAATGGGTATATATGTATGTGTCTGTGTATGTATATATATGTGTACATTGAGATGTATAGGTATGTATATTTGCATGTGTGGACATGTGTGTGTATACATTGTGTATGAGGGTGGGTTGGGCCATTTCTTTCATCTGTTTCCTTGCGCTACCTCGCAAACGCGGGAGACAGCGACAAAGCAAAATAAATAAATAAATATCTTATTCATATTTCATATATCATACTTTGTCGCTCTCTCCCGCGATAGCAAAGTAGCGCAAGGAAACACACGAAACAATGGCCCAACCAACCCACATACACGTATATATATGCACGTCCACACACGCACAAATACATACCTATATATCTCAACATATTTTTTTTTTTTTTTTTGGCTTTGTCGCTGTCTCCCGCGTTTGCGAGGTAGTGCAAGGAAACAGACGAAAGAAATGGCCCAACCCACCCCCATACACATGCCTTGATTCAATCCACTGACAGCACGTCAACCCCGGTATACCACATCGCTCCAATTCACTCTATTCTTTGCCCTCCTTTCACCCTCCTGCATGTTCAGGCCCCGATCACACAAAATCTTTTTCACTCCATCTTTCCAACTCCAATTTGGTCTCCCTCTTCTCCTCGTTCCCTCCACCTCCGACACATATAGCCTCTTGGTCAATCTTTCCTCACTCATTCTCTCCAGGTGACCAAACCATTTCAAAACACCCTCTTCTGCTCTCTCAACCACGCTCTTTTTATTTCCACACATCTCTCTTACCCTTACGTTACTTACTCGATCAAACCACCTCACACCACACATTGTCCTCAAACATCTCATTTCCAGCACATCCATCCTCCTGTGCACAACTCTATCCATAGTCCACGCCTCGCAACCATACAACATTGTTGGAACCACTATTCCTTCAAACATACCCATTTTTGCTTTCCGAGATAATGTTCTCGACTTCCACACATTCTTCAAGGCTCCCAGAATTTTCGCCCCCTCCCCCACCCTATGATCCACTTCCGCTTCCATGGTTCCATCCGCTGCCAGATCCACTCCCAGATATCTAAAACACTTCACTTCCTCCAGTTTTTCTCCATTCAAACTCACCTCCCAATTGAATTGACCCTCAACCCTACTGTACCTAATAACCTTGCTCTTATCCACATTTACTCTTAACTTTCTTCTTTCACACACTTTACCAAACTCAGTCACCAGCTTCTGCAGTTTCTCACATGAATCAGCCACCAGCGCTGTATCATCAGCGAACAACAACTGACTCACTTCCCAAGCTCTCTCATCCCCAACAGACTTCATACTTGCCCCTCTTTCCAAAACTCTTGCATTTACCTCCCTAACAACCCCATCCATAAACAAATTAAACAACCATGGAGACATCACACACCCCTGCCGCAAACCTACATTCACTGAGAACCAATCACTTTCCTCTCTTCCTACACGTACACATGCCTTACATCCTCGATAAAAACTTTTCACTGCTTCTAACAACTTGCCTCCCACACCATATATTCTTAATACCTTCCACAGAGCATCTCTATCAACTCTATCATATGCCTTCTCCAGATCCATAAATGCTACATGGATTTATGGATCTCAACATATACATATATATATACACACAGACATATACATATATACACATGTATATAATTCACACTGTCTCCCCTTATTCATTCCTGTCGCCACCTCGCCACATATGAAATGGCAATCCCCTACCCCAGCATGTGCGCGAGGTAGCACTAGGAAAAGACAACAAAGGCCACATTCGTTCACACTCAGTCTCTAGCTGCCATATATAATGCACCGAAACCACAGCTCCCTTTCCACATCCAGGCCCCACAAAACTTTCGATGGTTTACCCCAGACACTTTACATGCTCTGGTTCAATCCATTGACAGCACGTCAACCACAGTATACCACAGCATTCCAGTTCAATCTATTCCTTGCATGCCTTTCACCCTCCTGCATGTTCAGGCCCCAATCACTCAAAATCTCCTTCACTCCATCTTTCCACCTCCAATTTGGTCTCCCACTTAGCCTCGTTCCCTCCACCTCTGACACATATATCCTCTTGGTCAATCTTTCCTCACTCATTCTGTCCAAGGACCAACCATTTCAAAACACCCTCTTCTGCTCTCTCAACCACACTCTTTTTATTACCACACATCTCTCTTACCCTTACATTACTTACTCGATCAAACCACCTCACACCACATATTGTCCTCAAACAACTCATTTCCAGCACATCTACCCACCTCCGCACAACTCTATCCATAGCCCACGCCTCGCAACCATACAACATTGTTGGAAACATTATTCCTTCAAACATACCCATTTTTGCTTTCCAAGATAATGTTCTCGACTTCCACACATTCTTCAACACTCAAAGAACGTTCGCCCCCTCCCCCACCCTATGATTCACTTCCGCTTCCATGGTTCCATCCACTGCCAAGTCCACTCCCACATATCTAAAACACTTTACTTCCTCAAGTTTTTCTCTATTCAATCTTACCTCCCAAATGACTTGTCCCTCAACCCTACTGTACCTAATAACCTTGCTCTTATTCACATTTACTCTCAGCTTTCTTCTTTTACACACTTTACCAAACACAGCCACCAGCTTCTCCAGTTTCTCACATGAATCAGCCACCAGCACTGTATCATCAGCGAACACAACTGGCTCACTTCCCAAGCTCTCTCATCCACAACAGACTGCATACTTGCCCCTCTTTCCAAAACTCTTGCATTCACCTCCCTAACAACCCCATCCATAAACAAATTAAACAACCATGGAGATATCACACACCCCTGCCACAAACCTACATTCACTGAGAACCAATCACTTTGCTCTCTTCCAACACGTACACATGCCTTAAATCCTCAATAAAAACTTTTCACTGCTTCTAACAACTTACTTTCCACACCATATATTCTTAATACCTTCCACAGAGCAACTCTATCAACTCTTATCATATGCCTCCTCCAGATCCATAAATGCTACATACAAATCTATCTGCTTTCCTAAGTATTTCTCAACCTTCCACAGAGCATCTCTATCAACTCTTATCATATGCCTCCTCCAGATCCATAAATGCTACATACAAATCTATCTGCTTTCCTAAGTATTTCTCACATACATTCTTCAAAGCAAACACCTGATCCACACATCCTCTACCTCTTCTGAAACCACACTGCTCTTCCCCAATCTGATGCTCTGTACATGCCTTCACCCTCTCAATCAATACCCTCCCATATAATTTACCAGGAATACTCAACAAACTTATACCTCTGAAATCTGAGTACTCACTTTTATCCCCTTTGCCTTCGTACAATGGCACTATGCACGCATTACACCAATCCTCAGGCACCTCACCATGAGTCATACATACACTGAATAACCTTACCAACCAGTCAACAATACAGTCACCCCCCTTTTTAATAAATTCCACTGCAATACCACCCAAACCAGCTGTCTTCCACAAAGCTTTTACTACCTCTTCTCTATTTACCAAATCATTTTCCCTAACCCTCTCACTTTGCACACCACCTCGACCAAAACACCCTATATCTGCCACTCTATCAGCAAACACATTCAACAAACCTTCAAAATACTCACTTCATTTCCTTCTCACATCACCTCTACTTGTTATCACTTCCCCATTTGACCCTTTTACTGAAGTTCCCATTTGTTTCCTCGTCTTACGCACTTTATTTACCTCCTTCCAAAACAACTTTTTATTCTCTCTAAAATTTTATGATACTTTCTCACCCTAACTCTCATTTGCCCTCTTTTTCGCCTCTTGCACCTTTCTCTTGACCTCCTGCCTCTTTCTTTTATACATCTCCCAGTCAATTCCATTTTTTCCCAGTAAAAATCGTCCATATGCCTCTCTTCTCTTTCCCTAATAATCTTACTTCTTCATCCTACCACTCACTACCCTTTCTAATCTACCCACCTCCCACGCTTCTCACGCCACAAGTATCTTTTGCGCAAGCCATCACTGCTTCCCTAAATACATCCCATTTCTCCCCCACTCCCCTTACATCCTTTGTTCCGACCTTTTTCCATTCTGTACTCAGTCTCTCTTGATACTTCCTCACACAAGTCTCCATCCCAAGCTCACTTACTCTCACCACTCTTTTCACCCTAACATTCTCTCTTTTTTTCTGAAAACCTCTACAAATCTTCATCTTCACCTCAAGATAATAATCAAACATCCCTCCAGTTGCACCTCTCAGCACATTAACATCCGAAATTCTCTTTCGCACGCGCCTATCAATCAACGAGTAATCCAATAACGCTCTCTGGCCATCTCTCCTACTTACATACGTATACTTATGTATATCTCTCTTCATAGACCAGGAATTCCCAATCACCAGTCCTTTTTCAGCACATAAATCTACAAGCTCTTCACCATTTCCATTTACAACACTAAACACCCTATGTATACCAATTATTCCCTCAACTGCCACATTACTCACCTTTGCATTCAAATCATCCATCACGATCGCCTGGTGTCATGCATCAAAACTACTAACACACTCAGTTGTTCCTAAAACACTTGCCTCTCATGATCTTTCTTGTCATGCCCAGGTATATATGTATCAATAATCACCCGTCTCTCTCCATCCACTTTCAGTTTTACCTATATCAATCTAGAGTGTACTTTCTTACACTTTATCACATACTCCCCCCACTCTTGTTTCAGGAGTAGCGCTACTCCTTCCCTTGCTCTTGTCCTCTCACTAAGCCCTGACTTTACTCACAAGACATTCCCAAACCACTCTTCCCCTTTACCCGTGAGCTTCGTTTGACTCAGAGCCAAAACATCCAGGTTCCTTTCCTCATTACCCATGAGCTTCACTTCACTCAGAGCCAAAACATCCAGGTTCCTTTCCTCATTACCCATGAGCTTCGTTTCACTCAGAGCCAAAACATCCAGGTTCCTTTCCTCAAACATACTACTTATCTTTCCTTTTTACTCATCTTGATTACATACAAACACATTTATACACCCCAATCTGAGCCTTCAAGGAGGATGAGCACTCACTGCATGACTCCTTCTCTTTCCCCTTTTAGAAAGTTAAAATACAAGGAGGGGAGAGTTTCCAGCCCCCCACTCCTGTCCCCTTTAGTTACCTCCTACAACACGTGAGGAATGTGTGGGAAGTATTCTTTCTCCCCTATCCCCAGGGATATATATATGGGCGCAAATGGGGAGGTGATAACAAGTAGTGGTGATGTGAGAAGGAGATGGAGTGAGTATATTGAAGGTTTGTTGAATGATTTTGATGATAGAGTGGCAGATATAGGGTGTTTTGGTCGAGGTGGAGTGCAAAGTGAGAGGGTTAGGGAAAATGATTTGGTAAACAGAGAAGAGGTAGTAAAAGTTTTGCAGAAGATGAAAGGGGGTGACTGTATTATTGACTGGTTGGTAAGGTTATTCAGTGTATGTATGACTCATGGTGAGGTGCCTGAGGATTGGCGGAATGCGTGCATAGTGCCATTGTACAAAGGCAAAGGGGATAAGAGTGAGTGCTCAAATTACAGAGGTATAAGTTTGTTGAGTATTCCTGGTAAATTATATGGGAGGGTATTGATTGAGAGGGTGAAGGCATGTACAGAGCATCAGATTGGGGAAGAGCAGTGTGGTTTCAGAAGTGGTAGAGGATGTGTGGATCAGGTATTTGCTTTGAAGAATGTATGTGAGAAATACTTAGAAAAGCAAATGGATTTGTATGTAGCATTTATGGATCTGGAGAAGGCATATGATAGAGTTGATAGAGATGCTCTGTGGAAGGTATTAAAAATATATGGTGCGGGAGGCAAGTTGTTAGAAGCAGTGAAAAGTTTTTATCGAGGATGTAAGGCATGTGTACGTGTAGGAAGAGAGGAAAGTGATTGGTTCTCAGTGAATGTAGGTTTGCGGCAGGGTTGTGTGATGTCTCCATGGTTGTTTAATTTGTTTATGGATGGGGTTGTTAGGGAGGTGAATGCAAGAGTTTTGGAAAGAGGGGCAAGTATGAAGTCTGTTGTTGTTCGCTGATGATACAGCGCTGGTGGCTGATTCATGTGAGAAACTGCAGAAGCTGGTGACTGAGTTTGGTAAAGTGTGTGAAAGAAGAAAGTTAAGAGTAACTGTGAATAAGAGCAACGTTATTAGGTACAGTAGGGTTGAGGGTCAAGTCAATTGGGAGGTAAGTTTGAATGGAGAAAAACTGGAGGAAATAAAGTGTTTTAGATATCTGGGAGTGGATCTGGCAGCGGATGGAACCATGGAAGCGGAAGTGGATCATAGGGTGGGGGAGGGGGCGAAAATTCTGGGAGCCTTGAAGAATGTGTGGAAGTCGAGAACATTATCTCGGAAAGCAAAATTGGGTATGTTCGAAGGAATAGTGGTTCCAACTAGGTTCTATGGTTGCGAGGCGTGGGCTATGGATAGAGTTGTGCGCAGGAGGGTGGATGTGCTGGAAATGAGATGTTTGAGGACAATATGTGGTGTGAGGTGGTTTGAAACCACACTGATCTTCCCCAATCTGATACTCTGTACATGCCTTCACCCTCTCACGCTCTTTTTTTTATTTCCACACATCTCTCTTACCCTTACGTTACTTACTCGATCACGCGAGGAATGCGTGGGAAGTATTCTTTCACCCCTATCCCCAGGGATTATATATATATATATATTATATTTTTTTATTATACTTTGTCGCTGTCTCTCGCGTTTGCGAGGTAGCGCAAGGAAACAGACGAAAGAAATGGCCCAACCCCCCCCCATACACATGTATATACATACGTCCACACACGCAAATATACATACCTACACAGCTTTCCATGGTTTACCCCAGACGCTTCACATGCCTTGCTTCAATCCACTGGCAGCACGTCAACCCCGTTATACCACATCGCTCCAATTCACTCTATTCCTTGCCCTCCTTTCACCCTCCTGCATGTTCAGGCCCCGATCACACAAAATCTTTTTCACTCCATCTTTCCACCTCCAATTTGGTCTCCCTCTTCTCCTTGTTCCCTCCACCTACGACACATATATCTTCTTGGTCAATCTTTCCTCACTCATCCTCTCCATGTGCCCAAACCACTTCAAAACACCCTCTTCTGCTCTCTCAACCACGCTCTTATTTCCACACATCTCTCTTACCCTTACGTTACTCACTCGATCAAACCACCTCACACCACACATTGTCCTCAAACATCTCATTTCCAGCACATCCACCCTCCTGCGCACAACTCTATCCATAGCCCACGCCTCGCAACCATACAACATTGTTGGAACCACTATTCCTTCAAACATACCCATTTTTGCTTTCCGAGATAATGTTCTCGACTTCCACACATTCTTCAAGGCCCCCAGGATTTTCGCCCCCTCCCCCACCCTATGATCCACTTCCGCTTCCATGGTTCCATCCGCTGCCAGATCCACTCCCAGATATCTAAAACACTTCACTTCCTCCAGTTTTTCTCCATTCAAATTCACCTCCCAATTGACTTGACCCTCAACCCTACTGTACCTAATAACCTTGCTCTTATTCACATTTACTCTTAATATATATTCATTAATTTTCATTTATATTTTGCTTTGTGTCTGTCTCCTGCATTAGCGATGTAGTGCAGGGAAACAGACGAAAGAATGGCCCAACCCACCCCATACACATGTATATACATACACGTCCACACATGCAAATATACATACCTATACATCTCAACGTATACATATATATACACACAGAGACATACATATATACACATGTACATAATTCATTCTGTCTGCCTTTATTCATTCCCATCGCCACCTCGCCACACATAGAATAACAACCCCCTCCCCCCTCATGTGAGTGAGGTAGCTCTAGGAAAAGACAACAAAGGCCCCATTCGTTCACACGCAGTCTCTAGCTGTCATGTAATAATGCACCGAAAGCAAAGCTCCCTTTCCACATCCAGGCCCTACAGAACTTTCCATGGTTTACCCCAGACGCTTCACATGCCCTGGTTCAATCCATTGACAGCACCTCCACCCCGGTATACCAAATCGTTCCAATTCACACTATTCCTTGCACGCCTTTCACCCTCCTGCATGTTTAGGCCCTGATCACTCAAAATCTCCTTCACTCCATCTTTCCACCTCCAATTCGGTCTCCCACTTCTCATTCCCTGCACCTCTGACACATATATCCTCTTGGTCAATCTTTCCTCACTCATTCTCTCCATGTGACCAAACCATTTCAAAACACCATCTTCTGCTCTCTCAACCACACTCTTTTTATTACCGCACATCTCTCTTACCCTATTATTACTTACTCAATCAAACCACGTCACACCACATATTGTCCTCAAACATCTCATTTCCAGCACATCCACCCTCCTCCGCACAACTCTACCCATAGCCCATGCCTTGCAACCATATAACATTGTTGGAACCACTATTCCTTCAAACATACCCATTTTTGCTTTCCTAGATAATGTTCTTGACTTCCACATATTCTCCAACGCTCCCAGAATTTTCGACCCCTCCCACGCTCAATGATACACTTCCACTTCCATGGTTCCATCCACTGCCAAATCCACTCCCAGATATCTAAAACACTTCACTTCCTCCAGTTTTTCTCCATTCAAACTTACCTCCCAATTGACTTGACCCTCAACCCTACTGTACCTAATAACCTTGCTCTTATTCACACTTACTCTCAGCTTTCTTCTTTTCACACACTTTACCAAACTCAGTCACCAGCTCCTGCAATTTCTCACATGAATCAGCCACCAGTGCTGTATCATCAGCAAACAACAACTGTCTCACTTCCCAAGCTCTCTCATCCACAACAGACTGCATACTTGCCCCTCTTTCTAAAACTTTTGCATTCACCTCCCTAACAACCCCATCCATAAACAAATTAAACAACCATGGAGACATCACACACCCCTGCCACAAATCTACATTCACTGAGAACCAATCACTTTCCTCTCTTGCTACACGTACACATACCTTACATCCTCGATAAAAACTTTTCACTGCTTCTAGCAACTTGCCTCCCACACCATATATTCTTAATATATGGGGATAGGGGAGAAAGAATACTTCCCACGTATTCCTCACGTGTTGTAAAAGGCCACTAAAGGGGACGGGAGCGGGGGGCCAGAAACCCTCCCCTCCTAGTATTTTAACTTTCTAAAAGGGGAAAAGTGCTCATCCTCCTCGAAGGCTTAGATTGGGGTGTCTAAATGTGTGAGGATGTAAGCAAGATGAGAAAAAAGGAGAGATAGGTAGTATGTTTGACGAAAGGAACCTGGATGTTTTGCCTCCGAGTGAAACGAAGCTCATGGGTAAAGGGGAAGAGTGGTTTGGGAATGTCTTGGGAGTAAAGTCAGGGGTTAGAGAGGACAAGAGCAAGGGAAGGAGTAGCACTACTCCTGAAACAGGAGTTGTGGGAGTATGTGATAGTGTAAGAAAGTAAACTCTAGATTGATATGGGTAAAACTGAAAGTTGATGGAGAGAGGTGGGTGATTATTGGTGCATAGGCACCTGGGCATGAGAAGAAAGATCATGAGAGGCAAGTGTTTTGGGAGCAGCTAAATGAGTGTGTTAGTGGTTTTGATCTATAAGACCAGGTTATAATGATGGGTGATTTGAATGCAAAGGTGAGTAATGTGGGAGTTGAGGGAATAATTGGTATACATGGGGTGTTCAGTGTTGGAAATGGAAATGGTGAAGAGCTTGTAGATTTATGTCGAAAAAGGACTGGTGATTGGGAATACCTGGTTTAAAAAGCAAGATATACATAAGTATACATATGTAAGTAGGAGAGATGGCCACAGCGTTATTGGATTACGAGTTAATTGATAGGCATGCGAAAGAGAGACTTTTGGATGTTAATGTGCTTAGAGGTGCAACTGGAAGGATGTCTGATCATTATCTTGTGGAGGTGAAGGTGAAGATTTGTAGGGGTTTTCAGAAAAGAAGAGAGAAGGTTGGGGTGAAGAGAGTGGTGAGAGTAAGTGGGCTTGGGAAGGAGACTTGTGTGAGGAAGTACCAGGAGAGACTGAGTACAGAATGGAAAAAGGTGAGAACAAAGGAGGTAAGGGGAGTGGAGGAGGAATGGGATGTATTTAGGGAAGCAGTGATGGCTTGCGCAAAAGATGCTTGTGGCATGAGAAGCGTGGGAGGTGGGTTGATTAGAAAGGGTAGTGAGTGGTGGGATGAAGAAGTAAGATTATTAGTGAAAGCAGAGAGAGGCATTTGGATAATTTTTGCAGGGAAGTAATGCAAATGAGTGGGAGATGTATAAAAGAAAGAGGCAGGAGGTCAAGAGAAAGGTGCAAGAGGTGAAAAAGAGGGCAAATGAGAGTTGGGGTGAGAGAGTATCATTAAATTTTAGAGAATAAAAAGATGTTTTGGAAGGAGGTAACGTGTATAAGACAAGGGAACAAATGGGAAATTCAATGAAGGGGGCTAATGGGAGGTGATAACAAGTAGTGGTGATGTGAGAAGGAGATGGAGTGAGTATTTTGAAGGTTTGTTGAATGTGTTTGATGATAGAGTGGCAGATATAGGGTGTTTCGTTCGAGGTGGTGTGCAAAGTGAGAGGGTTAGGGAAAATGACTTGGTAAACAGAGAAGAGGCAGTAAAAGCTTTACGGAAGATGAAAGCCGGCAAGGCAGCAGGTTTGGATGGAGCAGTGTGGTTTCAGAAGTGGTAGAGGATGTGTGGATCAGGTGTTTGCTTTGAAGAATGTATGTGAGAATTACTTAGAAAAGCAAATGGATTTGTATGTAGCATTTATCGGTCTGGAGAAGGCATATGATAGAGTTGATAGAGATGCTCTGTGGAAGGTATTAAGAATATATGGTGTGGGAGGCATGTTGTTAGAAGCAGTGAAAAGTTTTTATCGAGGATGTAAGGCATGTGTACGTGTAGGAAGAGAGGAAAGTGATTGGTTTTCAGTGAATGTAGGTTTGTGGCAGGGGTGTGTGATGTCTCCATGGTTGTTTAATTTGTTTATGGATGGGGTTGTTAGGGAGAAGAATGCAAGTTTTGGAAAAAGGGGCAAGTATGCACTCTGTTGTGGATGAGAGAGCTTGGAAAGTGAGTCAGTTGTTGTTCGCTGATGATACAGTGCTGGTGGCTGATTCATGTGAGAAACTGCAGAAGCTGGTGACTGAGTTTGGTAAAGTGTGTGAAAGAAGAAAGTTAAGAGTAAATGTGAATAAGAGCAAGGTTATTAGGTACAGTAGGGGTGAGGGTCAAGTAAATTGGGAGGGAAGTTTGAATGGAGAAAAACTGGAGGAAGTAAAGTGTTTTAGATATCTGGGAGTGGATCTGGCAGCAGATGGAACCATGGAAGCGGAAGTGAATCACAGGGTGGGGGAGGGGGCGAAAATTCCGGGAGTCTTGAAGAATGTGTGGAAGTCGAGAACATTATCTCGGAAAACAAAAATGGGTATGTTTGAAGGAATAGCGGTTCCAACAATATTGTATGGTTGCGAGGCGTGGGCTATGGATAGAGTTGTGCGCAGGAGGGTGGATGTGCTGGAAATGAGATGTTTGAGGACAATATGTGGTGTGAGGTGGTTTGATCGAGTAAGTAATGTAAGGGTAAGAGATGTGTGGAAATAAAAAGGGTGGTTGAGAGAGCAGAAGAGGGTGTTTTGAAATGGTTTGGTCACATGGAGAGAATGAGTGAGGAAACATTGACCAAGAGGATATATGTGTCAGAGGAGGAGGGAACGAGGAGAAGTGGGGGACCAAATTGGAAGTGGAAAGATGGAGTGAAAAAGATTTTGAGTGATCGGGGCCTGAATATGCAGGAGGGTGAAAGGCATGCAAGGAACAGAGTGAATTGGAACGATGTGGTATACCGGGGTCAACGTGCTGTCAATGGATTGAACCAGGGCATGTGAAGCGTCTGGGGTAAACCATGGAAAGTTCTGTGGGGTCTGGATGTGGAAAGGGAGCTGTGGTTTCGGTGCATTATTACATGACAGCTAGAGACTGAGCGTGAACGAATGGGGCCTTTGTTGTCTTTTCCTAGCGCTACCTCGCACACATGAGGGGGGGAGGGGGGGTTGTTATTCCATGTGTGGCGAGGTGGCAATGGGAATAAATAAAGGCAGACAGTACGAATTATGTACACGTGTTTATATGTATATGTCTGCGTGTGTATATACATGTGTACATTGAGATGTATAGGTATGTATGTTTGCGTGTGTGGACGTGTATGTATATACATGTGTGTGTGGGTGGACGGGGCTGTTCTTTTGTCTGTTTCCTTGCGCTCCCTCGCAAAAGCGGGAGACAATGACAAAGCAAAATAAAAAAGTATAATAAAATATATATATCACCACTGGAAAAAGAAAATGAATACGAGTACTTTCATTTATCACATCAGGAAATATGTGGATTTAATTACAGTAAGTAACACACGTAAAATCAACAGAATCTCCAAGTCTCACCTACCATCCGTCATGACACACAAATAAGCATACATAATCCATGTCCTATTGTGTATGACAGCAGCTGCTCCACATTACATTTTTCTCCAAATATTATACTAGTACCGCAAAATAAAATCAATATTTGAAGCTATCAGTAATGCGTAACTAAAACTGACTCATAATTAAGTTAATGTTGTGAAACTTGAGAAAATGGAAAAAATTTATTTGACATACACAGTCAACTGAAGTGGGAGTTCTAATGCAAGCATCTAACTGTACTGTTCATGAAGCCACTTCAGAACATTAAAATTGCAACAAACCTAAGTATCACAGTCAGTAATAACTAAAACAACATCATTAAGCTGTTCCATGACTTTCTATAACTCGGGTAATATTCTGAAAATAAGAAATAAAATGGAGCATACAGCATTTTTTTTGGTTATTTTTGCTTATATATAATATAGGATACACTGGGATTGTCTTTGCTAGGTTATCTTGTACATAATATACAGGATAGGTAGGGTTTGTCTTGGTTAGGTTAACTTAGAGGACAGGTTGGGACTGTCTTGGCTAGGTTAACTGATAGAGGATAGGTTGGGTTTATCTTGACTAGAATAACTTATAGAGGACAGGTTGGGTTTATCTTGGCTAGGATAACTTACAGAGGATGGGTTGGCTTTATCTTGGCTAGGATAACTTATAGAGGATAGGTTGGGCTTAACTTAGGTAGGATAACTTATAATGTGTTGGGTTTATCTAGGCAAGGATAAGTTATAATGGGTTGGGTTTATCTAGGCTAGGATAACTTATAGAGGATAGGTTGGGTTTATCTTGGCTAGGATAACTTATAGAGGATAGGTTGGGTTTATCTTGGCTAGGATAACATAGAGGATAGGTTGGGTTTATCTTGGCTAGGATAACTTATAGATAGGTTGGGTTTATCTTGGCTAGGATAACTTATAGAGGATAGGTTGGGTTTGCCTTGGCTAGGATAACTTATAGAGGATAGGTTGGGTTTATCTTGGCTAGGATAACTTACAGAGGATGGGTTGGCTTTATCTTGGCTAGGGTAACTTATAGATAGGTTGGGTTTATCTTGGCTAGGATAACTTATAGAGGATAGGTTGGGTTTATCTTGGCTAGGATAACTTATAGATAGGTTGGGTTTATCTTGGCTAGGATAACTTATAGAGGATAGGTTGGGTTTATCTTGGCTAGGATAACTTATAGAGGATAGGTTGGGTTTATCTTGGCTAGGATAACTTATAGAGGATAGGTTGGGTACATCTCCTAACCGAACACAGAAAACTGGTATCTTCCCATGGAGCTAAATTTAACCTAAAACTAACTAATTAACTAACTAACTAGCTAAGCCTCACAAGAAACACTTTTACTTGATATAATAGCAATATTTTCATCGTGTTACGAAAGTGTACATGCCATGCATATAAGTATACATGGTCATGCACAAAAGTGTGCATAGTCATGCACACAAGTGTAAATAGTCATGTACATAAGTGTACACAGTCATGCATATAAGTGTACACAGTCATGCACATAAGTGTACATAGTCATGCACGTAAGTGTACATAGTCATGCACGTAAGTGTACATGGTGATGTACATAAAGAATCAGATGGAGCTTGAAGCAATAAGAAAATGTTGAGTGGTTGGTAGGAGCAAGTCTCCCGTGGTGGCTGTATTTATAGCACATTAGAAGTAACTCTTGTGACTCACTTACAAGTAAATAACATTAAATATAAAGAAAATTATTTACCTACGTTATGTTAACTCTACCTAACAAAATGTATGTACATTTACGAGTTTCACAGATTGTAGCACAATATATATATATATATATATATATATATATATATATATATATATATATATATATATATATATATATATATATAAAGTATTCTTGGTGATTTAAGAGGAAGCAGGTCATGTGATGTCATGTAGTAGACAATAAGGCAGTTGGAGTACACCACAAGGTGACTACTCACCTCATTCTCTTTATCCTGGACGGTGATGTTGTTGACTTTCTCTGAGAGGACGTTGTAAGGCATTGCCAGCTGCTTGAAAATGACCTTCTAAGTTGAGGGAGTCACCAGAGAGGGAGAGTGAAGTAATAGTTGCTGCTGCCGCTGCTGGATATCAACCATTGAATGTTGGCGGGAAGGAGGACCTGGCCTGGCGGGAAACATGACGCAACAACAATGTATTCCGCCGCCAACAATAACTGACTATTTACATAATTGTTACATGACAAAATAAATGTAATGACATAATATAAAATATTTCTAGTGTCTGTATTATTCTTTAAGTATGTCAAGTGATTATAAAGGATGTCAATGGCAAAGTGTAAGATCAAATACCACGTGGCCTAGTTTACTGGGCAGTGTACCAGAAACGTTCTCAAATTCACTCATTCAAATAATATATTTCTTGACAAATACTTCCAAATACGACAAATACCTCTAAATATGGCATATAATTATATGTTCAGTATATTCATTAAGTTAAAGTTTTGGATTATTGTGTAAGAGTATGTTAAACACACAACAATATAAATCTATTTTGTGACGATAACATTTGACAACAGAGGTGGAGGAGCGCGCGCGCGCGCGCCATGCACTTTGTCTTGTATGAACTTGTCCTTGAGTCCTTCTGGCTCACACTAGAGTTACACATTAAAACAATGATGTCTCATGATGATCATGATAATGATATACATCAAAGAGAACAAGGAAACTTATTACCCACAATTTCTCATACTATTTACAAATTCTCAACTTATATAACACCAACGAAAAACTTCCCTTGAAGCAGAATATCAGCTACAAATCGATACTTGTTATATATATGGCGACGGAATGGATGAAAGCAGCAAGCATGAATATGTACTTGTGTGTATATATATATATATATATATATATATATATATATATATATATATATTTTTTTTTTTTTTTTCAAACTATTCGCCATTTCCCGCGTTAGCGAGGTAGCGTTAAGAACAGAGGACTGGGCCTTTTTCAGAATATCCTCACCTGGCCCCCTCCTCTGTTCCTTTTTGTGGAAAATTAAAAAAAAAACGAGAGGGGAGGATTTCCAGCCCCCCGCTCCCTCCCCTTTTAGTCGCCTTCTACGACACGCAGGGAATACGTGGGAAGTATTCTTAATCCCCTATCCCCAGGGATAATATATATATATATATATATATATATATATATATATATATATATATATATATATATATATATATATATATATATATATATATATGACTACAAATATGTATATGTATATCTATGTGCATATGACGACAAATAAATTATTTTTCTTTAAGCAATAAAAACGATGAACAAAATTGTTGCAATGAAATTATAATATGAAAGTGACTGACATGCTGACAAATTCAGGAGTGACTGACATGCTGATAACCTTAGAAATGACTGATATGCTGATAACCTCAGAAATGACTGACATGCTGATAACCTTAGAAATGACTGACATGCTGATAACCTCAGAAATGACTGACATGCTGATAACCTCAGAAATGACTGACATGCTGATAACCTTAGAAATGACTGACATGCTGATAACCTCAGAAATGACTGATATGCTGATAACCTTAGAAATGACTGACATGCTGATAACCTTAGAAATGACTGACATGCTGATAAACTCAGAAATGACTGACATGCTGATAACCTTAGAAATGACTGATATGCTGATAAACTCAGAAATGACTGACATGCTGATAAACTCAGAAATGACTGACATGCTGATAACCTTAGAAATGACTAATATGCTGATAAACTCAGAAATGACTGACATGCTGATAAACTCAGAAATGACTGACATGCTGATAAACTCAGAAATGACTGATATGCTGATAAACTCAGAAATGACTGATATGCTGACAACCTTAGAAATGACTAATATGCTGATAAACTCAGAAATGACTGACATGCTGATAAACTCAGAAATGACTGATATGCTGACAACCTTAGAAATGACTAATATGCTGATAAACTCAGAAATGACTGATATGCTGATAAACTCAGAAATGACTGACATGCTGATAAACTCAGAAATGACTGATATGCTGATAAACTCAGAAATGACTGACATGCTGATAACCTTAGAAATGACTGATATGCTGATAAACTCAGAAATGACTGATATGCTGATAACCTTAGAAATGACTAATATGCTGATAAACTCAGAAATGACTGATATGCTGATAACCTTAGAAATGACTAATATGCTGATAAACTCAGAAATGACTGACATGCTGATAAACTCAGAAATGACTGACATGCTGATAAACTCAGAAATGACTGACATGCTGATAAACTCAGAAATGACTGATATGCTGATAAACTCAGAAATGACTGATATGCTGATAACCTTAGAAATGACTGATATGCTGATAAACTCAGGAGTCACTGACATGCTGATAACCTTAGAAATGACTGACATGCTGATAAACTCAGGAGTGACTGACATGCTGATAACCTTAGAAATGACTGACATGCTGATAACCTTAGAAATGACTGACATGCTGATAACCTTAGAAATGACTAATATGCTGATAACCTTAGAAATGACTGACATGCTGATAAACTCAGGAGTCACTGACATGCTGATAACCTTAGAAATGACTGACATGCTGATAAACTCAGGAGTGACTGACATGCTGATAACCTTAGAAATGACTGACATGCTGATAACCTTAGAAATGACTGACATGCTGATAACCTTAGAAATGACTAATATGCTGATAAACTCAGGAGTCACTGATATGCTGATAAACTCAGGAGTCACTGATATGCTGATAACCTTAGAAATGACTGACATGCTGATAGATTAGGTTAGGAAGGCAGTAGTAGAGGATGAGGGCTAACCTAACCAGGTTTGGTTGTTGGTCAGGCAAGACCATCTCATCATAAGAACAAGTTATAAAACAATCGAGTTTATGACCAAATCACTTCTTCCTTCCACTATTATTGAACATTATACGTTACACTGATCTAGGAGATAGATGGTATGACATATGTTCATCTTGGATGTCATCATCTAATAGATAGATAGTATGACATGTTCATGACATGATCTTGGGTGTCATCATCTAATAGATAGATAGTATGACATGTTCATGACATGATCTTGGATGTCATCATCTAATAGATAGATAGTATGACATGTTCATGACATGATCTTGGATGTCATCATCTAATAGATAGATAGTATGACATGTTCATGACATGATCTTGGGTGTCATCATCTAATAGATAGATAGTATGACATGTTCATGACATGATCTTGGATGTCATATCCAGCTCAAGTCACTGTTACATAAGTTTACATGTTTTGCAAAATACGAAGATTGGAATGAATAGGAAAGTTACTCTAAAAAGACTTCCTGAAATTATGAGTCGTTATTAAAGTGGAACAGGAATGATGAATGTCAATAACTGAATCTTTTCTATTGATAAAAAAATGATAATTATCATTATTATTAATCCAGAGAGGAAGATGAGGTGGGGTGTGGCGGTTGGGCCTGAGTCAAGCCGCTATTGTGATGCAATGTGACCATGTAAAGACAACAAATGTTGTGTGAGATGTAGTTATGATATTATGGTTACATATATACATCAGAGGATATTTACAACAAAGTATGAATGTACTGTACATAACACATATATACATCAGAGGATATTTACAACAAAGTATATATGTACTGTACATAACACATATATACATCAGAGGATATTTACAACAAAGTATGAATGTACTGTACATAACACATATATACATCAGAGGATATTTACAACAAAGTATGAATGTACTGTACATAACACATATATACATCAGAGGATATTTACAACAAAGTATATATGTACTGTACATAACACATATATACATCAGAGGATATTTACAACAAAGTATGAATGTACTGTACATAACACATATATACATCAGAGGATATTTACAACAAAGTATGAATGTACTGTACATAACACATATATACATCAGAGGATATTTACAACAAAGTATGAATGTACTGTACATAACACATATATACATCAGAGGATATTTACAACAAAGTATATATGTACTGTACATAACACATATATACATCAGAGGATATTTACAACAAAGTATGAATGTACTGTACATAACACATATATACATCAGAGGATATTTACAACAAAGTATGAATGTACTGTACATAACACATATATACATCAGAGGATATTTACAACAAAGTATATATGTACTGTACATAACACATATATACATCAGAGGATATTTACAACAAAGTATGAATGTACTGTACATAACACATATATACATCAGAGGATATTTACAACAAAGTACATATGTACTGTATATTATACATATATACATCAGAGGATATATATTGTACATAATCTGTCCAGGACACAATTTGAAAAACAAGTGAACGGATGACAGATGTTACCACAATTTACAACATTTTCATCAATTGTTCATTGTTCATATACAACATGACACTCACAGCAAAAAAATTTAATATCAATAGATATACTTTGAAAATACAAGTAACAATTAATTGACAATAGGAATCAACAAGTCAAGTTGAGTGTCTAGCGTTGTATGGATACAATGCTTGAGAACCGCCAAGTGACAACACAGGAAATAAACCAACCCACATCTCTCTCTCTCTCTCTCTCTCTCTCTCTCTCTCTCTCTCTCTCTCTCTCTCTCTAAATATTCTACGTATTTCCTCTTTCTTCACACGTCAGATGCTAAACGTCCAGTCATTCTCCATGTTTCCTCGATGATTGTATATCTGATTTATGAATTATTATTTATTTTTCTATTTTGCTTTGTCGCTGTCTCCCGCGTTTGCAAGGTAGCGCAAGGAACCAGACGAAAGAAATGGCCCAACCCACCCCCATACACATGTATATACATACACGTCCACACACGCAAATATACATACCTATACATCTCAATGTACACATATATATACACACACAGACACATACATATATACCCATACACACAATTCACACTGCTTGCCTTTATTCATTTCCATCGCCACCTCGCCACACATGGAATACCATCCCCCTCCCCCCTCATGTGTGCGAGGTAGCGCTAGGAAAAGACAACAAAGGCCCCATTCGTTCACACTCAGTCTCTAGCTGTCATGCAATAATGCCCGAAACCACAGCTCCCTTTCCACATCCAGGCCCCACACAACTTTCCATGGTTTACCCCAGACGCTTCACATGCCCTGATTCAATCCACTGACAGCACGTCAACCCCGGTATACCACATCGATCCAATTCACTCTATTCCTTGCCGTCCTTTCACCATCATGCATGTTCAGGCCCCGATCACTCAAAATCTTTTTCACTCCATCTTTCCACCTCCAATTTGGTCCCCCACTTCTCCTCGTTCCCTCCACCTCCGACACATATATCCTCTTGGTCAATCTTTCCTCACTCATTTTCTCCATGTCTCCAAACCATTTCAAAACACCCTCTTCTGCTCTCTCACCCACGCTATTTTTATTTCCACACATCTCTCTTACCCTTACATTACTTACTCGATCAAACCACCTCACAACACACATTTTCCTCAAACATCTCATTTCCAGCACATCCACCCTCCTGCGCACAACTCTATCCATAGCCCACGCCTCGCAACCTTACAACATAGTTGGAACCACTCTTCCTTCAAACATACCCATTTTTGCTTTCCGAGATAATGTTCTCGACTTCCACACATTCTTCAAGGCTCCCAGGATTTTCGACCCCTCCCCCACCCTATGATTCACTTCCGCTTCCATGGTTCCATCCGCTGCCAGATCCACTCCCAGATATCTAAAACACTTTACTTCCTCCAGTTTTTCTCCATTCAAACTTACCTCCCAATTGACTTGACCCTCAACCCTACTGTACCTAATAACCTTGCTCTTATTCACATTTACTCTTAACTTTCTTCTTTCACACACTTTACCAAAGTCAGTCACCAGCTTCTGCAGTTTCTCACATGAATCAGCCACCAGCGGTGTATCATCAGTTAACAACTGACTCACTTCCCAAGCTCTCTCATCCACAACAGACTTCATACTTGCCCCTCTTTCCAAAACTCTTGCATTCACCTCCCTAACAACCCCATCCATAAACAAATTAAACAACCATGGAGACATCACACACCCCTGCCGCAAACCTACATTCACTGAGAACCAATCACTTTCCTCTCTTCCTACACGTACACATGCCTTACATCCTCGATAAAAACTTTTCACTGCTTCTAACAACATGCCTCCCACACCATATATTCTTAATACCTTCCACAGAGCATCTCTATCAACTCTATCATATGCCTTCTCCAGATCCATAAATGCTACATACAAATCCATTTGTTTTACTAAGTATTTCTCACATACATTCCTCAAAGCAAACACCTGATCCACACATCCTCTACCATGTATATATATCTTTTTTTTTTAATACTAATCGCCATTTCCCGCATTAGCGAGGTAGCGTTAAGAACAGAGGATGAGGACTGGGCCTTTGAGGGAATATCCTCACCTGGCCCCTTTCTCTGTTTCTTCTTTTGGAAAAAAAAAAAATGAGGGGTGGATTTCCAGCCTCTCGCTCCCTTCCCTTTTCGTCGCCTTCTACGACACGCAGGGAATACGTGGGAAGTATTCTTTATATATATATATATATATATATATATATATATATATATATATATATATATATATATATATATTTTATACTATTCGCCATTTCCCGCGGTAGCGAGATAGCTTTAGGAACAGAGGACTGAGCCTTTGAGGGAAATCCCCACTTGGCCCCCTTCTCTGTTCCTTCCTTTGGAAAATCAAAAATGAGAGGGGAGGATTTCCAGCCCCCCGATCCCTTCCCTTTCAGTCGCCTTTTACAACACGCAGGGAATACGTGGGAAGTATTCCCTGCGTGTCGTAGAAGGCGACTAAAAGGGGAGGGAGCGGGGGGCTGGGAATCCTCCCCTCTCATTGTTTTTTTTTTCATTTTTCCAAAAGAAGGAACAGAGAAGGGGGCCAGGTGAGGATACTCCCTCAAAGGCCCAGTTCTCTGTTCTTAACGCTACCTCGCTAACGCGGGAAATGGCGAATAGTTTGAAAGAAAGA
>NC_092249.1:11786084-11803118 GCF_036320965.1 Panulirus ornatus
TATATATATATATATATATATATCCACTTATGCGAGATGTAACATTATGTGATGTATATCCACTGAAGATAATTATTAAACTATATTTCAGGTAAATAGATTTCAAAAAAGATTTATTTTCTCCATTTTTCAGACAAAACTGGTTTGTAAACTACTGAAAGATGAAAGAGAGCTCACTTTAAAATATAATCAGAAAAAGTTTTTCTTCAATGTTATATTTTTTTGTGTGTGTTAAGCAATCTTATATGTATTTCTTGAATAAAAAAAAAAAATGTGGATCATGAACACTATTGATAACAGGAGTGATCTCTCCTCTGAACTTGTGTTGGTACAATATGAAGCTCAAGATTGTTGGTAGTAATGGAGTCTTTGTCTGGCAAAGCATCAAGATATAAATTGTTGATCTGAACCAAGTCCACTAGTATCAGGTCAAGTAGCTATAGACGTCGCTGCCGTACATACATAACACCTGGCGCCAAGCCTTCACATACATGAGTTGGAAGAGGAGGGTCCATCCACACTGATTCATCATTCTCTGAACATTTCTGACGAAAATGAGGAAAAAACAGATGGTGAGGTGACAATCCCAAGTAGTGCATCAGCAAAGATGGTAACCCTGATGGTACTTCACCACGATGAATCAACATGCAAATTTCAGCAGCTTGAGTATCAAAGACATTGTTGAAGTTTATTTTGAACTAGTGATGCAGGAGTTCCTTAACTGCTCGGCAGTCATGATGATGATGTTCTGTATAATGTCACCTATACCTTCTTGAAATACCTTTCAAGCTCCCATCTTGGCCATATGAAATAAGAATATCATGGTGGAAGTAGCCACACATATTCATGACAATGTTCTAGTGCGACCAAGCTTCATGCCTTCCATTCCCATTGCAATGACATTTTCAGAACAGATGAAAGATCGCGCAGTGTTCATTGTATCATCAAGTGTATCAATCACGACCCGTTAAGATGGTCGTGCAATCCTAGCTGGACGAGGTGTTTCCTTCCTGTTCTTGGGACTACTACTATTTACATACACACACACACACACACACATATATATATATATATATATATATATATATATATATATATATATATATATATATATATATATATATATATATATATATATATATATATATATATATATATTTTTTTTTTTTTTTAAACTATTCGCCATTTCCCGCATTAGCGAGGTAGCGTTAAGAACAGAGGACTGGGCCTTTTTCGGAATATCCTCACCTGGCCCCCTCCTCTGTTCCTTCTTTTGGAAAATTAAAAAAAAAAAAAAAAAACGAGAGGGGAGGATTTCCAGCCCCCCGCTCCCTCCCCTTTTAGTCGCCTTCTACGACACGCAGGGAATACGTGGGAAGTATTCTTAATCCCCTATCCCCAGGGATATATATATATATATATATATATATATATATATATATATATATATATATATATATATATATATATATATATATTTTTTTTTTTTTTTCTTTGTCGCTGTCTCCCGCGTTTGCGAGGTAGCGCAAGGAAACAGACAATAGAAAATGGCCCAACCCACCCCCATACACATGTATATACACACACGTCCACACACGCAAATATACATACCTATACATCTCAATGTACACATATATATACACACACAGACACATACATATATACCCATGCACACAATTCACACTGTCTGCCTTTATTCATTTCCATCGCCACCTCGCCACACATGGAATACCATCCCCCTCCCCCCTCATGTGTGCGGGGTAGAGCTAGGAAAAGACAACAAAGACCTCATTCGTTCACACTCAGTCTCTAGCTGTCATGCAATAATGCCCGAAACCACAGCTCCCTTTCCACATCCAGGCCCCATACAGCTTTCCATGGTTTACCCCAGACGCTTCACATGCCCTAATTCAATCCACTGACAGCACGTCAACCCCGGTATACCACATCGATCCAATTCACTCTATTCCTTGCACGCCTTTCACCCTCCTGCATGTTCAGGCCCCGATCACACAAAATCTTTTTCACTCCATCTTTCCACCTCCAATTTGGTCTCCCACTTCTCCTCGTTCCCTCCACCTCCGACACATATATCCTCTTGGTCAATCTTTCCTCACTCATTCTCTCCATGTGCCCAAACCATTTCAAAACACCCTCTTCTGCTCTCTCAACCATATATATATATATATATATATATATATATATATATATATATACATTCATTATACTTTGTCGCTGTCTCCCGCGTTAGCGAGGTAACGCAAGGAAACAGACGAAAGAATGACCCAACTTACCTACATACATATGTATATAAAGACACGTCCACACACGCACATATACATACCTATACATCCCGACGTATATATATATATATATATATATATATATATATATATATATATATATATATATATATATATATATATATATATATATATATATTTTTTTTTTTTTTTTTTTTTTTTTTTCTTTCTTTTAAACTATTCGCCATTTCCCGCGTTAGCAAGGTAGCATTAAGAACAGAGGACTGGGCCTTTGAGGGAATACCCTCACCTGGCCCAATTCTCTGTTCCTTCTTTTGGAAAATTAAAAAAAAAAAAAAAAAAACGAGAGGGGAGGATTTCCAGCCCCCCGCTCCCTCCCCTTTTAGTCGCCTTCTACGACACGCAGGGAATACGTGGGAAGTATTCTTAATCCCCTATCCCCAGGGATAATATATATATATATATATATATATATATATATATATATATATATATATATATATATATATATATATATATATATATATTCATTTATTTATTTCATTTTGCTTTATCGCTGTCTCCCGCGTTAGCGAGGTAGCGCAAGGAAACAGACAAAAGAATTTCCCAACCCGCCCACATACAAATGTATATACATACATGTCCACACACGCACAATATACATACCTATACATCTCAATGTACACATATATATACACACACAGACATATACATATATACACATGTACATAATTCATACTGTCTGCCTTTATTTGTTCCCATCGCCACCTCGCCACACATGGAATAACAACCCCCTCCCCCCTCATGTGTGCGAGGTAGCGCTAGGAAGACAACAAAGGCCCCATTCGTTCACACTCAGTCTCTAGCTGTCATGTAATAATGCACCGAAACCACAGCTCCCTTTCCACATCCAGGCCCCACACACTTTGCATGGTTTACCCCAGACGCTTCACATGCCCTGGTTCAATCCACTGACAGCACGTCAACCCCGTTATACCACATCGATCCAATTCACTCTATTCCTTGCCCTCCTTTCACCCTCCTGCATGTTCAGGCCCCGATCGCACAAAATCTTTTTCACTCCATCTTTCCACCTCCAATTTGGTCTCCCACTTCTCCTCGTTCCCTCCACCTCTGACACATATATCCTCTTGGTCAATCTTTCCCCACTCATTCTCTCCATGTGACCAAACCATTTCAAAACACCCTCTTCTGCTCTCTCAACCACACTCTTTTTATTTCCACACATCTCTCTCACCCTTACATTACTTACTTGATCAAACCACCTCACACCACATATTGTCCTCAAACATCTCATTTCCAGCACATCCACCCTTCTGCGCACAACTCTATCCATAGCCCACGCCTCGCAACCATGCAACATTGTTGGAACCACTATTCCTTCAAACATACCCATTTTTGCTTTCCGAGATAATGTTCTCGACTTCCAAACATTCTTCAAGGCTCCCAGAATTTTCGCCCCCTCCTTCACCCTATGATTCACTTCCGCTTCCATGGTTCCATCCGCTGCCAGATCCACTCCCAGATATCTAAAACACTTCACTTCCTCCAGTTTTTCTCCATTCAAACTCACCTCCCAATTGACTTGACCCTCAACCCTACTGTACCTAATAACCTTGCTCTTATTCACATTTACTCTTAACTTTCTTCTTTCACACACTTTACCAAACTCAGTTACCAGCTTCTGCAGTTTCTTACATGAATCAGCCAAGCGATGTATCATCAGCGAACAACAACTGATTCACATCCAAAGCTCTCTCATCCACAACAGACTTCATACTTGCCCCTCTTTCCAAAACTCTTGCATTCACCTCCCTAACAACCCCGTCCACAAACAAATTAAACAACCATGGAGACATCACACACCCCTGCCGCAAACCTACATTCACTGAGAACCAATCAATTTCCTCTCTTCCTACACGTACACATGCCTTACATCCTCGATAAAAACTTTTCACTGCTTCTAACAACTTGCCTCCCACACCATATATTCTTAATACCTTCCACAGAGCATCTCTATCAACTCTACCATATGCCTTTTCCAGATCCATAAATGCTACATACAAATCCATTTGCTTTTCTAAGTATTTCTCGCATACATTCTTCAAAGCAAACACCTGATCCACACATCCTCTACCACTTCTGAAACCACACTGCTCTTCCCTAATCTGATGCTCTGTACATGCCTTCACCCTCTCAATCAATACCCTCCCATATAATTTACCAGGAATACTCAACAAACTTATACCTCTGTAATTTGAGCACTCACTCTTATCCCCTTTGCCTTTGTACAATGGCACTATGCAAGCATTCCGCCAATCCTCAGCCACCTCACCATGAATCATACATACATTAAATAACCTTACCAACCAGTCAAAAATACAGTCACCCCCTTTTTTGATAAATTCCACTGCAATACCATCCAAACCTGCTGCTTTGCCGGCTTTCATCTTCCGTAAAGCTTTTACTACCTCTTCTCTATTTACCAAATCATTTTCCCTAATCCTCTCACTTTGCACACCACCTCGACCAAGACACCCCACATCTGCCACTCTATCATCAAACACATTCAACAAACCTTCAAAATACTCACTCCATCTCCTTCTCACATCACCACTACTTGTTATCACCTCCCCATTAGCCCTCTTCACTGAAGTTCCCATTTGCTCCCTTGTCTTACGCACTTTATTTACCTCCTTCCAAAACATCTTTTTATTCTCCCTGAAATTTAATGATACTCTCTCACCCCAACTCTCATTTGCCCTCTTTTTCACCTCTTGCACCTTTCTCTTGACCTCCTGTCTCTTGCTTTTATACATCTCCCACTCATTTACATTTTTTCCCTGCAAAAATCGTTCAAATGCCTCTCTCTTCTCCTTCACTAATAATCTTACTTCTTCATCCCACCACTCACTACCTTTTCTAATCAACCCACCTCCCACGCTTCTCATGCCACAAGCATCTTTTGCGCTAGCCGTCACTGCTTCCCTAAATACATCCCATTCCTCCCCCACTCCCCTTACTTCCATTGTTCTCATCTTTTTCCATTCTGTACTCAGTCTCTCCTGGTACTTCCTCACACAAGTCTCCTTCCCAAGCTCACTTACTCTCACCACTCTCTTCACCCCAACATTCTCTCTTCTTTTCTGAAAACCCCCACAAATCTTCACCTTTGCTCCCACAAGATAATGATCAGACATCCCTCCAGTTGCACCTCTCAGCACATTAACATCCAAAAGTCTCTCTTTCGTGCGTCTATCAATTAACACGTAATCCAATAACGCTCTCTGGCCATCTCTCCTACTTACATACGTATACTTATGTATATCTCGCTTTTTAAACCAGGTATTCCCAATCACCAGTCCTTTTTCAGCATATAAATCTACAAGCTCTTCACCATTTCCATTTACAGCACTGAACACTCCATGTATACCAATTATTCCCTCAACTGCCACATTACTCACTTTTGCATTCAAATCACCCATCACTATAACCCGGTCTTGTGCATCAAAACCACTAACACACTCATTCAGCTGCTCCCAAAACACTTGCCTCTCATGATCTTTCTTATATATATATATATATATATATATATATATATATATATATATATATATATATATATATATATATATATATATATATATATATTTTTTTTTTTTTTTTTCTTTGCTTTGTCGCTGTCTCCCGCGTTTGCGAGGTAGCGCAAGGAAACAGACGAAAGAAATGGCCCAACCCACCCCCATACACATGCCTTGATTCAATCCACTGACAGCACGTCAACCCCGGTATACCACATCGCTCCAATTCACTCTATTCTTTGCCCTCCTTTCACCCTCCTGCATGTTCAGGCCCCGATCACACAAAATCTTTTTCACTCCATCTTTCCACCTCCAATTTGGTCTCCCTCTTCTCCTCGTTCCCTCCACCTCCGACACATAAATCCTCTTGGTCAATCTTTCCCACTCATTCTCTCCATGTGACCAAACCATTTCAAAACACCCTCTTCTGCTCTCTCAACCACGCTCTTTTTATTTCCACACATCTCTCTTACCCTTACGTTACTTACTCGATCAAACCACCTCACACCACACATTGTCCACAAACATCTCATTTCCAGCACATCCATCCTCCTGCGCACAACTCTATCCATAGTCCGCGCCTCGCAACCATACAACATTGTTGGAACTACTATTCCGTCAAACATATCCATTTTTGCTTTCCGAGATAACGTTCTCGCCTTCCATACATTCTTCAATGCTCCCTGAACTTTTGCCCCCTCTCCCACCCTGTGACTTACTTCCGCTACCATGGTTCCATCCGCTGCCAAATCTACTTCCACATATCTAAAACACTTCACTTCCTCCAGTTTTTATCCATTCAAACTTACCTCCCAGTTAAATTGTCCATCAACCCTACTGTACCTAATAACCTTGCTCTTATTCACATTTACTCTCAGCTTTCTTCTTTCACACACTTTACCAAACTCAGTCACCAACTTTTGCAGTTTCTCACCTGAATATGCCACCAGCACTGTATCATCAACGAACAACAACTGACTCACTTCCCAAGCCCTACCATCCACAGCAGACCACATACTTGCCCCTCCCTCTAAAACTCTTTCATTCACCTCCCTAACAACCCCATCCATAAACAAATTAAACAACCATGGAGACAAAGCATCTCTATCATCTCTATGATATGCCTTCTCCAGATCCATAAATGCTACATACAAATCCATTTGCTTTTCTAAGTATTTCTCACATACATTCTTCAAAGCAAACACCTGATCCACACATCCTCTACCACTTCTGAAACCACACTGCTCTTCCCCAATCTGATGCTCTGTACATGCCTTCACCCTCTCAATCAATATCCTCCCATAAAATTTCCCAGGAATACTCAACAAACTCATGCCTCTGTAGTTTGAACACTTATCTTTATTCCCTTTGCCTTTGTATAATAGCGCTATGCATGCATTCCGCCAATTCTCAGGCACCTCATCATGATCCATACATACATTGAATATCCTCACCAACAAGTCAACAACACAGTCACCCCCTTTTTTAATAAATTCCACAGCAATACCATCCAAACCCGCTGCCTTGCCGGCTTTCATCTTCCGCAAAGCTTTCACTACTTCTCTATTTACCAAATCATTCTCCCTAACCCTCTCACTTCGCACAATACCTCAAGCAAAACGCCCTATATCTGCCACTCTATCATCAAACACATTCAACAAACCTTCAAAATACTCACTCCATCTCCTTCTCACTTCATCACTATTTGTTATCACCTCCCAATTAGCCCCTTCACCGATGTTCCCATTTGTTCTCTTTTCTTATGCACGTTATTTACCTCCTTCCAAAACATCTTTTTATTCTCCCTAAAATTCAATGATACTCTCACCCTAACTGTTATCTGCCCTCTTTTTCACCTTTTCCACCTTTCTCTTGACCTCCTGCCGATTTCTTTCATACATCTCCCAGTCATTTGCACTCCTTCCTTGCAAGTATCGTCTAAACGCCTCTCTTTTCTTTTTCTCTGACAACTTTACTTCTTCATCCCACCATTCACTACCCTTTCTAATCTGCCCATCTCCCACCTTTCTCCTGCCAGATGCATCTTTTGCGCAAGCCATCACTGCTTCTCTAAATACATACCATTCCTCATCCACTCACCTCACGTCATTTGCTCTCACCTTTTGCCATTCTACACTCTCTCTCGTGGTACTTCCTCACATAAGTCTCCTTCTCAAGCTCACTTACTCTCACCACTCTCTTCTCCCAAACTTTCTCTCTTCTTTTCTGAAAACCTCTACAAACCTTCACCTTCGCCTCCACAAGATAGTGATCAGACATTCCTCCAGCTGCCCCACTCAGCACATAAACATCCAAAAGTCTTTCTTTTACATGCATATCAGTTAACATGTAATCCAATACTGCCCTTTGACCACTCTCCTATTCACATATGCATATCTATACATATCTCTCTTTTCAAACCAGGTATTCCCAATCACCAGTCTTTTTTCAGCACACAAATCCACAATCTCTTTCATATTTCCATTTACTACACTGAACACACTATGTACACCAATTATACCCTCAAGTGCCACATTACTCACCTTCCCATTTAAATCACCTATCACTGGTACCTGGTCTCGTGTATCAAAGCTGCTAACACGCTCACTCAGCTGCTCCCAAAACACTTGCCTCTCATGATCTCTCTTCTCATGACCAGGTGTATAGGCCCCAATAATCACCCATCTCTCTCCATCCACATTCAGTTTTACCCATATCAATCCAGAGTTTACTTTCTTACACTCTATCACATACTTCCAGAACTCCTGCTTCAGGAGTAGAGACACTCCTTCCTTTGCTCTTGTCCTCTCACCAACCCTTGACGCGGAAAACAGCGATTAAGTATAATAAAGATAATAAAAATGATAATAATGATAATGATAATGATGATAATTATGATGATGATAATGATAATAATGATAATTATAATAATTATAATGATAATAATATCCCTGGGGATCGGGGAGAAAGAATACTTCCCACCTTTTCCCCGCGCGTCTTAGAAGGCGTCTAAAGGGGAGGAGAGCGGGGAGCTAGAAACCCTCCCGTCCTTGTATTTTGACTTTTTAAAAGGGAAAGAGAAGGAGTCACGCGGGGAGTGCTCATCCTCCTCGAAGGCTCAGATTGGGGTGTTTAAAAGTGTGTAACCAAGATGAGAAAAAAGGAGAGATAGGTAGTATGTTTGAGGAAAGAAACATGGATGTTTTGGCTCTGAGTGAAACGAAGCTCAAGGGTAAAGGGGAAGAGCGGTTTGGAAAGGTTTTGGGAGTAAAGTCAGGGTTTGGTGAGAGGACAAGAGCAAGGGAAGGAGTAGCACTATTCCTGAAACAGGAGTTGTGGGAGTATGTGATTGAGCGTAAGTAAGTATACTAGACTGATATGGGTAAAACTGAAAGTGCATGGAGAGAGATGGGCGATTATTGGTGCCTATGCACTTGGACATGAGAAGAAAGATCATGAGAGGCAATTGTTTTGGGAGCAGCTGAATGAGTGTGTTAGCAGCTTTGATGCACGAGACCGGGTTATAGTGATAGGTGATTTGAATGCAAAGGTGAGTAATGTTGCAGTTGAGGATATAATTTGTGTATATTTGTGTGCTGAGAAAGGACTGGTGATTGCGAATACCTGATTTAAAAAGAGAGATATACATAAGTATACGTACGTAAGTAGGAGAGATGGCCAGAGAACATTATTGGATTACGTGTTAATTGATGGGTGCGTGAAAGAAACTCTTTTGGATGTTAATGTGCTGAGAGGTGCAACTGGAGGGATGTCTGATCAGTATCTTGTGGAGGAGAAGGTGAAGGTTTGTAGAGGTTTTCAGAAAAGAAGGGAGAACGTTGGAGTGAAAGGCGCGTAAGGAATAGAGTGAATTGGAACGATGTGGTATACTGGGGTCGACGTGCTGTCAGTGGATTGAACCAGGGCATGTGAAGCGTCTGGGTAAACCATGGAAAGTTTTGTGGGGCCTGGATGTGGAAAGAGAGCAATGGTTTCTGTGCATTACACATGACAGCTAGAGACTGAGTGTGAACGAATGTGGCCTTTGTTGTCTTTTCCTAGCGCTACCTCGCGCGCGCGCTGGGGGATGGGATGCCATTTCATGTGTGGCGGGATGGCTACGAGAATGGATGAAGGCAGCATGTATGAATATGTACATGTGTATATATGCATCTTTCTGTGTATGTATATGTGTGTATACGTTGAAATGTATAGGTATGTATATGTGCGTGTGTGGGCGTTTATGTATGTGTGGGAGGCTTGGGCCATTCTTTCGTCAGTTGATATACATCGAAGAGACGAAGCTAGGACGCTATATGGTAAACATGCGATTGTCTAAGACAGACAACGAGCGTATCATAAACTTATTATGTGGACAAGAAGGTAAATTGTTTACAAATTTTATCAACAATAAAGTTATCCAATTTGTATAGACATTCACTAACATTAAGGTTATCATTGTTTGTGTATTCAATAATAGTAGATTCAATGTTGTTTCTCGTGGTACTGGAGTTAGACTTAATAACTGAGATGGCATTACTCCAGTCAATACAATGATCATAGTAGCTTTTAACGTGATTAAACAAGGCATTTGAATCTTGTTTGTCTTGTTCTAATACTATATCTATGTTGCTTAAGTTTAACAAAGATCCTTACCAGTTTCCAAGAACTAATCCCTTTTTACCATTTTTTTGGCTTAGCTCTTCAGCTTGGTGAAGCATTCCCCCATTCCCTCCCCTAAATTTTATTTGTGTTTATTTTCTGTGTGTTTACTCTTTTTGTTGTGTTTACAGAGTCAAGTGAGTGTTGACCGGTGTTTCTGATGTTGCTGCATCATTGGCACATCTCACGAAGGCTGGTGGTGGGACAGAACTGTGCTCCCAACCGAGAGATGACAGCAGCAGAACTCAACCCAGCTTGGTACGTCCGCCCCACTCTACTGTGTGGAGCTTTTCTGTCTGATTAGCTGCCTCGTATTTTTTTTTTTAGAGAAGATGTCAGGTGTTGAAAGTACCTTTTGTGTAGGGTAGTACGCCATCCCAGAATCTGGGGTACTTATGACGACCCCTTGGGAAGAGACCACTTCCTCATCTGTCTTTCTTATATATGCGACAAAAGTACCAGACCGTCTCCGTTTAGTTTTTATTATAAGAAAGCAGACTGAGGGTCATTCTCAAGACCAGCCGTCCTACATATATCCGGAGATGACACTGACACAAAGGTCGATAATGTAACCAATACCATCCTCAGGGCTGCTGAGGCCTCTATTCCTAAGATCCTACATTATCCACAAAGCACAGAGTTCCTTGGTGGACACCAGATGGCCGAAATGCAATGCGTGAGCGCGATATGGGATACAGGATGGTCGAGAAACAGCCTCAGATAACAACTTCATTACATATAAACAAGCGAGGACTCAGGCAAGAAGAACAATATGACAAGCCAAGAGAGACTCCTGGCGTGGCTATGTTTCAACTGTCAACAAGGACACACCCAGCAGTCAGGTCTGGTCCACAATCAAGAAAATAACAAGAAAATATTAACAACCTTCCATCCCCCAACTTACCACGCAAGACGGCACCATAGACGACCCAATTGACATAGCTAACGCTGTCGCCGGGAGATTCTCAGACATAAGTAGCTCAGCCAGTTACGATCGACGGGTTTTACACCACAAACGTCAGGCCGAGCAGACACTGATTGACTTTGCCACAGATGAAAATATTTATTTATATTTATATATTATACTTTGTCGCTGTCTCCCGCGTTTGCGAGGTAGCGCAAGGAAACAGACGAAAGAAATGGCCCAACCCACCCCCATACACATGTATATACATACGTCCACACACGCAAATATACATACCTACACAGCTTTCCATGGTTTACCCCAGACGCTTCACATGCCTTGATTCAATCCACTGACAGCACATCAACCCCGGTATACCACATCGCTCCAATTCACTCTATTCCTTGCCCTCCTTTCACCCTCCTGCATGTTCAGGCCCCGATCACACAAAATCTTTTTCACTCCATCTTTCCACCTCCAATTTGGTCTCCCTCTTCTCCTTGTTCCCTCCACCTCCGACACATATATCCTCTTGGTCAATCTTTCCTCACTCATCCTCTCCATGTGCCCAAACCACTTCAAAACACCCTCTTCTGCTCTCTCAACCACGCTCTTTTTATTTCCACACATCTCTCTTACCCTTACGTTACTTACTCGATCAAACCACCTCACACCACACATTGTCCTCAAACATCTCATTTCCAGCACATCCATCCTCCTGCGCACAACTCTATCCATAGCCCACGCCTCGCAACCATACAACATTGTTGGAACCACTATTCCTTCAAACATACCCATTTTTGCTTTCCGAGATAATGTTCTCGACTTTCACACATTCTTCAAGGCCCCCAGAATTTTCGCCCCCTCCCCCACCCTATGATCCACTTCCGCTTCCATGGTTCCATCCGCTGCCAGATCCACTCCCAGATATCTAAAACACTTCACTTCCTCCAGTTTTTCTCCATTCAAACTCACCTCCCAATTGACTTGACCCTCAACCCTACTGTACCTAATAACCTTGCTCTTATTCACATTTACTCTTAACTTTCTTCTTCCACACACTTTACCAAACTCAGTCACCAGCTGAGTTTGGTAAAGTGTGTGGAAGAAGAAAGTTATCCCTGGGGATAGGGGTGAAAGAATACTTCCCACATATTCCTCGCGTGTCGTAGAAAGCGACTAGAGGGGACGGGAGCGGGGGGCCAGAAATCCTCCCCTCCTTGTATTAACTTTCTAAAATGGGAAACAGATGAAAATATACCATACAATAATACCTTTACCCTTCAGGAATTACTTCTCGCCCTGAAATCCTGTAAAGGTTCCAGCCCAGGACCCAGCGGGATAACCTACGAGATGATTCAACATCTTAGTCAGGCCAACCTGACTAAGATGTTAGCTCTGTACAATGAGATTTGGACGTCACGAATGTTTCCAGACTCCTGGCACTTTGTGCACGACATCCCCATCCAAAAGGTTCTGGACGCCTTACGAACCAATTCGTTTTGATCTATTGCACTGACAAGCAACATTTACAAGGTCATGGAAAGAATGGTTAATAAAAGGCTTATTTTTTAAATAGAATCCCGGAATTTATCAAATGATCAACAGTATGCATACCGTAAACACAGAGGCACAATAGATCATTTAACGAATTTAGAACATAACATTTCAGACACTTATATAAAGAAAGATTTTCTTAATTGCAGTTTTCTTACATTTGGAAAAAGATTTTGACATGTCATGGCCAAACAGAATCTTAAGCAAACTTTATGCTATTGGTTTAAGAGGTTCTTTACCTATTTTTGTTCAAAACTTTTTAAATAACAGAACATTTGCTGTCAAGATTGCTGCATCTAACGTAATCTCGGACACATTTGTCCAAGAAAACGGGGTGCCGGAAGGCAGCGTTCTGAGCCCAACATTATTTAATGATCAATGATATGCTGTCTCAAGCTTCCGTCCCTCGAAACCTTAAATACTCACTTTATGCTGATGATTGTGGCACATCCTCGCCTGATGCACAGTTGTCGGCTGAACGGATTCAAGTTACACTTGAATCCGTTCATCGTTGGGCGTTACAGTGGAAAGTTAAGTTGTCACCAGCTAACGGTGTCGCGGTTGTTTTTACCCATAAAATAAAATCCCGAATTTACAGCTAAAATTAGACCACAACCCGATTCCCTTCTGTAATAACGTAAGGTTTCTTGGACGAAACTTTGACCAAAGATTTGGAAAAAGCATATAGATTATTTGATTATAAATTGAAATAAAAGGTTAAACATTCTTAAGTGTCTCTCGGGTTCATTTTGGGGAGCCGACAGGAAATCTTTATTAATGTTGTACAAGACCATTATCAGAAGTAAACTAGACTATGGCTCTCAGGTGTATGCTCCAGCGAGCCACTTTACCCTGAGAAGGTTGGATGTCTTACAGAATAAATGCCTGCGACTGTGTCTTGCAGCTCTGTCATGTACCAGAGTTCCATAACTGGAAGTTGAGGCCAAAGTACCTCGTCTCCGGCTGCTGCGTCCAGATGAATTAACGTTAAAGTGTTGTGTTGTGATGACCAGAAGACATACTACTGCCTGGCACAACAGTTCCTCTATAGAGGCGTCAGGACCCTGGCCCTCAGAATACACTTCCTCGGTGACAATTCTGATCTAGAAGTGAAAAGTGAACAAGCTGGTTAGCAATAGACTATCTCCTTGGGAGGAGTCCAGAATAAACATTAGACCAACAAGTTCCATGTGAGGTAAAGTATCGCGCCGGAGAGTGAGGTACATCAGCGATTCCGTGACATCATTATGGATCATTTATCATATGTCCACTTCTACACAGATGGTTCCAAGACACAGGTGAATGTGTGGGTCGAACCAATGTTCTCTGAGGTACAACTACGAACCATACAACTGTTTTCTGCACGGAATGACTTGCTGTTGATAAGGCCATAGATTATATAATTAATTCAGTAATTTTTACCGATTTGTTATCATCATTTAAAGCTATAAACTCTAGTTGTATTGAGTCAAATGAATTTCAGGGCAACATTATTAATAAATCAAATGTATGTAACAAAGATAATATTTCGATCTATGTGGCTGGTGTGTCATTGCAACATTCACGACAACAATAAACAGGCAGACAGCTTGACTAAGGCGACCTCAGAACTCGAGGAGGTGGTTCGGATCCCCCGAGAGCTGGGGTTCTGCCTTTCCTTGGGAAAAGATTCAATATTTCTTGTGGTCAGTGTGGACCAGCCTGACTCTACTAAGCAAATATAAACCACAAGTGGATAACTGGACGACCCTGTACAGGAAGAACAACCGTACATCACATACAACACCCACCTACAACCGTACATCACATACAACATCCACCTACAACCGTACATCACATACAACATCCACCTACAACCGTACATCACATACAACACCCACCTACAACCGTACATCACATACAACACCCACCTACAACCGTACATCACATACAACATCCACCTATGAACCGTACATCACATACAACACCCACCTACAACCGTACATCACATACAACACCCACCTACAACCGTACATCACATACAACACCCACCTACAACCGTACATCACATACAACACCCACCTACAACCGTACATCACATACAACAACCACCTACAGCCGTACATCACATACAACACCCACCTACAACCGTACATCACATACAACATCCACCTACAACCGTACATCACATACAACATCCACCTACAACCGTACATCACATACAACACCCACCTACAACCGTACATCACATACAACACCCACCTACAACCGTACATCACATACAACATCCACCTATGAACCGAAACTTTCCTGCAAGATGTGAAACCTGTCGATGCAGTGTGATGATAGACCATCTCTTCACACAGTGTAAGAAATATCATGAAAACAGGAAGAAGCTGATCACTTGTTTGAAAAACAAAAAAACAACTTCATCATCTACAATCTACTTGGTGATGATAACAACATAATTCAATCAATTGTTCATCTTTCTCGTAGAAACGTAAATAATCAAGATGATATAAGGTGGTTCGTTGGCTCGACTCTGTGCCGGAGCTGGCTTCAGGGTGTGGCTGCTTTCGTTCTGGTCTGGTTGTGTGGTGGACAAGGCAATTTGATCATTATGCTGTTGGCCAGGAGCGGGGGTGGTTCGACCTGGGGTTGGTTCCGTTTTGGTGTCCGGCTGACGAGTTGCCGAAGCCATTATGTTATATATATGTTTCATGTTTTGGTGAAGGATTATCTCTAATCTATCCTATCTTTTTTGCAGTCCTTCTGGCAGCTGCACAAGTGGATGTTGTGCCGACTGGGTATTGTTTGCTGCCACGTCCACACAATAACCACTAACCAGCTTTCTTCCATTCCTTATTTATTCTTATTTTATTTCTATATATTTTTTCCCTATAGGACCAGGTAGGATTTATAGTTGCTGATGTAATTATTATGTAGGGTCAACAATCAAACAGGGTTGCAGGCCTAATGACCTTACTTATAGGTCGCTGGCCGTTAAACCCAACAAAAGAATTACCATTCTGCCCAACGGAAAACTTATCACAATTTATACATGGTACTTTATAGATGCATTCAGGAGAATTTTCTGGTGATTCCTGATTGATATTTTTTATAGTATTATTGTTGCTGATAGCAACATTTACATTAACGGATTTAAACAACATGGGGAGAAAAGTAAAATTATCATTAAAAGGGAAAACTAAAAGATTCTTGGTGTCAATGGGAGGTTTGGGCTCAACTCTATGATTTCTTTGCAAACTTAAAAGATTTAATAATGTAAGCTCTAGGGTACTTTAACTTGGATCCAATGGAATATATCTTCTCAAACTCATTAATATACTCTGGACTGCAAATACGTAACGTACTAAGGAACATAGATTGAAATGATGATAATTTAACTCTGTCATGATGAGTAATAACAGATATATGAGCATACATTGGTAGGTTTTCTGTATATGCAAAACATAAACTTGTTTCCTTGCCTATGGATCACGCAATCTAAAAATAGTACCATACCATTATTTCAGTTCCCATGTTGCTTAAATCCTTTAATGTAAACGTTGCCATTAGCAACAATTATACTATAAAGAATATCTTAATCAGGAATTCACTAGAAAATTCTAGATGCATCTATAAAGTGCCATGTGGAAATTGTGATAAATTTTATGTTGGTCAGGCTGGTAAGGATCTTTCTGTAAGACTTAAGCAACATGAATATAGTATAAGAACGGGACAAGAATCAAATGTCTTGTTTAATCACGTTAAAAACTATGATCATTGTATTGACTGGAGTAACGCCATCTCAGTTATTGAGTCTAACTCCAGTACCACGAGAAATGTCATTGAATCTTCTATTAATAAATACACAAACAATGATAACCGTAAATTAGTGAAGGTCTATACAAATTGGACAGCTTAATCGTTGATAAAATTTGAAAACAATTCCCCTTCTTGTCCAAGTAATAAGTTTATGAACGCTCGTTGTCTGTCTTGGACAATCACGTTTACCAAATGGCGTCCTAGCTACGTCTGTTCGTTGTATATCAACTTACTTATA
>NC_092249.1:11803218-11853039 GCF_036320965.1 Panulirus ornatus
CACCACAGTTCCTGTGCACCACAGCTCCCTGTGCACCACAGTTCCCTGTGCACCACAGCTCCTGTGCACCACAGCTCCCTGTGCACCACAGTTCCCTGTGCACCACAGCTCCCTGTGCACCACAGTTCCCTGTGCACCACAGCTCCCTGTGCACCACAGCTCCCTGTGCACCACAGCTCCCTGTGCACCACAGTTCCTGTGCACCACAGCTCCCTGTGCACCACAGCTCCCTGTGCACCACAGCTCTCTGTGCACCACAAATCCCTGTGCATCACAGTTCCCTGTGCACCACAGCTCCCTGTGCACCACAGTTCCCTGTGCATCACAGTTCCCTGTGCACCACAGTTCCCTGTGCATCACAGTTCCCTGTGCACCACAGCTTCTGTGCACCACAGCTCCCTGTGCACCACAGCTCCCTGTGCACCACAGCTCTCTGTGCACCACAGCTCTCTGTGCACCACAGCTCCCTGTGCACCACAGCTCTCTGTGCACCACAAATCCCTGTGCACCACAGCTCCCTGTGCACCACAGCTCCCTGTGCACCACAGTTCCCTGTGCATCACAGTTCCCTGTGCACCACAGCTCCCTGTGCACCACAGCTCCCTGTGCACCACAGCTCCCTGTGCACCACAGCTCCCTGTGCATCACAGTTCCCTGTGCACCACAGCTCCCTGTGCACCACAGCTCCCTGTGCACCACAGCTCTCTGTGCACCACAGCTCCCTGTGCACCACAGCTCTCTGTGCACCACAGCTCCCTGTGCACCACAGCTCCCTGTGCACCACAGCTCCTGTGCACCACAGCTCCTGTGCACCACAGCTCCCTGTGCACCACAGCTCCCTGTGCACCACAGCTCCCTGTGCACCACAGCTCCTCTGTGCACCACAGCTCCCTGTGCACCACAGCTCCCTGTGCACCACAGCTCCCTGTGCACCACAGCTCCTGTGCACCACAGCTCCCTGTGCACCACAGCTCCCTGTGCACCACAGCTCCCTGTGCACCACAGCTCCTGTGCACCACAGCCCTGTGCACCACAGCTCCCTGTGCACCACAGCTCCCTGTGCACCACAGCTCCCTGTGCACCACAGCTCCCTGTGCACCACAGCTCCTGTGCACCACAGTCCCTGTGCACCACAGTCCTGTGCCACACTTCTGTGCACCACAGCTCCCTGTGCACCACAGCTCCCTGTGCACCACACGCTCCTGTGCACCACAGCTCTCTGTGCACCACAGCTCCCTGTGCACCACAGCTCTCTGTGCACCACACTCCCTGTGCACCACAGCTCCCTGTGCACCACAGCTCCCTGTGCACCACAGCTCCCTGTGCACCACAGCTCCTGTGCACCACAGCTCCCTGTGCACCACAGCTCCCTGTGCACCACAGCTCTCTGTGCACCACAGCTCCCTGTGCACCACAGCTCCCTGTGCACCACAGCTCCTGCCACTCGTGCACCACAGCTCCCTGTGCACCACAGCTCCCTGTGCACCACAGCTCTCTGTGCACCACAGCTTCCCTGTGCACCACAGTTCCCCTGTGCATCCACAGTTCCCTGTGCACCACAGATTCCCTGTGCACCACAGCTCCCTGTGCACCACAGCTCCCTGTGCACCACAGCTCCCTGTGCACCACAGTTCCCTGTGCACCACAGCTCCCTGTGCACCACAGCTCCCTGTGCACCACAGCTCTCTGTGCACCCACAAGCTCCCTGTGCATCACAGCTCCCTGTGCACCACAGCTCCGTGCATCACAGTTCCCTGTGCACCACAGCTCCCTGTGCACCACAGCTCCCTGTGCACCACAGTCCCTGTGCACCACAAGCTTCTGTGCATCACAGCTCCCTGTGCACCACAGCTCCCTGTGCACCACAGCTCCCTGTGCACCACAGCTCTCTGTGCACCACAGCTCCCTGTGCACCACAGCTCTCTGTGCACCACAAGCTCCCTGTGCACCACAGGCTCCCTGTGCACCACAGCTCCCTGTGCACCACAGCTCTCTGGCACCACAGCTCCCTGTGCACCACAGCTCCCTGTGCACCACAGCTCCCTGTGCACCACAGCTCCCTGTGCACCACAGCTCCCTGTGCACCACAGCTCCCTGTGCACCACAGCTCCCTGTGCACCACAGCTCTCTGTGCACCACAGCTCCCTGTGCACCACAGCTCCCTGTGCACCACAGCTCCCTGTGCACCACAGCTCCCTGTGCACCACAGCTCCCTGTGCACCACAGCTCTCTGTGCACCACAGCTCCCTGTGCACCACAGCTCCCTGTGCACCACAGCTCCCTGTGCACCACAGCTCCTGTGCACCACAGCTCCCTGTGCACCACAGCTCCCTGTGCACCACAGCTCCTGTGCACCACAGCTCCCTGTGCACCACAGCTCCCTGTGCACCACAGCTCTCTGTGCACCACAGCTCCCTGTGCACCACAGCTCCCTGTGCACCACAGCTCCCTGTGCACCACAGCTCCCTGTGCACCACAGCTCTCTGTGCACCACAGCTCCCTGTGCACCACAGCTCCCTGTGCACCACAGCTCCCTGTGCACCACAGCTCCTGTGCACCACAGCTCCCTGTGCACCACACTCCTGTGCACCACAGCCCCTGTGCACCACAGCTCCCTGTGCACCACAGCTCCCTGTGCACCACAGCTCCCTGTGCACCACAGCTCTCTGTGCACCACAGCTCCCTGTGCACCACAGCTCCCTGTGCACCACAGCTCCCTGTGCACCACAGCTCCCTGTGCACCACAGCTCCCTGTGCACCACAGCTCCCTGTGCACCACAGCTCCTGTGCACCACAGCTCCTGTGCACCACAGCTCCCTGTGCACCACAGCTCCTGTGCACCACAGCTCCTGTGCACCACAGCTCCTGTGCACCACAGCTCCTGTGCACCACAGCTCCCTGTGCACCACAGCTCCTGTGCACCACAGCTCCTGTCACCACAGCTCCTGTGCACACAGCTCCTGTGCACCACAGTCCCTGTGCACCACAGTTCCCTGTGCACCACAGCTCCCTGTGCACCACAGCTCCCTGTGCACCACAGCTCCCTGTCCACCACAGCTCCCTGTGCACCACAGTTCCCTGTGCACCACAGCTCCCTGTGCACCACAGCTCTCTGTGCACAGAGAGACCACAGAGGTTCTTACATGATTTACCTTAGATGCTTCACATTCCCTGGTTCAGTCCAATGATGGCACATTGAACCAAGTATATCATATTACTTATATCACATATTTCCAATTCACTTTATCCCATGTGTGCCTTTCACCATGCCACATGTTCAGGCCCTGATCACTGAAAATCATTTTTATCCTTCCATATGGAGTTTGATGCCTCTGCTCTCCTCGTTCCATCCTCTTCTGACCTAAATATACTGTTTGTCAACCTTTCCTCACTCATTCTCTCCATGTGTCAACCATTTCAGCACATCCTCTTCAGTTCCCTCTTTTATTACACACACCTTTTACTACCACACTCTTACCCTCTCAAAACTCAACTAAGCCACCACACACCATATATTATCCTCAAATATTTCGCTTCCAACACATCCACTCTCCTCCACACAGCGTCGTGCACAGCCCATGTCTTGCTATCTAGCTACATCTCTGATGCCCGTTTCAACTGGAACTCCCTCAAGGGGTGGCCAGGGCAATAGTCTCCATCATTAGTGAACTCCAGTGCCACTTCTGTCTTTAGTGCCTCACTCTTAACAGGCCTCTGGCATAGGTGACCTGTAGTGCAGTGTTTGCTCCAAGGATCCATGCCTTGTATTCATATAATAATGCTGGGAGGACTATTCCTTAAACATATCCAGTTTTGTCCTCCTAAATAACATTCTTTCTATTCATTCTTTAGTGTTCCTAGAAACTTTGCTTACTCTGCCACATTATAACTTACTTCTGCTTCCATCCGTTGCCATTGTCATGAACCTCCGTGTTCATTGTATTCATCATAGACCTGGGCCCAGGTCCCATAAGATCCCTCGACCGGTCTTACTTGTCATCTCACACACATGTGGCCATGATTAGCGAGGCTTCTCTCAACCGGCCGGTAATTACTTCTCATGCCCCATGGTCAAGTCACCCAGGGTCAGCCACAAGGTCATGCCCCATGGTCAAGTCACCCAGGGTCAGCCACAAGGTCATGTCCCATGATCAAGTCACCCAGGGTCAGCCACAAGGTCATGCCCCATGATCAAGTCACCCAGGGTCAGCCACAAGGTCATGCCCCATGGTCAAGTCACCCAGGGTCAGCCACAAGGTCATGCCCCATGGTCAAATCACCCAGGGTCAGCCACAAGGTCATGTCCCATGATCAAGTCACCCAGGGTCAGCCACAAGGTCATGCCCCATGATCAAGTCACCCAGGGTCAGCCACAAGGTCATGCCCCATGGTCAAGTCACCCAGGGTCAGCCAAAAGGTCATGCCCCATGGTCAAGTCACCCAGGGTCAGCGAAAAGGTCATGCCCCATGGTCAAGTCACCCAGGGTCAGCCATGAGGTCATGCCCCACGGTCAAGTCACCCAGGGTCAGCCACAAGGTCATGCCCCATGGTCGTCACCCAGGGTCAGCCAAAAGGTCATGCCCCATGGTCAAGTCACCCAGGGTCAGCCACAAGGTCATGCCCCATGGTCAAGTCACCCAGGGTCAGCCACAAGGTCATGCCCTATGATCGTCACCCAGGGTCAGCCACGAGGTCATGCCCCATGATCAAGTCACCCAGGGTAAGCTACAAGGTCATGTCCCATGATCAAGTCACCCAGGGTCAGCCACAAGGTCATGCCCCATGGACAAGTCACCCAGGGTCAGCCACAAGGTCATGTCCCATGATCAAGTCACCCAGGGTCAGCCACAAGGTCATGCCCCATGATCAAGTCACCCAGGGTCAGCCACAAGGTCATGCCCCATGGTCAAGTCACCCAGGGTCAGCCAAAAGGTCATGCCCCATGGTCAAGTCACCCAGGGTCAGCCAAAAGGTCATGCCCCATGGTCAAGTCACCCAGGGTCAGCCATGAGGTCATGCCCCACGGTCAAGTCACCCAGGGTCAGCCACAAGGTCATGCCCCATGATCAAGTCACCCAGGGTCAGCCACGAGGTCATGCCCCATGGTCAAGTCACCCAGGGTCAGCCACAAGGTCATGCCCCATGGTCAAGTCACCCAGGGTCAGCCACAAGGTCATGCCCCATGGTCAAGTCACCCAGGGTCAGCCACAAGGTCATGCCCCATGATCAAGTCACCCAGGGTCAGCCACGAGGTCATGCCCCATGATCAAGTCACCCAGGGTCAGCCACAAGGTCAAGCCCCATGGTCAAGTCACCCAGGGTCAGCCACAAGGTCATGCCCCATGGTCAAGTCACCCAGGGTCAGCCACAAGGTCATGCCCCATGATCAAGTCACCCAGGGTCAGCCACAAGGTCATGCCCCATGATCAAGTCACCCAGGGTCAGCCACAAGGTCATGCCCCATGATCAAGTCACCCAGTGTCAGCCACGAGGTCATGCCCCATGGTCAAGTCACCCAGGGTCAGCCATGAGGTCATGCCCCACGGTCAAGTCACCCAGGGTCAGCCACAAGGTCATGCCCCATGATCAAGTCACCCAGGGTCAGCCACGAGGTCATGCCCCATGGTCGTCACCCAGGGTCAGCCACAAGGTCATGCCCCATGGTCAAGTCACCCAGGGTCAGCCACAAGGTCATGCCCCATGGTCAAGTCACCCAGGGTCAGCCACAAGGTCATGCCCCATGATCAAGTCACCCAGGGTCAGCCACGAGGTCATGCCCCATGATCAAGTCACCCAGGGTCAGCCACAAGGTCAAGCCCCATGGTCAAGTCACCCAGGGTCAGCCACAAGGTCATGCCCCATGGTCAAGTCACCCAGGGTCAGCCACAAGGTCATGCCCCATGATCAAGTCACCCAGGGTCAGCCACAAGGTCATGCCCCATGATCAAGTCACCCAGGGTCAGCCACATGGTCATGCCCCATGATCAAGTCACCCAGTGTCAGCCACGAGGTCATGCCCCATGGTCAAGTCACCCAGGGTCAGCCAAAAGGTCATGCCCCATGGTCAAGTCACCCAGGGCCAGCCACAAGGTCATGCCCCATGGTCAAGTCACCCAGGGTCAGCCACGAGATCATGCCCCATGGTCAAGTCACCCAGGGTCAGCCACGAGATCATGCCCCATGGTCAAGTCACCCAGGGTCAGCCACAAGGTCAAGCCCCATGGTAAAGTCACCCAGGGTCAGCCACAAGGTCATGCCCCATGATCAAGTCACCCAGTGTCAGCCATGAGGTCATGCCCCATGATCAAGTCACCCAGGGTCAGCCACAAGGTCATGCCCCATGGTCAAGTCACCCAGGGTCAGCCACAAGGTCATGCCCCATGGATAAGTCACCCAGGGTCAGCCACAAGGTCATGCCCCATGGTCAAGTCACCCAGGGTCAGCCACAAGGTCATGCCCCATGATCAAGTCACCCAGGGTCAGCCACAAGGTCATGCCCCATGGTCAAGTCACCCAGGGTCAGCCACAAGGTCATGCCCAATGGTCAAGTCACCAAGGGTCAGCCACGAGGTCATGCCCCATGGTCAAGTCACCCAGGGTCAGCCACGAGGTCATGCCCCATGGTCAAGTCACCCAGGGTCAGCCACAAGGTCATGCCCCATGGTCAAGTCACCTAGGGTCAGCCACAAGGTCATGCCCCATGGTCGTCACCCAGGGTCAGCCACGAGGTCATGTTAAAGTCACCCAGGGTCAGCCAAAAGTTCATGCCCCATGGTCAAGTCACACAGGGTCAGCCACGAGGTCATGCCCCATGGTCAAGTCACCCAGGGTCAGCCACAAGGTCATGCCCCATGGTCAAGTAACACAGGGTCAGCCACAAGGTCATGCCCCATGGTCAAGTCACCCAGGGTCAGCCACAAGGTCATGCCCCATGGTCAAGTCACACAGGGTCAGCCCCATGGTCAAGTCACCCAGGGTCAGCCACAAGGTCATGCCCCATGGTCAAGTCACCCAGGGTCAGCCACAAGGTCATGCCCCATGGTCAAGTCACCCAGGGTCAGCCACAAGGTCATGCCACATGATCAAGTCACCCAGGGTCAGCCACAAGGTCATGCCCCATGGTCAAGTCACCCAGGGTCAGCCACAAGGTCATGCCCAATGGTCAAGTCACCCAGGGTCAGCCACAAGGTCATGCCCCATGGTCAAGTCACCCAGGGTCAGCCACGAAGTCATGCCCCATGGTCAAGTCACCCAGGGTAAGCCACGAGGTCATGCCCCAAGGTCAAGTCACCCAGGGTCAGCCACAAGGTCAAGCCCCATGATCGCCACCCAGGGTCAGCCACGAGGTCATGCACCATGGTCAAGTCACCCAGGGTCAGCCACAAGGTCATGCCCCATGGTCAAGTCACCCAGGGTCAGCCACAAGGTCTTGTTGCCCCATGATCAAGTCACCCAGGGTCAGCCACGAGGTCATACCCCATGATCAAGTCACCCAGGGTCAGCCACAAGGTCATGCCCCATGGTCAAGTCACCCAGGGTCAGCCACAAGGTCATGCCCCATGGTCAAGTCACCCAGGGTCAGCCACAAGGTCATGCCCCATGATCAAGTCACCCAGGGTCAGCCACGAGGTCATGCCCCATGGTCAAGTCACCCAGGGTCAGCCACAAGGTCATGCCCCATGGTCAAGTCACACAGGGTCAGCCACAATGTCATGCCCCATGGTCAAGTCACCCAGGGTCAGCCACAAGGTCATGCCCCATGGTCAAGTCACCCAGGGTCAGCCACAAAGTCATGCCCCATGATCAAGTCACCCAGGGTCAGCCACGAGGTCATGCCCCATGATCAAGTCACCCAGGGTCAGACACAAGGTCATGCCCCATGGTCAAGTCACCCAGGGTCAGCCACAAGGTCATGCCCCATGGTCAAGTCACCCAGGGTCAGCCACAAAGTCATGCCCCATGATCAAGTCACCCAGGGTCAGCCACAAGGTCATGCCCCATGATCAAGTCACCCAGTGTCAGCCACGAGGTCAAGCCCCATGGTCAAGTCACCCAGGGTCAGCCACAAGGTCATGCCCCATGGTCAAGTCACTCAGGGTCAGCCACAAGGTCATGCCCCATGGTCAAGTCACCCAGGGTCAGCCACAAGGTCATGCCCCATGGTCGTCACCCAGGGTCAGCCACGAGGTCATGCCCCATGATCAAGTCACCTAGGGTCAGCCACAAGGTCATGCCCCATGGTCGTCACCCAAGGTCAGCAACAAGGTCATGCCCCATGGTCGTCACCCAGGGTCAGCCACAAGGTCATGTCCCATGGTCAAGTCACCCAGGGTCAGCCACGAGGTCATGCCCCATGGTCAAGTCACCCAGGGTCAGCCACAAGGTCATGACCCATGGTCAAGTCACCCAGGGTCAGCCACAAGGTCATGTCCCATGGTCAAGTCACCCAGGGTCAGCCACGAGGTCATGCCCCATGATCAAGTCACCCAGGGTCAGCCACAAGGTCATGCCCCTTGGTCAAGTCACCTAGGGTCAGCCACAAGGTCATGCCCCATGGTCAAGTCACCCAGGGTCAGCCACGAGGTCATGCCCCATGGTCAAGTCACCCAGGGTCAGCCACAAGGTCATGCCCCATGGTCAAGTCACCCAGGGTCAGCCACGAGGTCATGCCCCATGGTCAAGTCACCCAGGGTCAGCCACAAGGTCATGCCCCATGGTCAAGTCACCCAGGGTCAGCCACAAGGTCATGCCCCATGATCAAGTCACCCAGGGTCAGCCACGAGGTCATGCCCCAATGTCAAGTCACCCAGGGTCAGCCACAAGGTCATGCCCCATGGTCAAGTCACCCAGGGTCAGCCACAAGGTCATGCCCAATGGTCAAGTCACCCAGGGTCAGCCACAGGGTCATGCCCCATGATCAAGTCACCCAGGGTCAGCCACGAGGTCATGCCCCATGATCAAGTCACCCAGGGTCAGCCACAAGGTCAAGCCCCATGGTCAAGTCACCCAGGGTCAGCCACAAGGTCATGCCCCATGGTCAAGTCACCCAGGGTCAGCCACAAGGTCATGCCCCATGATCAAGTCACCCAGGGTCAGCCACAAGGTCATGCCCCATGATCAAGTCACCCAGGGTCAGCCACAAGGTCATGCCCCATGATCAAGTCACCCAGTGTCAGCCACGAGGTCATGCCCCATGGTCAAATCACCCAGGGTCAGCCACAAGGTCATGCCCCATGGTCAAGTCACCCAGGGTCAGCCACAAGGTCATGTCCCATGGTCAAGTCACCCAGGGTCAGCCACAAGGTCATGCCCCATGGTCGTCACCCAGGGTCAGCCACGAGGTCATGCCCCATGATCAAGTCACCCAGGGTCAGCCACAAGGTCATGCCCCATGGTCGTCACCAGGGTCAGCAACAAGGTCATGCCCCATGGTCGTCACCCAGGGTCAGCCACAAGGTCATGTCCCATGGTCAAGTCACCCAGGGTCAGCCACGAGGTCATGCCCCATGGTCGTCACCCAGGGTCAGCGACAAGGTCATGCCCCATGGTCAGCCACAAGGTCATGTCCCATGGTCAAGTCACCCAGGGTCAGCCACAAGGTCATGTCCCATGGTCAAGTCACCCAGGGTCAGCCACGAGGTCATGCCCCATGGTCAAGTCACCCAGGGTCAGCCACAAGGTCATGCCCCATGGTCAAGTCACCCAGGGTCAGCCACGAGGTCATGCCCCATGGTCAAGTCACCCAGGGTCAGCCACAAGGTCATGCCCCATGATCAAGTCACCCAGGGTCAGCCACGAGGTCATGCCCCATGGTCAAGTCACCCAGGGTCAGCCACAAGGTCATGCCCCATGGTCAAGTCACCCAGGGTCAGCCACAAGGTCATGCCCCATGGTCAAGTCACACAGGGTCAGCCACAAGGTCATGCCCCATGGTCAAGTCACCCAGGGTCAGCCACGAGGTCATGGTCAAGTCACCCAGGGTCAGCCACGAGGTCATGCCCCATGGTCAAGTCACCCAGGGTCAGCCACGAGGTCATGCCCCATGGTCAAGTCACCCAGGGTCAGCCACAAGGTCATGCCCCATGGTCAAGTCACCCAGGGTCAGCCACAAGGTCATGCCCCATGGTCGTCACCCAGGGTCAGCAACAAGGTCATGCCCCATGGTCGTCACCCAGGGTCAGCCACAAGGTCATGTCCCATCTTCAAGTCACCCAGGGTCAGCCATGAGGTCATGCCCCATGGTCAAGTCACACAGGGTCAGCCACAAGGTCATGCCCCATGGTCATGTCACCCAGGGTCAGCCACAAGGTCATGTTCCATGGTCAAGTCACCCAGGGTCAGCCACGAGGTCATGCCCCATGATGAAGTCACCCAGGGTCAGCCACAAGGTCATGCCCCTTGGTCAAGTCACCCAGGGTCAGCCACAAGGTCATGTCCCATGGTCAAGTCACCCAGGGTCAGCCACAAGGTTATGCCCCATGGTCAAGTCACCCAGGGTCAGCTACAAGGTCATGCCCCATGGTCAAGTCACCCAGGGTCAGCCACGAGGTCATGCCCCATGGTCAAGTCACCCAGGGTCAGCCACAAGGTCATGCCCCATGGTCAAGTCACCCAGGGTCAGCCACTAGGTCATGCCCCATGGTAAGTCACCCAGGGTCAGCCACAAGGTCATGCCCCATGGTCAAGTCACCCAGGGTCAGCCACAAGGTCATGCCCCATGGTTAAGTCACCCAGGGTCAGCCACAAGGTCATGCCCCATGGTCAAGTCACCCAGGGTCAGCCACAGGTCATGCCCATGGTCAAGTCACACAGGGTCAGCCACAAGGTCATGCCCCATGGAAGTCACACAGGGTCAGCCACGAGGTCATGCCCCATGGTCAAGTCACCCAGGGTCAGCCACAAGGTCATGCCCCATGGTCAAGTCACCCAGGGTCAGCCACAAGGTCATGCCCCATGGTCAAGTCACCCAGGGTCAGCCACAAGGTCATGCCCCATGGTCAAGTCACCCAGGGTCAGCCACGAGGTCATGCCCCATGGTCAAGTCACCCAGGGTCAGCCACAAGGGCATGCCCCATGGTCAAGTCACCCAGGGTCAGCCACGAGGTCATGCCCGATGGTCAAGTCACCCAGGGTCAGCCACGAGGTCATGCCCCATGATCAAGTCACCCAGGGTCAGCCACGAGGTCATGCCCCATGGTCAAGTCACCCAGGGTCAGCCACGAAGTCATGCCCCATGGTCAAGTCACACAGGGTCAGCCACGAGGTCATGCCCCATGGTCAAGTCACCCAGGGTCACCCACGAGGTCATGCCCCATGGTCAAGTCACACAGGGTCAGCCACGAGGTCATGCCCCATGGTCGTCACCCAGGGTCAGCCACGAGGTCAAGCGCCATGGTCAAGTCACACAGGGTCAGCCACGGTCATGCCCCATGGTCAGGTCACCCAGGGTCAGCCACGAGGTCATGCCCCATGGTCAAGTCACACAGGGTCAGCCACGAGGTTATGCCCCATGGTCAAGTCACCCAGGGTCAGCCACAAGGTCATGCCCCATGGTCAAGTCACCCAGGGTCAGCTACAAGGTCATGCCCCATGATCAAGTCACCCAGGGTCAGCCACAAGGTCATGCCCCATGGTCAAGTCACACAGGGTCAGCCACAAGGTCATGCCCCATGGTCAAGTCACCCAGGGTCAGCCACAAGGTCATGCCCCATGGTCAAGTCACCCAGGGTCAGCCACAAGGTCATGCCCCATGATCAGGTCACCCACGGTCAGCCACGAGGTCATGCCCCATGGTCAAGTCACCCAGGGTCAGCCACAAGGTCATGCCCCATGGTCAAGTCACCCAGGGTCAGCCACAAGGTCATGCCCCATGGTCAAGTCACCCAGGGTCAGCCACGAGGTCATGCCCCATGGTCAAGTCACCCAGGGTCAGCCACGAGGTCATGCCCCATGGTCAAATCACACAGGGTCAGCCACAAGGTCATGCCCCATGGTCAAGTCACCCAGGGTCAGCCACGTCATGCCCCATGGTCAAGTCACACAGGGTCAGCCACAAGGTCATGCCCCATGGTCAAGTCACCCAGGGTCAGCCACGAGGTCATGCCCCATGGTCAAGTCACCCAGGGTCAGCCACAAGGTCATGCCCCATGGTCAAGTCACCCAGGGTCAGCCACAGGTCATGCCCCATGGTCAAGTCACCCAGGGTCAGCCACGAGGTCATGCCCCATGGTCAAGTCACCAGGGTCAGCCACGAGGTCATGCCCCATGGTCAAGTCACACAGGGTCAGCACGAGGTCATGCCCCATGGTCAAGTCACCAGGGTCAGCCACGAGGTCATGCCCATGGTCAAGTCACCAGGGTCAGCCACGAGGTCATGCCCCATGGTCAAGTCACCCAGGGTCAGCCACGAGGTCATGCCCATGGTCAAGTCAACAGGGTCAGCACGGTCATGCCCATGGTCAAGTCACCCAGGGTCAGTCCACGAGGTCATGCCCCATGGTCAAGTCACCCAGGGTCAGCCACAAGGTCATGCCCCATGGTCAAGTCACCCAGGGTCAGCTACAAGGTCATGCCCATGATCCAGTCACCCAGGTCATGCCCAATGATCAAGGTCCACCAGGGTCAGCCACAAGGGTCATGCCCCATTATCAAGTCACCAGGGTCAAGCCACGAGGTCATGGCCCCATGAATCAAGGTCACCCAGGGTCAGCTACCAAGGTCATGCCCCAATGATCAACAGTCACACAGGGTCAGCCACGAGGTCATGCCCCCATGGTCAAGTCACCCAGGGTCAGCCACTAGGTCAGTATCAATGGCCCCATGGTCAAGTCACCAGGGGTCAGCACAATGTCCATTGCCCCTATGATCAACGTGACGCACCAGGGTCAAGCCAACGAGGTCATTGCCACTGGTCAGTCACAACAGGGTCAGACACAAGGGTCATGCCCCATTGATCAAGTCACACAGGGTCAGCCACGCGGTCATGCCCCATGATCAAGTCACCCAGGGTGTCAGCCACAAGGTCACTGGCCCCCCCCCCCCCATGGTCAAAATCACCCAGGGTCAGCCACGAGGTCATGTCCATGGTCAAGTCTCACCTAGGGTCAAGCACAAGGTCATGGCCCCATGATCAAGTCATCAAGGTCAGCCACGAAGTCATGCCCGATGGTCAAGTCACCCAGGGTCAGCCACGAGGTCATGCACCATGGTCCGCCACGAGGTCATTGCCCCATGGTCGTCACCCAGGGTCAGCTACAAAGGTCATGCCCCATGGTCAAGTCACCCCAGGGTCAGCCACAAGGTCATGCCCCATGATCAAGTCACCCAGGGTCAGCCACGAGGTCATGCCCCATGGTCAAGTCACCCAGGGTCAGCCACAAGGTCATGCCCCATGGTCGTCACCCAGGGTCAGCCCCGAGGTCATGCCCCATGGTCAAGTCACCCAGGGTCAGCCACAAGGTCATGCCCCATGGTCGTCACCCAGGGTCAGCCACGAGGTCATGCCCCATGGTCAAGTCACCCAGGGTCAGCCACAAGGTCATGCCCCATGGTCAAGTCACCCACGGTCAGCCACGAGGTCATGCCCCATGGTCAAGTCACCCAGGGTCAGCCACAAGGTCATGCCCCATGGTCAAGTCACCCAGGGTCTGCCACGAGGTCATGTCCCATGGTCAAGTCACCCAGGGTCAGCCACAAGGTCATGCCCCATGGTCAAGTCACCCAGGGTCAGCCACGAGGTCATGCCCCATGGTCAAGTCACCCAGGGTCAGCCAAAAGGTCATGCCCCATGGTCAAGTCACCAAGGTCAGCCACGAGGTCATGCCACGTGATCAAGTCACCAAGGTCAGCCACGAGGTCATGCCCCATGGTCAAGTCAGCCAGGAGGTCATGCCCCATGATCAAGTCACCAAGGTCAGCCACGAAGTCATGCCCGATGGTCAAGTCACCCAGGGTCAGCCACGAGGTCATGCACCATGGTCAGCCACGAGGTCATGCCCCATGGTCGTCACCCAGGGTCAGCTACAAGGTCATGCCCCATGGTCAAGTCACCCAGGGTCAGCCACAAGGTCATGCCCCATGATCAAGTCACCCAGGGTCAGCCACGAGGTCATGCCCCATGGTCAAGTCACCCAGGGTCAGCCACAAGGTCATGCCCCATGGTCGTCACCCAGGGTCAGCCACGAGGTCATGCCCCATGGTCAAGTCACCCAGGGTCAGCCACAAGGTCATGCCCCATGGTCGTCACCCAGGGTCAGCCACGAGGTCATGCCCCATGGTCAAGTCACCCAGGGTCAGCCACAAGGTCATGCCCCATGGTCGTCACCCAGGGTCAGCCACGAGGTCATGCCCCATGGTCAAGTCACCCAGGGTCAGTCACAAGGTCATGCCCAATGGTCAAGTCACCCAGGGTCAGCCACAAGGTCATGCCCCATGGTCGTCACCCAGGGTCAGCCGCGAGGTCATGCCTAGAAAAGTTCGCCCACCCATTCTGGTTGTGTAATGAGAGATGCAGGGCTGGGCTAGTAGACATTATGAGGTCCGGACCTTAGGCCTTCCCTAGCCAGTCACGTCGGGATGAGGGCATGACAATCTGTCTTTTGACCAATCAAGGATAATTGTGTTCATTCTGACATCGCAGCCATAGGTGGCAGGTCAAGGCATGGCTAGCTGTTCCCACCTGGCTGTTCCTTCAGATAAAAGGCTTAGACGAGAGTCTAGCAGCCGACTCCTGCAGCAGACCCATGCCCAGAAAGGTAATGTAGGCTTTCCTTGTCTCGAACCCTGTAGCCACCGCTGTCCTAGATTGTACGATATTATACTGTGTCATGTCAGGTCTGAGTGTAATAATGTATCATAACTTGTCATAGACTTGCCCAATGAATAAGTGCCTTGTATCATGCTTCTATAGTCAACTTGTCATAAAGGAGAGATCTCATGGTCTGAAATCTTACCTGGAATGTAGAATGTGGAATACTGAATGTTAACGAAAGTGTTTGTGCCCGATTAATGTGCTTTAATATCTTGCATTCTTAATTCTTGTATCTTATGTAGATTTAACCCTGGTGTTTGCTTTCATCCCATAATGTTAAGATTGCGGTATTCAGTGTGCATAACAAATATAATTGATGTTCTTACCAGGATTTCGTAACACCATGTTCTCTCCAAGATATCTACAACATTTCACTTCCTCTAATATTTCTCCATTCATACTCACACTTCAACTAACCTGTCATTCAACCCTGCTAAACTTAACAACTAACTGTGCTTTTATTCACATTTATTCTCAACTCTCATTTCACACACTCTTCCAAAGTCAGATTCCCACTTCTGCAGTTTTTCACTTGAATCTGCAAACTACAAGTGACTCACTTCCCAGGCCCTCTCTTCCCTCACAGACTGCATACTCACCCCTCCCTCCAAGGTTCTCCCATTTACCTCCCTCACCAGAATGGTGACATCATACACCCCCTGCTGCAGACTGACCTTCATTTGGAACCATTCACTCTCCTCTCTTCCTACTCATACACATGCCTTACACCCTCAATGAAAACCTTTCACTGCACCTAACAGCTTTCATCCCACGCCATATATTCTTATAAACTTCCACAAGGCATCTCTATCAACCCAGTCATATGTCTTCTCCAGATCCATAAATACCATATAAAACCCATATGTTTGTCTAAGTATTTCGCACACATTCTTTAAAACATACATCTAATCCAAACATCCTCCACCACTTCTGAAACCACACTGCCCCTCCCTAATCTGATGCTTTGTACCTTCCTATAATACTTACCAGGTATACTCAACAAACTTATACCTCTGTAGTTTGAACACTCACCTTTATCTCCTTTGCCTTTATACAGTGGCACTATACATGCATTCTGACAATGCTCAAACAGCTCATTATGATCCATAGATACAGTGAAAATCCTTACCAACCAATCACTAACACATTCACCCCCTTTCTAAATAAAATCAACTGCGATACCTTCCACTCCAGCTGCCTGCCGCATTTCATCTTCCACAAGGCTTTCTTCATATTCTCTCTGTAACAGACCTTTCTCAATTACTCTCTCATTTCACATACCACACCAGCCTGAGCACTATACATCTGTTATTCTATCATCAAACACAATCAACAATCCTTCAAAATACTCATTCCATATCCTTCTCATTTCATCACTACCTGTTATCATTTCCCTTTATGCTCCCTTCATTGATGTTCCTAATTGTTTTTTCGTTTTGTTTTCGCACTTCACTTACCTCCTTCAAAACATCTTTTTAATCTCCCTAAAGTTTACTCCTACTCATTCACCCCAACTCTCTTGATCTCCTTCTGCTTTCTGTTATATATACCCCAATCATTTGCACTCCTTCCCTGTAAGTACTGCCCAAATGTCTCTTTTTCTCTTTAACTAGCAACTATACAGTCCTTCAAAATACTCATTCCATATCCTTCTCATTTCATCACTGCCTGGTTATCATTTCCCCTTATGCCCCCTTCACTGATGTTCCTTAATTTTTTGTTTTTTGCACATCATTTACCTCCTTCAAAACATCTTTTTATTCTCCCTAAAGTTTACTGCTACTCATTCACCTCAACTCACTTGATCTCCTTCCACTTTCTCTTATACATTCCCTAATCATTTGCACTCCTTTCCTGTAAGTACTGCCCAAATGTCTCTTTTCTCTTTCATTAGCTACCATACTCCTTCATCCCACCACTCGCTACCCTTTCTAATCTACCCACCTCCCACCTTTCGCATCCCAAATGCATCTCTGCACAAACCAGCAGTGTTTCCCTATATAATTCCCATTCCTCACCCATTTCCCCATTTCATTTACTCTCACCTTTTGCTATTCTACACTCAACCTCTCCTGGTATTTCTAGACACAAGAATCTTTTCTAAGCTCAGTCACGCTTACCACTCTCTTCTCACCAACACTGTTTCCTCTTTTCTGAAAACATCTACAAATCTTCACCCTTGCCTCCAGAAGATAGCAATCATACATTCCATCAGTTGTCCCTCTCAACACATTTACAACCAAAAATCTCTCTTTTACACACCTATCAATTACTAGGTAATGCAATAATGCCCACTGACCATCTCTCCTACTCACATACGTATAATTGGGTATGTTCCTCGTTTTAAACAAAATTTTCCCAATCACCAGTCCTTTGTCAGCATATAATTCCACAAGCTCTTTATCATTTCCATTCATACCTCTGAATACCTCATGCACTCTAATTATATGCTCAGCTCCCACATTACTCACCTTTGCATTTAAATCATCCATTACTAATACCCAGACTCATACACTGAAACTGCTTTTGACCCACTCACTCAGCTGCTCCTGAAACACTTGCATCTCATGACCTTTCTCATTATAGCCAGGTACATAACCACTAATAATAAAAAATCTCTTGCAATCCACTTTCAGTAGAGAGTGTAAAGACTCCTCGAAGATGCAGGCTGGGATGTCTAAATGTGTGTAGATGTAACCAAGATGAGAAGAGGAGAGAGATTGGTATTATGTGTGAGGAAAGTATCCCTGATGTTCTGGGTCTGGGTGAAGCAAAGCTCAAGGGTAAAGGGGAAGAATGATTTGGAAAAGTCTTAGGAGTACAATCAGGGGATCAGGGGTTGGTGAGAGAACAAGAGCTAATGAAAGAATAGCACTATTCCTGCAGCTGGAAATGTGGGAGTGCACGACTGAAAGTAGATGGTGAGAAATGGGTGTTTATTGGTGCATATGCACCTGGTTATGAGAAGAAAGATCATGAGAGGCAAATGTTTTGGAGGCATGTGAGTGGCTGTGTCAGCAGTTTTGGTGTACGAGACCGGGTTTTAGAAATGGATGATTAAAATGCGAAGGTAAGTAATGCTGCAGTTGAAGGTATAATTGGTTCAGATGGGGTATTCACTGTTATGAATGGAAGTGGTGAAGAGCTTGTGGATTTGTGTGCTGAGAAAAGATTGTAATTGGGAATACCTGGTTTAAAAGGATGGACATACACAAGTATACATACATATGTGAGTAGGAGAGATGGCTAACGGACATCATGTAAAACAGACACTTTTGAATGCATGCTGAAAAGGGTAACTGGTGGGATGTCTGCTCACTGTTTTGTAGACATGAGGGTGAAGATTTGTAGAGGTTTTCGAAAAAGAGAAAAAATGGAGAGTACAGAGAGGTGAGAGTGAGCTTGGAAAGGAGAATTGTGTGAAGAAATACCAGGAGAGACTGGGTGTAGAATGGCAGGCAAAAGGTGAGAGCAAATGAACTGAGGGGAAAGGACAAGGAATGGGAGGTATATAGGGAGATAGTGATGACTTGTGCAGGAGATGCATATGGCATGCGAATGGTGGGAGGTGGTAGAACAGAAAGGATTAAAAGTGGTGGGATGATAAAGTAAAGTTGCTACTAAAAGAGAAAAGAGAGGCATTTGGGCAGTACTTACAGGAAATGAATGCAAACGATTGGAAGAAGTATAAGAGAAAGTGGCAGGAGGTCAAGAGGAAAGTGCAGGGATTGAAAAGAAGGACAAAAAAGAGACTTGGGGTGATTATCACTAAACTTTAGGGTAAATAAGATGTTTCAGAAAAAGGTAAAAAATGTGCAAAACACAAGAGAACAAATGGGAACATCAGTGAAGGGAACAAAAGGGGAGGGGATAACAGGTAGTGATGAAGTGAGGAGGAGATGATGTGAGTATTTTGAAGGATTGATAGAGTGGCAGATGTAGGGTGTTTTGGCTGGGGTAGCATCCGGTGAGAGAGTCATGGAGAGTAGTTTAGTGAAGAGAGAAGTGGTGGTGAAAACCCTGCGGAGGGAGTTGCTGGTATTTGGGACACATGACACAGTTAATGAATGCTAAACTTAGCACACAATTCAAAACAATGGCATGGAAATCTTGTCTCACACATGATGCAGTTGACATTAAGCCATCAAATGATGTATGTTTTAGTTTAAGAGCTAAAAGTAAATTCGATATAAACATTTACATTCTTTTTTATTATGCTTTGTCGCTGTCACCCACGTTAGCTAGGTAGCGCAAGGAAACAGAAGAAAGAATGGCCCAACCCACCCACATACACATATATATACATACACGTCCACACACGCACATATACATACCTATACACCTCAACGTATAAATATATATACACACAGACATATACATATATACACATGCACATAATTCATACTGTCTGCCCTTATTCATTCCTGTTGCCATGCCGCCACCATGAAATGGTAGCCCCCTCCCCCCGCATGTGCGCAAGGTAGCGCTAGGAAAACACAACAAGGCCACATTCGTTCACACTCAGTCTCTAGCTGTCATGTGTAATGCACCAAAACCACAGCTCCCTTTCCAAATCCAGGCCCCACAAAACTTTCCATGGTTTACCCCAGACACTTCACATGCCCTGGTTCAATCCACTGGCAGCACGTCGACCCCGGTTTACCACATCGTTCCAATTCACTCTATTCCTTGCACACCTTTCACCCTCCTGCATGTTCAGTCCCCGATCACTCGAAATCTTTTTCACTACATCTTTCCCCCTCCAATTTGGTCTCCCACTTCTCGTTCCCTCCACCTCTGACACAAGTATCCTCCTTTTCAATCTTTCCTCACTCATTCTCTCCATGAGACCACACCATTTCAAAACACCCTCTTCTGCTCTCTCAACCACACTCTTTTTATTACCACACATCTCTCTTACTCTTTCATTACTTACTCGATCAAACCACCTCACATCACATATGGTCCTCATACATCTCATTTCCAACACATCCACCCTCCTCCGCACAACTCTATCTACAGCCCATGCCTCGCAACCATATAATATTGTTGGAACCACTATTCCTTCAAGCATACCCATTTTTGCTTTCCGAGATAATGTTCTCGACTTCCACACATTTTTCAACGCTCCCAGAACTTTCGCCCCCTACCCCAACCTATGATTCACTTCCGCTTCCATGGTTCCATCCGCTGCCAAATCCACTCCCAGATATCTAAAACACTTCACTTCCTCCAGTTTTTCTCCATTCAAACTTACCTCCCAATTGACTTGTCCCTCAACCCTACTGTACCTAATAACCTTATAAATATACACCTACTTATTTTCAGATACTCATGCAAATGTAGATCATTCTGCACATAATGCATAAAACAAGGAATTTAAAATTTGCTACACTTGTTTTCAGATACTCATAAAAATGCTGATCATTCTACACATAATCCATGGAACAATGAATTAAAATGTGCTATACTGTAATAATTTCATCATGAGACTTACACAAACACCCTTTTTATAATCAAATAATCATGAATTATTTTTTATCATCAAATAATCATGAATTATCTTTTATCATCAAATAATCATGTATTATTTTGTAGCTGGTGTATAATTCTACTAGATTGAATGAGATCATCTCTTTATTTTCAGTGCAAACTTGGTGCTTTTACTAAATATGTTCATACTGCTTTTGTGTTAATGTAAATACAATTAGGGGCTAATTAATCTGAATAGTGTTTATTTAGGCCTATTAGAGCCCCGGAAAAGATCATGATATTTTCCAAATCCAAGACGCTGTCTCTTGAGTTCATGTCTCTCCCATGAAGTAAGATCACGGTCAATTGGTTGGGCAGCAGGGAAGGGTAAAACAGGGGGTTCACGCTCAAGAGGATTGAGCTTTTTCAGTCGTTGGAGAAGTATTTCCTTACTGATCTCCTTTGGATCACGATGTAAGTCTATGTACCTGAAAAAAATAAGAAACACTGAAATGCATGAGGTATGTACTTCATAAATGAAAATGAACTGTGATGTTTTCAAAAAGAGAATTTAATTCTTTTTACCAAAATGCTTAGTGATCAGGTTCTAATTCCCCAAAGACGTCTATAAAGGCAAAACACTACCAAATGATACAGAAAACGTGGTATAGTGTACGTCAATCTTTGACATATTAAGGTTGGAAAAATGATTAAACTAATGGACATTATAGTTATTTCCATGAATGGAAAACTTGAGTATTGGAGGTAAATCAAACACTGTTTTTGTCACACTACTACCATAAACACGTTTGGCAATACATACACAGTAGATACATGGAGGCCTTGAGAAAAGGTAACTCAAGAAGGTATGGTAGGCTTATAACAATGACCACAGTTAATAAAGTAACAATGGTTTTCTATATAACTGTATACTACAGTGAGGATCCAACCCAAAACTTCTTATCCACAATGCCACGTACAAAAATTTGGCTTTCTTTTCCCATTTGTGTCCCTAAGAGTCACAGCAAATATCCATGTGCAACCAGAAACTTCTCTAGCCATCCGCTGCAAATCAAGAAAAGCATTTTTCATACTTTTTTTCCATTTCATTATCCCTAAAACATTCCTATTCCTATCCCAAAGAAACTTTCTATCCTCCTGCTCACTAACAAATAGCTTTATTTTCCTTACAATAAAATTCCCCAGACACTACATCACACAGTCCAACACCAAAATAAGAAGCAAACCCTTTGTAGTGTTAACACTTTGAAAAAACTTAATGTGCAATTCTGCTTCTTCCACTATTATCCTTTGCACCTGGAGGCCTCAACTTAAGATGAGGATATGTTCCTGGACTTGCAAATGTGTTTGCTGTAGTGCACTTTTAACACTATGTTTACAGCAAACAAGCCCTCAGAATATGTATTCCAAAAAAACTCTTTTCAAAGTCACAAAATGTTGCAAAGTATGTTAAGAAAGTTGCAGAAGTATTCTTTGAGAGTTCAATATAGTAGGTAGTAGTTCGCAAACAGCCAACGACCACAGAGATATATTACCAGTACTACCCGCCTGGGTATCAGCAGTGAAGGCTGTGTAGTTAGCCAACACGTCAATGGTTGTCAATTCATATTCTTCTGACACAGGTAGCTGTCGTTTCATTCTACCTCACCCACATGTGGCCTACACGCATTCTGTCCAAAAACATAAAATCTCTCCTTGTCATACATAACACTTTACAGTGATTAACACACAACTCATTATTCATAGCATTAGCTTTTCCTACTGTGTCCACTATGTGCTAGCAATGTTAGATACAATATTAGATACAAGAAGTATGTAAGAACATTTGGGTATGAGCATTAGGTAGAAGTAGTAGGCATGAATACTAGGCATAAGCATTAAGTAAAAGTGGTCAGTAGGAACATAATAAAGAAGCCTCAACAAACACCGCACTTGAGTTGCCCTCTGCCAGTGGACTATTAAGGGTGAGGCACTGAAGGCTGAATAGCTGCACTGGAGTTCACTATTTATGGAAAATTTATTACCTTGGCCACCCCCTTGCGGATGTTCCAGTTGGGAAGAGGCATCAGATATATATGAGGCAGTTGGCGGTATAATTGGTGCACATGGGGCATTCAGTGATGTGAATGGAATTGGTGAAGAGCTTGTGGATTTGTGTGCTGAAAAAAGGCTAGTGATTGGGAATACCTAGTTTAAAAAGAGAGATATAAATAAGTATGTATATGTGAGTAGGAGATATGGTCAAAGGGCATTATTGGATTACATGATAATTGATAGGCATTTAAAAGAGAGACTTCTGAATGTTAATGTACTGAGAGGGGCAGCTAGAGGGATGTCTGATCACTATCTTGTGGAGGTGAAGGTGAAGATTTGTAGAGGTTTTCAAAAAAGAAGAGAGAACGTTGGGGAGAAGAGAGTGGTGAGAGTAAGTGAGCTTTGAAAGGAGACTTGTGTGAAGAAGTACCAGGAGAAATTGAGTGCAGAATGGTAAAAGGTGAGAGCAAATGATGCGAGGGGAGTAGGTGAGGAAAGGGATGTATTTTGGGAAGCAGTGATGGCTTGCGCAAAAGATGCACGTGGCATGAAATAGGTAAGAGGTGGGCAGATTAGAAAGGGTAGTGAGTGGTGGGATGAAGGGGTAAAGCTGTTAGTGAAAAAGAAAAGAGAAGTGTTTCAACGATACTTGCAAGGAAGGAGTGCAAGTGACTGGGAGATGTATAAAAGAAAGTGGAAGATCAAAAGGTGCAAGGGTTGAAAAAGAGGACAAATGAGAGTTGGGGTGAGAGACTGTCATTAAATTTCAGGGAGAATAAAAAGATGTTTTGGAAGATGGTAAATAACATGCGTAAGACAAAAGAACAAATGGGAACATCGGTGAAGGGGGCAAGTGGGGAAATAATAATAGGTATTGAGGATATGGGATGAGTATTTTGAAAATGTGTTGAATGTGTTTGATGACAGAGTGGCACATATAGGGTGTTTTGTTTAGGGTGGTGTGCAAAGTGAGAGGGTCAGGGAGAAAGGTTTGGTACACAAAGAAGAGGTAGTAAAAGTTTTGTGCATGATGAAATCCAGAAGGGCAGGGGGTTTGGATGGCATTGCAGTGGAATTTATTAAAAAGGGGGGTGACTGTGTTGTTGATTGGCCGGTAAGGATATTCAATGCATGTATGGACTATGGTGAAGTGCCTGAGGATTGGCAGAATGCATGCATAGTGCCATTGTACAAAGGCAAAGGGGATAAAGTTGAGTGTTCAAACTATAAAGGCATAAGTTTGTAGAGTATTCCTGGGAAATCATATGGGAGGGTATTGATCGAAAGGGTGAAGGCATCAGATCGGGGAGGAGCAGTGTGGTTTCAGAAGTGGTTGAGGATTTGTGGGTTTGCTTTAAGGAATATGTGTGAGAAATACTTAGAAAAACAGATGGATTTTTATGTAGCATTTATGGATCTGGAGATGGCACATGATAGGGTTGATAGAGATGCTTTGTGGAAGGTCTCAAGGTTATATGGTGTGGGAGGTAAGTTGCTAGAAGCAGTGAAAAGTTTTTACCAAGGATGTAAGGCATGTGTACCAGTAGGAAGAGGGGAGAGTGATCGGTTCCCAGTGAATGTCGGTCTGCAGCAGGGGTGTGTGATGTCTCCATGATTGTTTAATTTGTTTATAGATGGGGTGGTAATGAAGGTAAATGCATGAGTTCTGGAGAGACAGGAGAGTATGCAGTCTGTTGTGGAGGAGAGGGCCTGGAAAGCGCGTCAGTTATCGTTCGCTGATGATACAGCTCTAGTGGCTGATTCGAGTGAGAAGCTACAGGAGTTGGTGACTGAGTTTGGAAAAGTGTGTGAAAGGAGAAAGTTGAGAGTAAATATGAATAAGAGCAAGGTTATGATGTTCAGGAGGGTTGAAAGACAAGTTAAGTAGGAAGTAAGTTTGTATGGAGAAAGACTGGAGGAAGTGAAGTGTTTTAGATATCTAGGAGTGGACTTGGCACTGAATGTAACCATGAAAGTGGAAGTGAGTCACAGGATGGGGGAGGGGGCGAAAGTTCTGGGAGTGATGAATGTGTGCAAGGAGAGAACATTATCGCAGAGAGCAAAAATGGGTATGTTTGAAAGCATAGTAGTTCCAACAATGTAATACGGTTGTGAGGCATGGGCTATAGATAGGGTTGTACGGAGGAGGGTGGATGTGTTGGAAATGAAATGTTTGAGGACAACATGTGGTGTGATATGGTTTGATAAAGTAAGAAATAATAGGGTAAGATAGATGTGTGGAAATAAAAAAGAGCGTGGTTGACAGAGCAGAAGAGGGTGTGTTGAAATGGTTTCGACATATGTAGAGAATGAGTGAGGAAATATTGATAAAGAGGATGTATGTGTCAGAGGTGGAAGGAACAAAAAGCAGAAGACCAAATTGGAGGTGGAAGGATGGAGTGAAAGAGACTTTGAGTGATCGGGGTTTGAACATACAAGAAGGTGAGAGGTGTGCAAGGAATCGAGTGAACTGAAATGGTGTGGTATCCCAGGGTCGACATGCTGTCAATGGACTGAACCAGGTATGTGATGCATGGGGTAAATCATGGACATATCTGTAGGGCCTGAATGTGGACTGAAAGCTAAGGTCTCGGTGCATAACACTTGACAGACAGAGACTAAGAGTGAACGTATATGGCCTTTTTGTCTGTTTTCCTGGTGCTACTTTGCTGATGCAGGGGTTAGCAATGCTGTTTCGTGTGGGTTGGGGTAGCGACAGGAATGGATGAAGGCAAGCAAGTAAGAATATGTACATGTTATATTATTTATTTTTTTATTATACTTTGTCGCTGTCTCCCGCGTTTGCGAGGTAGCGCAAGGAAACAGACGAAAGAAATGGCCCAACCCCCCCCCATACACATGTATATACACACGTCCACACACGCAAATATACATACCTACACAGCTTTCCATGGTTTACCCCAGACGCTTCACATGCCTTGATTCAATCAACTGACAGCACGTCAACCCCGGTATACCACATCGCTCCAATTCACTCTATTCCTTGCCCTCCTTTCACCCTCCTGCATGTTCAGGCCCCGATCACACAAAATCTTTTTCACTCCATCTTTCCACCTCCAATTTGGTCTCCCTCTTCTCCTCGTTCCCTCCACCTCCGACACATATATCCTCTTGGTCAATCTTTCCTCACTCATTCTCTCCATGTGCCCAAACCACTTCAAAACACCCTCTTCTGCTCTCTCAACCACGCTCTTTTTATTTCCACACATCTCTCTTACCCTTACGTTACTCACTCGATCAAACCACCTCACACCACACATTATCCTCAAACATCTCATTTCCAGCACATCCATCCTCCTGCGCACAACTCTATCCATAGCCCACGCCTCGCAACCATACAACATTGTTGGAACCACTATTCCTTCAAACATACCCATTTTTGCTTTCCGAGATAATGTTCTCGACTTCCACACATTCTTCAAGGCCCCCAGAATTTTCGCCCCCTCCCCCACCCTATGATCCACTTCCGCTTCCATGGTTCCATCCACTGCCAGATCCACTCCCAGATATCTAAAACACTTCACTTCCTCCAGTTTTTCTCCATTCAAACTCACCTCCCAATTGACTTGACCCTCAACCCTACTGTACCTAATAACCTTGCTCTTATTCACATTTACTCTTAACTTTCTTCTTCCACACACTTTACCAAACTCAGTCACCAGCTTCTGCAGTTTCTCACATGAATCAGCCACCAGCGCTGTATCATCAGCGAACAACAACTGACTCACTTCCCAAGCTCTCTCATCCCCAACATACTTGCCCCTCTTTCCAAAACTCTTGCATTCACCTCCCTAACAACCCCATCCATAAACAAATTAAACAACCATGGAGACATCACACACCCCTGCCGCAAACCTACATTCACTGAGAACCAATCACTTTCCTCTCTTCCAACACGTACACATGCCTTACATCCTCGATAAAAACTTTTCACTGCTTCTAACAACTTTCCTCCCACACCATATATTCTTAATACCTTCCACAGAGCATCTCTATCAACTCTATCATATGCCTTCTCCAGATCCATAAATGCTACATACAAATCCATTTGCTTTTCTAAGTATTTCTCACATACATTCTTCAAAGCAAACACCTGATCCACACATCCTCTACCACTTCTGAAACCACACTGCTCTTCCCCAATCTGATGCTCTGTACATGCCTTCACCTTCTCGATCAATACCCTCCCATATAATTTACCAGGAATACTCAACAAACTTATACCTCTGTAATTTGAGCACTCACTCTTATCCCCTTTGCCTTTGTACAATGGCACTATGCATGCATTCCGCCAATCCTCAGGCACCTCACCATGAGTCATACATACCTTAAATAACCTTACCAACCAGTCAACAATACAGTCACCCCCTTTTTTAATAAATTCCACTGCAATACCATCCAAACCTGCTGCCTTGCCGGCTTTCATCTTCCGCAAAGCTTTCACTACCTCTTCTCTGTTTACCAAATCATTTTCCCTAACCCTCTCACTTTGCACACCACCTCGACCAAAACACCCTATATCTGCCACTCTATCATCAAACACATTCAACAAACCTTCAAAATACTCACTCCATCTCCTTCTCACATCACCACTACTTGTTATCACCTCCCCATTTGTGCCCTTCACTGAAGTTCCCATTTGCTCCCTTGTCTTACGCACTTTATTTACCTCCTTCCAGAACATCTTTTTATTCTCCCTAAAATTTAATGATACTCTCTCACCCCAACTCTCATTTGCCCTTTTTTTCACCTCTTCCACCTTTCTCTTGACCTCCTGTCTCTTTCTTTTATACATCTCCCACTCAATTGCATTTTTTCCCTGCAAAAATCGTCCAAATGCCTCTCTCTTCTCTTTCACTAATACTCTTACTTCTTCAGCCCACCACTCACTACCCTTTCTAATCAACCCACCTCCCACTCTTCTCATGCCACAAGCATCTTTTGCGCAATCCATCACTGATTCCCGAAATACATCCCATTCCTCCCCCACTCCCCTTACTTCCATTGTTCTCACCTTTTTCCATTCTGTACTCAGTCTCTCCTGGTACTTCCTCACACAGGTCTCCTTCCCAAGCTCACTTACTCTCACCACCCTCTTCACCCCAACATTCACTCTTCTTTTCTGAAAACCCATACAAATCTTCACCTTAGGGTCCACAAGATAATGATCAGACATCCCTCCAGTTGCACCTCTCAGCACATTAACATCCAAAAGTCTCTCTTTCGCACGCCTGTCAATAAATACGTAATCCAATAATGCTCTCTGGCCATCTCTCCTACTTACATAAGTATACTTATGTATATCTCACTTTTTAAACCAGGTATTTCCAATCATCAGTCCTTTTTCAGCACATAAATCTACAAGCTCTTCACTATTTCCATTTACAACACTGAACACCCCATGGATACCAATTATTCCCTCAACTGCCACATTACTCACCTTTGCATTCAAATCACCCATCACTATAACCCGGTCTCGTGCATCAAAACCACTAACACACTCATTCAGCTGCTCCCAAAACACTTGCCTCTCATGATCTTTCTTCTCATGCCCAGGTGCATATGCACCAATAATCACCCACCTCTCTCCATCAACTTTCAGTTTTACCCATATTAATCGAGAATTTACTTTCTTACGTTCTATCACATACTCCCACAACTCCTGTTTCAGGAGTATTGCTACTCCTTCCCTTGCTCTTGTCCTCTCACTAACCTCTGACTTTACTCCCCAGACATTCCCAAACCACTCTTCCCCTTTACCCTTGAGCTTCGTTTCACTCAGAGCCAGAGCCAAAACATCCAGGTTCCTTTCCTCAAACATACTACCTATCTCTCCTTTTTTCACATCTTGGTTACATCCACACACATTTAGGCACCCCACTCTGAGCCTTCGAGGAGGATGAGCACTCCCCGCGTGACTCCTTCTTCTGTTTCCCATTTTAGAAAGTTAATACAAGGAGGGGAGGATTTCTGGCCCCCCGCTCCCGTCCCCTCTAGTCGCTTTCTACGACACGCGAGGAATACGTGGGAAGTATTCTTTCACCCCTATCCCCAGGGATAATATACATATATATATACATATACACATACACACACATACACATACATACGCACATATACACACACACACACATACATATATATACATATGAAAAATGTAAGAAACAATTTAGAAAACTGAAAACATGTGTATATACATATAAGTCTGTGTATGTCTATGTATATGTGTCAGCGAGGTAGCGCCAGGAAACAGACGAAGAATGGCCCATCCACTCATATACACATACATATACATACACACCCACACATGCACATATACATACATATACGTACACACCCATACATGCACATATACATACACATACAGACATATATACACATGTACATATTCATACTTGCTTGCCTTCATCCACTCCTGTCGCTACATCTGCTTCAGCGAAGTATCACCAGGAAATCAGACAAAAAGGCCACATTCGTTCACACTAAGTCAATAGCTGTCATATGTAATGAATTGAAACCACTGCTCCCTATCCACATCCAGGCTCCAAAGTCCTTTCCATGGTTTATCCCAGACACTTCACATGCCTTGGTTCAGTCCAATGACAAAACATTTACCGCAGTATAACACATAATTCCAATTCACTCTATTCATTGCATGCCTCTCAACACCTGTATGTTCAGGCCCCGATCGCTCAAAATTTTTTTTCACTCTGTCCTTCCACCTCCGATTTGGTCTCCTGCTTTTCCTTCTTCCTTTCACTTCTGACACATATGTACTCTTTGTATATCTTTCCTCACTCATTCTCTCCATATGTCCACACCATTTCAACACATCCTCTTCTGGTCTCTCAACCACACTCTTTTTTCATTTCCACACATCTCTCTTATCCTTTCATTACTTAATCAAACCACCTCACACCACATATTGTCCTCAAACTTTTCATTTTCAACACATCCACCCTGCTTTGTACAACTCTATCTATAGCCCATGCCTCACAACCATAAAACATTTTTGGAACCACTATTCCTTCAAACATACCCATTTTTACTTTCCGAGATAACATTCTTTCCTTCCACATATTCTTTATTGCTCCCAGAAACTTCCCCCCCTTCCCCACCCTGTGACTCAGTTCTGCTTCCATGGTCCATCTGCTGCGAAGTCCACTCCAAGATATCTAAAACACTTTTGCTTCCTTCAATTTTTCTCCATTCAAACTTACATCCTAATTAACTTGTCCCTCAAACCTACTCAATCTAATAACCTTGCTCTTATTCACATTTACTCTCACCTCTCACCTTTCACACACACTGCAGTTTCTAAACCACATCAGCCACTAGAGCTGTATCGTCAGCGAACAACAACGGACTCACTTCCCAATCCCTTTCATCCACAATAGACTGCATACTTGCCCCTCTCTTAAAAACTCTTGCATTTACCTCCCTAACCAACCCATCTATAAACGAATTAGCCAACCATGGGGATACTGCATACCCTTGCCACAGACCAACATTCACTGGGAACCGATCACTCTCTCTCTTCCTACTCATGCAAATGCCTTGCAATCTTGGATAAAACTTTTCACTGCTTGTAGCAACTTACCTCCAACACTATATACTCTTAATACCTTCCACAAAGCATCTCTATCCACCCTATCATTTGCCTTTTCCAGATCCATAAATGCTACATACAAATCCATCTGTTTTTCTAAGTATTTCTCACATACATTCTTCCATGCAAACACCTGATCCACATGTCCTCTACCACTTCTGAAACCACACTGCTCTTCCCCAATCTAATGCTCTGTACATGCTTTCACCCTCTCAATCAATACCCTCCCATATAATTTCCCAGGAATACTCAATAAACTTACACCTCTGTAATTTGAACACTCAAATTTATCCCCTTTGCCTTTGTACAATAGCATTATGCATGCATTCCGCCAATCCTCAGGCACCTCACCATGATCGATACATACACATCCCCCCCTTTAATAAATTCCACTGCAAATCCAACCAAACATGCAGATTTTCCAGTTTTCATCTTCCACAAAGTTTTCACTACCTCTTGTCTATGTACCAAACCATTCTCCCTGACCCTGTCAATTTGCGCACCATGCCTACCAAAACACCCTATATGTGCCACTCTATCATCAAACACATTCAACAAACCTTCAAAATACTCACTCCATCTTCTCACTTCATCACTACTTGTTATTACCTCCCCACTTGCCCCCTTCACTGATATTCTCATTTGTTATCTTATGCATGTTATTTACCTTCTTCCAAAACATCTTTATATTCTCCCTAAAATTTAATGATACTCTCTCAACCTAACTCTCACTTACCCTCTTTTTCACCTCTTGCACTTTTCTGTTGACCTCCAGCTGCTTTCCTTTATATATCTCCCAGTCTTTTGCACTGCTTCCCTGCAAGTATCATCCAAACACCTCTTTCACTGACAACCTTACTTCTTCATCCAAACACTCACTACCCTTTCTAATCTGCCCACCTTCCGAGCTTATCATGCCACAAACATCTTTTGCGCAAGTCATCACTGCTTCCCTAAATACATCCCATTCCTTACCCACTCCACTTATGTCATTTACTCTCACCTTTTGCCATTCTACACTCTCTCTCCTGGTACTTCCTCACACAAGTCTCCTTTCCAAGGTCACTTACTCTCACAACTCTCTTCACCCCAACATTCTCTCTTCTTTTCTGGAAACCTCTACAAATCTTCACCTTTGCCTCCACAAGATAGTGCCCCTCTCAGCATATTACCACCCAAAAGTCTCTCTTTTACACATCTATCAATCAACATGTAATCCAATAATGCCCTTTGACAATCTCTCCAACTTACATATGTATACTTCTGTATCTCTCTAGTATATCTCTCTTTTTAAACCAAGTATTCCTAATCGCAAGGTGCAAGAGGTGAAAAAAAGGGCAAATGAGAGTTGGGGTGAGAGAGTATCATTAAATTTTAGGGAGAATAAAAAGATGTTCTGGAAGGAGGTAAATAAAGTGCGTAAGACAAGGGAGCAAATGGGAACTTCAGTGAAGGGCGCAAATGGGGAGGTGATAACAAGTAGTGGTGATGTGAGAAGGAGATGGAGTGAGTATTTTGAAGGTTTGTTGAATGTGTTTGATGATAGAGTGGCAGATATAGGGTGTTTTGGTCGAGGTGGTGTGCAAAGTGAGAGGGTTAGGGAAAATGATTTGGTAAACAGAGAAGAGGTAGTGAAAGCTTTGCGGAAGGTGAAAGCCGGCAAGGCAGCAGGTTTGGATGGTATTGCAGTGGAATTTATTAAAAAAAGGAGGTGACTGTATTGTTGACTGGTTGGTAAGGTTAGTTAATGTATGTATGACTCATGGTGAGGTGCCTGAGGATTGGCGGAATGCGTGCATAGTGCCATTGTACAAAGGCAAAGGGGATAAGAGTGAGTGCTCAAATTACAGAGGTATAAGTTTGTTGAGTATTCCTGGTAAATTATATGGGAGGGTATTGATTGAGAGGGTGAAGGCATGTACAGAGCATCAGATTGGGGAAGAGCAGTGTGGTTTCAGAAGTGGTAGAGGATGTGTGGATCAGGTGTTTGCTTTGAAGAATGTATGTGAGAAATACTTAGAAAAGCAAATGGATTTGTATGTAGCATTTATGGATCTGGAGAAGGCATATGATAGAGTTGATAGAGATGCTCTGTGGAAGGTATTAAGAATATATGGTGTGGGAGGAAAGTTGTTAGAAGCAGTGAAAAGTTTTTATCGAGGATGTAAGGCATGTGTACGTGTAGGAAGAGAGGAAAGTCATTGGTTCTCAGTGAATGTAGGTTTGCGGCAGGGGTGTGTGATGTCTCCATGGTTGTTTAATTTGTTTATGGATGGGGTTGTTAGGGAGGTAAATGCAAGAGTTTTGGAAAGAGGGGCAAGTATGAAGTCTGTTGGGATGAGAGAGCTTGGGAAGTGAGTCAGTTGTTGTTCGCTGATGATACAGCGCTGGTGGCTGATTCATGTGAGAAACTGCAGAAGCTGGTGACTGAGTTTGGTAAAGTGTGTGGAAGAAGAAAGTTAAGAGTAAATGTGAATAAGAGGAAGGTTATTAGGTACAGTAGGGTTGAGGGTCAAGTCAATTGGGAGGTGAGTTTGAATGGAGAAAAACTGGAGGAAGTGAAGTGTTTTAGATATCTGGGAGTGGATCTGGCAGCGGATGGAACCATGGAAGCGGAAGTGGATCATAGGGTGGGGGAGGGGGCGAAAATTCTGGGAGCCTTGAAGAATGTGTGGAAGTCGAGAACATTATCTCGGAAAGCAAAAATGGGTATGTTTGAAGGAATAGTGGTTCCAACAATGTTGTATGGTTGCGAGGCGTGGGCTATGGATAGAGTTGTGCGCAGGAGGATGGATGTGCTGGAAATGAGATGTTTGAGGACAATGTGTGGTGTGAGGTGGTTTGATCGAGTGAGTAAGGTAAGGGTAAGAGAGATGTGTGGAAATAAAAAGAGCGTGGTTGAGAGAGCAGAAGAGGGTGTTTTGAAGTGGTTTGGGCACATGGAGAGAATGAGTGAGGAAAGATTGACCAAGAGGATATATGTGTCGGAGGTGGAGGGAACGAGGAGAAGAGGGAGACCAAATTGGAGGTGGAAAGATGGAGTGAAAAAGATTTTGTGTGATCGGGACCTGAGCATGCAGGAGGGTGAAAGGAGGGCAAGGAATAGAGTGAATTGGAGCGATGTGGTATACCGGGGTTGACGTGCTGTCAGTGGATTGAATCAAGGCATGTGAAGCGTCTGGGGTAAACCATGGAAAGCTGTGTAGGTATGTATATTTGCGTGTGTGGACGTATGTATATACATGTGTATGGGGGGGGGGTTGGGCCATTTCTTTCGTCTGTTTCCTTGCGCTACCTCGCAAACGCGGGAGACAGCGAGAAAGTATAAAAAAAAAAAAAAGAAAAAAAAAAAAAAATTCCTAATCGCCAGTCCTTTCTCAGCACAAAAATCCACAAGCTCTTCAACATTTCCATTTGCAACACTCAACACCCCATGTACACCAATTAAACCCTCAACTGCCACATTACATATCTTCGCTAAAATCAAATCACCCATCACTATAACGCGGTCTCGTGTATCAAAGCTGCTAACACACTCACTCAGCTGCTCCCAAAACACTTGCCTCTCATGATATTTCTTCTCATGCCCAGGTGCATATGCACCAATAATCACCCATCTCTCTCCATCCACTTTCAGTTTTACCGACATCAATCTAGAACTTACTCTCTTACACACTATCACATACTCCCACAACTGCTTCATGAGTAGTGCCACTCCTTTCTAAGCCCTTGTCCTCTTATTAACCCCGAATATACTCCCAAGACTTTCCGAAACCACTGCTCCCCTTTACCCTTGAGCTTCGTTTCATTCAGAGCCAAAACATCCACGTTCCTTTCCTCAAACATACTGCCTATCTCTCCTTTCTTCTCATCTTGGTTACATCCAAACACTTTCAGATACCCAATTTAATCCTTTGAGGAGGATGAGCACTCCCCGCATGACTCCTTCTTTGGTATCCCTTTTTAGGAATATGAATACAAGGGAGAGGGGGGAGGGGGGTCAAGCCCACTACTCCTGCCCCCTTTAGTTCCCTACTACGAGACATCGTGAATACATGAGAATGATTCTTTCTCCCCTATCCCTATATGTATGTATATGGAGGGATGTCTGATCATTATCTTGTGGAGGCTAAGGTGAAGATTTGCATGGGTTTTCAGAAAAGAGGAGTGAATGTTGGGGTGAAGAGGGTGGTGAGAGTAAGTGAGCTTGGGAAGGAGACTTGTGTGAGGCTGAGTACAGAATGGAAAAAGGTGAGAACAATGGAAGTAAGGGGAGTGGGGGAGGAATGGGATGTATTTAGGGAATCAGTGATGGATTGTGCAAAAGATGCTTGTGGCATGAGAAGCATGGGAGGTGGGTTGATTAGAAAGGGTAGTGAGTAGTGGGATGAAGAAGTAAGATAATTAGTGAAAGAGAAGAGAGAGGCATTTGGACGATTTTTGCAGCGAAAAAATGCAATTGAGTGGGAGATGTATAAAAGAAAGAGACAGGAGGTCAAGAGAAAGGTGCAAGAGGTGAAAAAGAGGGCAAATGAGAGTTGGGGTGAGAGAGTATCATTAAATTTTAGGGAGAGTAAAAAGATGTTCTGGAAGGAGGTAAATAAAGTGCGTAAGACAAGGGAGCAAATGGGAACTTCAGTGAAGGGCGCTAATAGGGAGGTGATAACAAGTAGTGGTGATATGAGGAGATGGAGTGAGTATTTTGAAGGTTTGTTGAATGTGTTTGATGATAGAGTGGCAGATATAGGGTGTCTTGGTCGAGGTGGTGTGCAAAGTGAGAGGATTAGGGAAAATGATTTGGTAAACAGAGAAGAGGTAGTAAAAGCTTTGCGGAAGATGAAAGCCGGCAAGGCAGCAGGTTTGGATGGTATTGCAGTGGAATTTATTTAAAAAAAGGGGGTGACTGTATTGTTGACTGGTTGGTAAGGTTATTTAATGTATGTATGACTCATGGTGAGGTGCCTGAGGATTGGCGGAATGCGTGCATAGTGCCACTGTACAAAGGCAAAGGGGATAAGAGTGACTGCTCAAATTACAGAGGTATAAGTTTCTTGAGTATTCCTGGTAAATTATATGGGAGGGCATTGATTGAGAGGGTGAAGGCATGTACAGAGCATCAGATTGGGGAAGAGCAGTGTGGTTTCGGAAGTGGTAGAGGATGTGTGGATCAGGTGTTTGCTTTGAAGAATGTATGTGAGAAATACTTAGAAAAGCAAATGGATTTGTATGTAGCATTTATGGATCTGGAGAAGGCATATGATAGAATTGATAAAAATGCTCTGTGGAAGGTATTAAGAATATATGGTGTGGGAGGCAAGTTGTTAGAAGCAGTGAAAAGTTTTTATCGAGGATGTAAGGCATGTGTACGTGTAGGAAGAGAGGAAAGTCATTGGTTCTCAGTGAATGTAGGTTTGCGGCAGGGGTGGGTGATGTCTCCATGGTTGTTTGTTTATGGATGGGGTTGTTAGGGAGGAGAATGCAAGAGTTTTGGAAAGAGGGGCAAGAATGAAGTCTGTTGTGGATGAGAGCTTGGGAAGTGAGTCAGTTGTTGTTTGCTGATGGTACAGCGCTGGTGGCTGATTCATGTGAGAAACTGCAGAAGCTGGTGACTGAGTTTGGTAAAGTGTGTGAAAGAAGAAAGTTAAGAGTAAATGTGAATAAGAGCAAGGTTATTAGGTACAGTAGGGTTGAGGGTCAAGTAAATTGGGAGGTAAGTTTGAATGGAGAAAAACTGGAGGAAGTAAAGCGTTTTAGATATCTGGGAGTGGATCTGGCAGCGGATGGAACCATGGAAGCGGAAGTGAATCATAGGGTGGGAGAGGGGGCGAAAATCCTGGGAGCATTGAAGAATGTGTGGAAGTCGAGAGCATTATCTCAGAAAGCAAAAATGGGTATGTTTGAAGGAATAGTGATTCCAACAATGTTGTATGGTTGTGAGGCATGGGCTATGGATAGAGTTTTGCGCAGGAGGGTGGATGTGCTGGAAATGAGATGTTTGAGGATAATGTGTGGTGTGAGGTGGTTTGATCGAGTAAGAAATGTAAGGGTAAGAGAGATGTGTGGAAATAAAAAGAGCGTGGTTGAGAGAGGAGAAGAGGGTGTTTTGAAATGGTTTGGGCACATGGAGAGAATGAGTGAGGAAAGATTGACCAAGAGGATATATGCGTCAGAGGTGGAGGGAACGAGGAGAAGTGGGAGACCAAATTGGAGGTGGAAAGATGGAGTGAAAAAGATTTTGAGTGATCGGGGCCTGAACATGCAGGAGGGTGAAAGGCGGGCAAGGAATAGAGTGAATTGGATTGATGTGGTATACTGGGGTTGACGTGCTGTCAGTGGATTGAATCAGGGCATGTGAAGCGTCTGGGGTAAACCATGGAAAGTTGTGTGGGGCCTGGATGTGGAAAGGGAGCTGTGGTTTTGGGCATTATTGCATAACAGCTGGAGACTGAGTGTGAACGAATGGGGCCTTTGCTATCTTTTCCTAGCGCTACCTCGCACACATGAGGGGGGAGGGGGATGGTATTCCATGTGTGGCGAGGTGGCGATGGGAATGAATAAAGGCAGGCCGTGTGAATTGTGTGCATGGGTATATATGTATGTGTCTGTGTGTGTATATATATGTGTACATTGAGATGTATGGGTGTGTATGTTTGCGTGTGTGGACATGTGTGTATATACATGTGCATGGGGGTGGGTTGGGCCATTTCTTTCTTCTGTTTCCTTGCGCTACCTCGCAAATGCAGGAGACAGCGACAAAGCAAAATAAATAATAATAATAAAAAATATATAAATGTTGATATGTATATGCAAGTTTATGTATATATATGTGTATATGAGTGGATGGGCCACTCTTTGTCTGTTTCCTGGTGCTACCTCGCTGAGGCGGGAAACAGCAGAGACTTGTGTGAGGAAGTACCAGGACAGATTAAGTGCAGAATGGAAAAAGGTGAAAGCAAATGATGCAAGAGGAATGGGGGAGGAATGGGATGTATTTTGGGAAGCAGTGATGGCGCAAAAGATGCCTGTTGCATGAGAAAGGTGGACAGATTAGAAAAGGCAGTGAGTGGTGGGATGAAGAAGCAAGATTGTTAGTGAAAGAGAAGAGAGAGGTATTTGGACAATTTTTGCAGTGAAATTGTACAAATGACTGGGAAATGTATAAAAGAAAGAGGCATGAGGTCAAGAGAAAGATGCAAGAGGTGAAAAAGAGGGCTAATGAGAGTTGGGGTGAGAGAGTATCATTAAATTTAGGGAGAATAAAAAGATGTTTTGGAAGGAGGTAATTAAAGTGTGTGAGACAAGAGAACAAATGGGAACATTGGTGAAGGGGGCAAATGGGGAGGTAATAACAAGTAGCAGTGAAGTGAGAGGGAGTTTGATTGAGTATTTTGAAGGTTTATTTGAACGTGTTTGATGATAGAGTGGCAGATATAGGGTGTTTTGGTCGAGGTGGTGTGCGGAGCGAGAGGGATAGGGAGAATGATTTGGTAAACAGACAAGAGGCAGTGAAAGCTTTGCGAAAGATGAAAGCCGGCAAAGCGGTGGCTTTGGATGGTATGACTATGGAATTTATTCAAAAAAAGGGGTGACTGTTTTGTTGACTGGTTGGTGAGGATATTCGATGTATATATGGTTCATGGTGAAGTGCCTCAGGATTGGCAAAATGCATGCATAGTGCCATTGTACAAAGGCAAAGGGGATAAAGGTGAGCGTTCAAATCACAGAGGTATAAGCTTGTTGAGTATTCCACGGAGATTTTACTGGAGGGTATTGACTTAGAGGGTCAAGAAATGTACAGAGCACCAGATTGGGGAAGAGCAGTGTGGTTTCAGAATTGGTAGAGGATGTGTGGATCAGGTGTTTGTTTTGAAGAATGTATGTGAGAAATACTTAGAAAAACAGATAGATTTGTACGTACCATTTATGGATCTGGAGAAGGAATATGATAGAGTTGATAGAGATGGTTTTTGGAAGGTATTAAAAGTATATGGTGCGGAAGGTAACTTGCCAAAGGCAGTGAAAAGCTTTTATCGAGGATGTAAGGCAATTGTAGGAGTAGGAAGAAAGGAAAGTGATTGGTTCTCAGTGAATGTCGGCGCGTGGCAGGTGTGCGTGATGTCTCCATGGTTGTTTAATTTGTTTATGAATGGGGTAGTTAGGGAGGTGAATGCACGAGTTTTAGAAAGAGGGGCAAGTATGCAGTCTGTTGTGGATGAGAGAGCTTGGGAAGTGAGTCAGTTGTTGTTCACTGATGACACAGTGCTGGTGGCTGATTCGGGTGAGAAACTGCAGAAGCTGGTGACTGAGTTTGGTAAAGTGTGTGAAACAAGAAAGCTGAGAGTAAACGTGAATAAGAGTAAGGTTATTAGGTACAGTAGGGTTGAGGGTTAATTAAATTGGGAGGTAAGTTTGAATGGAGAAAAACTAGAGGAAGTGAAGTGTTTTAGATATCTGGGAGTGGATTTGGCAGCGGATGCAACCATGGAAGCGGAAGTGAATCTTAGGGAGGGGGAGGGGATGAAAATTCTGGGAGCGTTGAAGAATGTGTAGAAGTCGAGAACATTATCTTGGAAACCAAAAATGGGTATGTTTGAAGGAATAGTGGTTCCAAAATTTTTTATGGTTGCAAGGTGTGGGATATGGATAGAGTTATGTGGAGGAGGGTGGATGTGCTGGAAATGAGATGTTTGAGGACAATAAGTGGTGTGAGGTGGTTTGATCGAGTAAGTAATAATAGGGTAAGAGAGATGTGTGGTAATAAAAAGAGTGTGGTTGCGAGAGCAGAAGAGGGTGTTTTGAAATGGTTTGGTCACATGTAGAGAATGAGTGAGGAAATATCTACCAAGAAGATGTATGTGTCAGAGGTGGAGGGAACGAGAAGTGGGAGACCAAATTGGAGGTGGAAAGATGGAGTGAAAAAGATTTTGAGTGATCGGGGCCTGAACATGCAGGAGGGTGAAAGGCGTGCGAAATAGTGTGCATTGGAACGATGTGGTAAACCTGGTCGACGTGTTGTCAATGGATTGAACCAGGGCATGTGAAGCATCTGGGGTAAAACATGGAAAGTTCTGTGGGGCTTGGATGTGGAAAGGGAGCTGTGGTTTCGGTGCATTATTACATGACAGCTAGAGACTGACTGTGAACGAATGGGGCCTTTGTTGTCTTTTCCTAGCGCTACCTCGCGCACATGAGGGGGGTGGGTGTTGTTATTCCATGTGTGGCAGGGTGGCGATGGGAATCAATAAAGGCAGACAGTGTGAATTGTGTATATGGGTATATATGTATACGTTGAGATGTATGGGTATGTATATGTTCTGTGTGTGGATGTGCATGTATATACATATGTATGTGGGTGGGTTGGGCCATTCTTTCATCTGTTTTCTTGTGCTACCTCGCTAATGCGGGAGACAGCGACAAAGCAAAATAATTATATAAATAAAATATATATATATATATATATATTTTTTTTTTTTGCTTTGTCGCTGTCTCCCGCGTTTGCGAGGTAGCGCAAGGAAACAGACGAAAGAAATGGCCCAACCCACCCCCATACACATGTATATACATACGTCCACACATGCAAATATACATACCTACACAGCTTTCCATGGTTTACCCCAGACGCTTCACATGCCCTGATTCAATCCACTGACAGCACGTCAACCCCGGTATACCACATCGATCCAATTCACTCTATTCCTTGCCCTCCTTTCACCCTCCTGCATGTTCAGGCCCCGATCACACAAAATCTTTTTCACTCCATCTTTCCACCTCCAATTTGGTCCCCCACTTCTCCTCGTTCCCTCCACCTCCGACATATATATCTTCTTAGTCAATCTTTCCTCACTCATTCTCTCCATGTGCCCAAACCATTTCAAAACACCCTCTTCTGCTCTCTCAACCACGCTCTTTTTATTTCCACACATCTCTCTTACCCTTACGTTACTTACTCGATCAAACCACCTCACACCAAACATTGTCCTCAAACATCTCATTTCCAGCACATCCATCCTCCTGCGCACAACTCTATCCATAGCCCACGCCTCGCAACCATACAACATTGTTGGAACCACTATTCCCTCAAACATACCCATTTTTGCTTTCCGAGATAATGTTCTCGACTTCCACACATTCTTCAAGGCTCCCAGGATTTTCGCCCCCACCCTCACCCTATGATCCACTTCCGCTTCCATGGTTCCATCCGCTGCCAGATCCACTCCCAGATATCTAAAACACTTTACTTCCTCCAGTTTTTCTCCATTCAATCTTACCTCCCAATTGACTTGACCCTCAACCCTACTGTACCTAATTACTTTGCTCTTATTCACATTTACTCTTAACTTTCTTCTTTCACACACTTTACCAAACTCAGTCACCAGCTTCTGCAGTTTCTCACATGAATCAGCCACCAGCGCTGTATCATCAGCGAACAACAACTGACTCACTTCCCAAGCTCTCTCATCCACAACAGACTTCATACTTGCCCCTCTTTCCAAGACTCTTGCATTCACCTCCCTAACAACCCCATCCATAAACAAATTAAACAACCATGGAGACATCACACACCCCTGCCGCAAACCTACATTCACTGAGAACCAATCACTTTCCTCTCTTCCTACACGTACACATGCCTTACATCCTCGATAAAAACTTTTCACTGCTTCTAACAACTTGCCTCCCACACCATATATTCTTAATACCTTCCACAGAGCATCTCTATCAACTCTATCATATGCCTTCTCCAGATCCATAAATGCTACATACAAATCCATTTGCTTTTCTAAGTATTTCTCACATATATTCTTCAAAGCAAACACCTGATCCACACATCCTCTACCACTTCTGAAACCACACTGCTCTTCCCCAATCTGATGCTCTGTACATGCCTTCACCCTCTCAATCAATACCCTCCCATATAATTTACCAGGAATACTCAACAAACTTATACCTCTGTAATTTGAGCACTCATTCTTATCCCCTTTGCCTTATATATATATATATATATATATATATATATATATATATATATATATATATATATATATATATATATATACATATATATATGGGGGGATAGGGGAGAAAGAATACTTCCCACATATTCCCTGCATGTTGTGGAAGGCGACTAAAAGGGAATGGAGCAGGGGGCTGGAAATCTTCCCCTCTCATTTTTTTTTTTTATTTTCCAAAGGAAGGAACAGAGAAGGGGGCCGGGTGAGAATGTTTCCTCAGAGGCCCAGTCCTCTGGTCTTAACGCTACCTCGCTGAGGCGGGAAATGGCGAATAGTATGAAACAAAAAGAAAGAGATATATATATATATTCATTTATTTATTTATTATAATTTGTCGCTGTCTCCCGCGTTAGTTAGGTAGCGCAAGGAAACAGACGGAAGAATGGTCCAACTCACCCACATACACATGTATATACATACACATCCACACATGCACATATACATACCTATACATTCCAATATATACATATATACACGTACACAGACCTATACATATTCACATATGTACATAATTCATATTTGCTGCCCTCATTCATTTCCGTCGCCACCCCGCCACACATGAAATGAATATATATATATATATATATATATATATATATATATATATATATATATATATATTTTTTTTTTTGCTTTGTCGCTGTCTCCCGCGTTTGCGAGGTAGCGCAAGGAAACAGACGAAAGAAATGGCCCAACCCACCCCCATACACATGTATATACATACGTCCACACACGCAAATATATATACCTACACAGCTTTCCATGGTTTACCCCAGACGCTTCACATGCCCTGATTCAATCCACTGACAGCACGTCAACCCCGGTATACTACATCGATCCAATTCACTCTATTCCTTGCCCTCCTTTCACCCTCCTGCATGTTCAGGCCCCGATCACACAAAATCTTTTTCACTCCATCTTTCCACCTCCAATTTGGTCCCCCACTTCTCCTCGTTCCCTCCACCTCCGACATATATATCCTCTTCAATCTTTCCTCACTCATTCTCTCCATGTGCCCAAACCATTTCAAAACACCCTCTTCTGCTCTCTCAACCACGCTCTTTTTATTTCCACACATCTCTCTTACCCTTACGTTACTTACTCGATCAAACCACCTCACACCAAACATTGTCCTCAAACATCTCATTTCCAGCACATCCATCCTCCTGCGCACAACTCTATCCATAGCCCACGCCTCGCAACCATACAACATTGTTGGAACCACTATTCCTTCAAACATACCCTATGATCCGCATCCGCTTCCATGGTTCCATCCACTGCCAGATCCACTCCCAGATATCTAAAACACTTTACTTCCTCCAGTTTTGCTCCATTCAAACTTACCTCCCAATTGACTTGACCCTCAACCCTACTGTACCTAATAACCTTGCTCTTATTCACATTTACTCTTAACTTTCTTCTTCCACACACTTTACCAAACTCAGTTACCAGCTTCTGCAGTTTCTCACATGAATCAGCCACCAGCGCTGTATCATCAGCGAACAACTGACTCACTTCCCAAGCTCTCTCATCCCAAACAGACTTCATACTTGCCCCTCTTTCCAAAACTCTTGCATTCACCTCCCTAACAACCACATCCATAAACAAATCAAACAACCATGGACACATCACACACCCCTGCCGCAAACCTACATTCACTGAGAACCAATCACTTTCCTCTCTTCCTACACGTACACATGCCTTATATCCTCGATAAAAACTTTTCACTGCTTCTAACAACTTGCCTCCCACACCATATATTCTTAATACCTTCCACAGAGCATCTCTATCAACTCTATCATATGCCTTCTCCAGATCCATAAATGCTACATACAAATCCATTTGCTTTTCTAAGTATATCTCACATACATTCTTAAAAGCAAACACCTGATCCACACATCCTCTACCACTTCTGAAACCACACTGCTCTTCCCCAATCTGATGCTCTGTACATGCCTTCACTCTCTCAATCAATACCCTCCCATATAATTTACCAGGAATACTCAACAAACTTATACCTCTGTAATTTGAGCACTCACTCTTATCCCCTTTGCCTTTGTACAATGGTACTATGCACGCATTCCGCCAATCCTCAGGCACCTCACCATGAGTCATACATACATTAAATAACCTTACCAACCAGTCAATAATACAGTCACCCCCTTTTTTAATAGATTCCACTGCGATACCATCCAAACCTGCTGCATTGCCGGCTTTCATCTTCCGTAAAGCTTTTACTACCTCTTCTCTGTTTACCAAATCATTTTCCCTAACCCTCTCACTTTGCACACCACCTCGACCAAAACACCCTATATCTGCCACTCTATCATCAAACACATTCAACAAACCTTCAAAATACTCACTCCATCTCCTTCTCACATCACCACTACTTGTTATCACCTCCCCATTTGCGCCCTTCACTGAAGTTCCCATTTGCTCCCTTGTCTTACGCACTTTATTTACCTCCTTCCAGAACATCTTTTCATTCTCCCTAAAATTTAATGATACTCTCTCACCCCAACTCTCATTTGCCCTATTTTTCACCTCTTGCACCTTTCTCTTGACCTGAGGTGCCTGAGGATTGGCGGAATGCGTGCATAGTGCCATTGTACAAAGGCAAAGGGGATAAGAGTGAGTGCTCAAATTACAGAGGTATAAGTTTGTTGAGTATTCCTGGTAAATTATATGGGAGGGTATTGATTGAGAGGGTGAAGGCATGTACAGAGCATCAGATTGGGGAAGAGCAGTGTGGTTTCAGAAGTGGTAGAGGATGTGTGGATCAGGTGTTTGCTTTGAAGAATGTATGTGAGAAATACTTAGAAAAGCAAATGGATTTGTATGTAGCATTTATGGATCTGGAGAAGGCATATGATAGAGTTGATAGAGATGCTCTGTGGAAGGTATTAAGAATATATGGTGTGGGAGGCAAGTTGTTAGAAGCAGTGAAAAGTTTTTATCGAGGATGTAAGGCATGTGTACGTGTAGGAAGAGAGGAAAGTGATTGGTTCTCAGTGAATGTAGGTTTGCGGCAGGGGTGTGTGATGTCTCCATGGTTGCTTAATTTGTTTATGGATGGGGTTGTTAGGGAGGTGAATGCAAGAGTTTTGGAAAGAGGGGCAAGTATGAAGTCTGTTCTGGATGAGAGAGCTTAGGAAGTGAGTCAGTTGTTGTTCGCTGATGGTACAGCGTTGGTGGCTGATTCATGTAAGAAACTGCAGAAGCTGGTGACTGAGTTTGGTAAAGTGTGTGAAAGAAGAAAGTTAAGAGTAAATGTGAATAAGAGCAAGGTTATTAGGTACAGTAGGGTTGAGGGTCAAGTAAATTGGGAGGTAAGTTTGAATGGAGAAAAACTGGAGGATGTAAAGTATTTTAGACATCTGGGAGTGGATCTGGCAGCGGATGGAACCATGGAAGAGGAAGTGAATCATAGGGTGGGGAAGGGGGCGAAAATCCTGGGAGCCTTGAAGAATGTGTGGAAGTCAAGAACATTATCTCGGAAAGCAAAAATGGGTATGTTTGAAGGAATAGTGGTTCCAACAATGTTGTATGGTTGCGAGGCGTGGGCTATGGATAGAGTTGTGCGCAGGAGGGTGGATGTGCTGGAAATGAGATGTTTGAGGACAATGTGTGGTGTGAGGTGGTTTGATCGAGTAAGTAACGTAAGGGTAAGAGAGATGTGTGGAAATAAAAAGAGCGTGGTTGAGAGAGCAGAAGAGGGTGTTTTGAAATGGTTTGGGCACATGGAGAGAATGAGTGAGGAAAGATTGACCAAGAGGATATATGTGTCAGAGGTGGAGGGAACGAGGAGAAGTGGGAGACCAAATTGGAGGTGGAAAGATGGAGTGAAAAAGATTTTGTGTGATCGGGGCCTGAACATGCAGGAGGGTGAAAGGAGGGCATGGAATAGAGTGAATTGGATCAATGTGGTATATCGGGGTTGACGTGCTGTCAGTGGATTGAATCAGGGCATGTGAAACGTCTGGGGTAAACCATGGAAAGCTGTGTAGGTATGTATATTTGCGTGTGTGGATGTGTATTATATACATGTGTATGGGGGTGGGTTGGGCCATTTCTTTCGTCTGTTTCCTTGCGCTACCTCGCAAATGCGGGAGACCGCAAAAAAAAAATATATATATATATATATATACATACACGTCCAAATACGCATATATACATACCTATGTATCTCAACGTATACATATATATACACATACAGATATATACATAAATACACACGTACATAATTCATACTGTCTGCCCTTATTCGTTCCCATCGGCACCCCAGCACACATGAAATGAAAACCCCTCCCCTCGCATGTGCGCGAGGTAACGCTAGGAAAAGACAACAAAGGCCACATTCATTCACAATCGGTCTTTAGCTGTATCATATAATGCACCAAAATCACAGCTTCCTTTTCACATCCAGGCCCCATAAAACTTTGTATGGTTTATCCCACACGCTTCACATGCCCTGGTTCAATCTAGTGACATCACGTTGACCCCGGTATACCACATTGTTCCAATTCACTCCATTCCTTGCACACCTTTCACCTTCCCGCATGTTCAGGCCCCGATCACTCAAAATCTTTTTCACTCCATCTTTCCACCTCCAATTTGGTCTCCCACTTCTCGTTTCCTCCACCTATGACACATATATCCTCTTTATCAATCTTTCCTCACTCATTCTCTCCATGCGACCAAAACATTTCAAAACACCAACTTCTGCTCTCTCAACCACACTCTTTTCATTACCACATATCTCTCTTACTGTTTCATTACTTACTCGATGAAACCTCATTACACCACATATTGTCCTGAAGCATCTCATTTTCAGCACATTCACTCTCCTCCGCACAAGTCTATCTATAGCCCACGCCTCGCAACCCTATAACATTGTTGGAACCATTATTCCTTCAAACATACCCATTTTTGCTTTCCAAGATAACGTTCTCGACTTCCACACATTTTTCAACGCTCCTAGAACTTTTGCCCCCTCCCCCACCCTATGACTCACTTCTGCTTCCATGGTTCCATCCGTTGCCAAATCCACTCCCAGTGATCTAAAACACTTCACTTCCTGAAGTGTTTCTCCATTCAAACTTACCTCCCAATTGACTTGCCCTTCAACCCTACAGTACCTAACATTTACTCTCAGCTTTCTTCTTTCACACACTTTCAAATACTGAGAACCAATCACTTTCCTCTCTTCCTACACGTAAACATGCCTTACATCATCAATAAAAACTTTTCACTGCTTCTAACAACTTGCCTCCCACACCATATATTCTTAATACCTTCCACAGAGCACCTCCACCAACTCTATCATAAGTCTTCCCCAGATCCATAAAGGCTACATACAAATACATTTGCTTTTCTAAGTATTTCTCACACACATTTTTAAAGCAAACATCTGATCCACACATCCTATACCACTTCTGATACCACATTGCTCTTCCCCAATCTGATGCTCTGTATATGCCTTCACCCTCTCAATCAATACCCTCCCATATAATTTCCCAGGAACACTCAACAAACTTATACCTCTGTAGTTTGAGCACTCACTTTCATCCCCTTTGCCTTTGTACAATGGCACTATGCAAGCATTCCGCCAATCCTCAGGCACTTCACCATGAGTCATACATACATTAAATAACCTTACCAACCAGTCAACAATACAGTCACCCCCATTTTTAATAAACTCCAATGGATTATCATCAAAACCCGCTGCCTTGCCGGCTTTCATCTTCTGCAAAGCTTTTACTAGCTCTTCTCAGTTGACAATATCATTCTCCCTAACACCTGTCACTTTGTACACCACTTCAACCAAAACACCCTATATCTGCCACTTTATCATCAAACACATTCAACAAACCTTCAAATTTCTCACTCGATATCCTTCTCATATCACCCCTACTTGTTATCACCTCCCCATTAGCCCCCTTCACTGATGTTCCCATTTGTTCCCTTATCTTATGCACTTTATTTACCTCCTTCCAAAACATCTTTTTATTCTCCCTAAAATTTCATGATACTCTCTCACCCCAACTCTCATTTGCCCTGTTTTTCACCTCTTGCAACTCTCTCACCCCAACTCTCATTTGCCCTGTTTTTCACCTCTTGCACCTTTCTCTAGACCTACTGCCTGTTTCATTTATACATCTCCCAGTTATTTGCATTATTTCCTTGCAAGTATTATTGTCCTAATGCCTCTCTCTTCTCTTTCACTTATAATCTTACTTCTTCATCCCACCACTCACTACCCTTTCTAATCTGCCCACCTCCCACGCTTCTCATGCCACAAGCATTCTTTCTGCAAGCTATCACTGCTTCCCTAAATACATCTCATTCCTCCCACCACTCCCCTTACCTCCTTTGTTCTCACCTTTTTCCATTCTGTACTCAGTCTCTCCTGGTACTTCCTCACACAAGTCTCCCTCCCAAGCTCACTTACTCTCACCATTCTCTTCATCCCAACATTCCCTCTTCTTTTCTGAAAACCTCTACAAATCTTCACTTTCGCCTCCTGAAGATAATGATCAGACATCCCTCCAGTTGCACCTCTCAGCACATTAACATCCAAAAGTCTCTCTTTCGCGCACCTATCAATTAACATGTAGTCCAATAACACTTTCTGGCCATCTCTCCTACTTACATACATATACTTATGTATATCTCTCTTTTTAAACCAGGTATTCCCAATCACCAGACCTTTATCAGCACATAAATCTACAAGCTCTTCACCATTTCCATTTACAACACTGAACACCCGAAGTACACCAAGTACTCCCTCAACTGCTACATTACTCACCTTTGCATTCAAATCACCCATCACTATAACTCATGCATCAAAACTACTAACACACTTACTCAGCTGCTCCCAAAACACTTGCCTCTCATTATCTTTCTTCTCATGCCCAGGTGCATATGCACCAATAATCACCCATCTCTCTCCATCCACTTTCAGTTTTACCCATATCAATCTAGTTTACTTTCTTACACTCTATCACATACTCCCACCACTCCTGTTACAGGAGTAGTGCTACTCCTTCCCTTGCTCTTGTCCTCTCACTAACCCATGACGTTACTCCCAAGACATTCCTAAATCACTATTCCATTTTACCCTTGAGCTTCATTTCACTCAGAGCAAAAACATCCAATTTCCTTTCCTCAAATATATTACCTATTTCTCCTTTTTTCTCATCTTGGTTACATCCATACACATTTAGACACCTTAGTCTGAGCCTTCGAGGAGGATGAGCACTCCCCGCATGACTCCTCCTTCTGTTTCCCCATTTAGAAAGTTGAAATACAAGGAGGGGAGGGTTTATAGCCCCCCTCCCGTCCCCTTTAGTCGCCTTCTACAACACGTGAGGAATGTGTGGGAAGTATTCTTTCTCCCTTATATATATATATATATATATATCCCCTATCCCCAGGGACATATATTCATTTATTTATTATACTTTGTCTCTGTCTCCCGCGTTAGCAAGGTAGTGCAAGGAAACAGACGAAAGAACGGCCTAATCCACCCACATACATATGCATATACATACACATCCACACATACATATATATACCTATATATCTGAAAGTATACATATATATACACACCCAGACATAAACATATATACATATGTACATAATTCATACTATCTGCCCTTATTTATTCCCGTCGCCACCCCGCCACACATGAAATAACAACACCCTTCCCCCACATGTGCACGAGGTTGCGCCAGGAAAAGACAACAAAGGCAACATTCATTCACACTCAGTCTCTAGCTGTTATGTATAATGCACCGAAACCACAGCTCCCTTTCCACATCTAGGCCCCACAGAACTTTCCGTGGTTTACCCCAGACGCTTCACATGCCCTGGTTTCATCCATTGACAGCATGTTGACCTCGGTATACCACCTCGTTCCAATTCACTCTATTCTGTACTTTCACCCTCCTGCATAATCAGGCCCCGCTCACTCAAAATCTTTTTCACTCCATCTCTCCACCTCCAATTTGGTCTTCCACTTTTCCTCGTTCCCTCCACCTCTGACACATATATACTCTTGGTCAATCTTTCCTCACTCATTCTCTCCATGTGACCAAACCATTTCAGAACATCCTCTTCTGCTCTCTTAACCACACTCTTTATATTACCACACATCTCGCTTACCCTTTCATTACTTATTCGATGAAACCACCTCACACCACATATTGTCCTCAAACATCTCATTTCCAGCACATGCACCCTCCTCCGCACAACTCTATCTATAGCCCACGCCTTACAACCATATAACATTATTGGAACCACTATTCCTTCAATTATACCCATTTTTGCTTTACAAGATAACGTTCTCGACTTCCACACATTCTTTAATGCTCCCAGAACTTTTGCCCCTTCCCTCTCATTTTGCACACCAAAGTAAAGTCAGGGGTTAGTGAGAGGACAAGAGCAAGGGAAAGAGTAGCACTACTCCTGAAACAGGAGTGGTGGGAGTATGTGATAGAGTGTAAGAAAGTTTAATCTAGATTGATATGGGTATAACTGAAAGTGGATGGAGAGAGATGGGTGATTATTGCTACCTATGCACCTGAGCATGAGAAGAAAGATCATGAGAGGCAAGTATTTTGGGAGCAGCTGAGAGAGTGTGTTACTAGTTTTGATGAATGAGACCGGGTTATAGTGATGGGTGATTTGAATGCAAAGGTGAGTAATGTGGCGGTTTAGATAATAATTGGTGTACATGGCGTGTTCAGTGTTGTAAATGGAAGTGGTCAAGATCTTGTAGATTTATGTGCTGAAAAAGGACTGGTGATTGGGAATACCTGGCTCAAAAAGAGAGAAATACATA
>NC_092249.1:11853139-11896956 GCF_036320965.1 Panulirus ornatus
AAACATTTCAAAACACCAACTTCTGCTCTCTCAACCACATCCTTTTCATTACCACATATCTCTCTTACTGTTTCATTACTTACTCGATGAAACCTCATTACACCACATATTGTCCTGAAGCATCTCATTTTCAGCACATTCACTCTCCTCCGCACAAGTCTATCTATAGCCCACGCCTCGCAACCCTATAACATTGTTGGAACCATTATTCCTTCAAACATACCCATTTTGCTTTCCAAGATAACGTTCTCGACTTCCACACATTTTTCAACGCTCCTAGAACTTTTGCCCCCTCCCCCACCCTATGACTCACTTCTGCTTCCATGGTTCCATCCGTTGCCAAATCCACGCCCAGTGATCTAAAACACTTCACTTCCTGAAGTGTTTCTCCATTCAAACTTACCTCCCAATTGACTTGCCCTTCAACCCTACAGTACCTAACATTTACTCTCAGCTTTCTTCTTTCACACACTTTCAAATACTGAGAACCAATCACTTTCCTCTCTTCCTACACGTAAACATGCCTTACATCATCAATAAAAACTTTTCACTGCTTCTAACAACTTGCCTCCCACACCATATATTCTTAATACCTTCCACAGAGCACCTCCACCAACTCTATCATAAGTCTTCCCCAGATCCATAAAGGCTACATACAAATACATTTGCTTTTCTAAGTATTTCTCACACACATTTTTAAAGCAAACATCTGATCCACACATCCTATACCACTTCTGATACCACATTGCTCTTCCCCAATCTGATGCTCTGTATATGCCTTCACCCTCTCAATCAATACCCTCCCATATAATTTCCCAGGAACACTCAACAAACTTATACCTCTGTAGTTTGAGCACTCACTTTCATCCCCTTTGCCTTTGTACAATGGCACTATGCAAGCATTCCGCCAATCCTCAGGCACTTCACCATGAGTCATACATACATTAAATAACCTTACCAACCAGTCAACAATACAGTCACCCCCGTTTTTAATAAACTCCAATGGATTATCATCAAAACCCGCTGCCTTGCCGGCTTTCATCTTCTGCAAAGCTTTTACTAGCTCTTCTCAGTTGACAATATCATTCTCCCTAACACCTGTCACTTTGTACACCACTTCAACCAAAACACCCTATATCTGCCACTTTATCATCAAACACATTCAACAAACCTTCAAATTTCTCACTCGATATCCTTCTCATATCACCCCTACTTGTTATCACCTCCCCATTAGCCCCCTTCACTGATGTTCCCATTTGTTCCCTTATCTTATGCACTTTATTTACCTCCTTCCAAAACATCTTTTTATTCTCCCTAAAATTTCATGATACTCTCTCACCCCAACTCTCATTTGCCCTGTTTTTCACCTCTTGCAACTCTCTCACCCCAACTCTCATTTGCCCTGTTTTTCACCTCTTGCACCTTTCTCTAGACCTACTGCCTGTTTCATTTATACATCTCCCAGTTATTTGCATTATTTCCTTGCAAGTATTATTGTCCTAATGCCTCTCTCTTCTCTTTCACTTATAATCTTACTTCTTCATCCCACCACTCACTACCCTTTCTAATCTGCCCACCTCCCACGCTTCTCATGCCACAAGCATTCTTTCTGCAAGCTATCACTGCTTCCCTAAATACATCTCATTCCTCCCACCACTCCCCTTACCTCCTTTGTTCTCACCTTTTTCCATTCTGTACTCAGTCTCTCCTGGTACTTCCTCACACAAGTCTCCCTCCCAAGCTCACTTACTCTCACCATTCTCTTCATCCCAACATTCCCTCTTCTTTTCTGAAAACCTCTACAAATCTTCACTTTCGCCTCCTGAAGATAATGATCAGACATCCCTCCAGTTGCACCTCTCAGCACATTAACATCCAAAAGTCTCTCTTTCGCGCACCTATCAATTAACATGTAGTCCAATAACGCTTTCTGGCCATCTCTCCTACTTACATACATATACTTATGTATATCTCTCTTTTTAAACCAGGTATTCCCAATCACCAGACCTTTATCAGCACATAAATCTACAAGCTCTTCACCATTTCCATTTACAACACTGAACACCCGAAGTACACCAAGTACTCCCTCAACTGCTACATTACTCACCTTTGCATTCAAATCACCCATCACTATAACTCATGCATCAAAACTACTAACACACTTACTCAGCTGCTCCCAAAACACTTGCCTCTCATTATCTTTCTTCTCATGCCCAGGTGCATATGCACCAATAATCACCCATCTCTCTCCATCCACTTTCAGTTTTACCCATATCAATCTAGTTTACTTTCTTACACTCTATCACATACTCCCACCACTCCTGTTACAGGAGTAGTGCTACTCCTTCCCTTGCTCTTGTCCTCTCACTAACCCATGACGTTACTCCCAAGACATTCCTAAATCACTATTCCATTTTACCCTTGAGCTTCATTTCACTCAGAGCAAAAACATCCAATTTCCTTTCCTCAAATATATTACCTATTTCTCCTTTTTTCTCATCTTGGTTACATCCATACACATTTAGACACCTTAGTCTGAGCCTTCGAGGAGGATGAGCACTCCCCGCATGACTCCTCCTTCTGTTTCCCCATTTAGAAAGTTGAAATACAAGGAGGGGAGGGTTTATAGCCCCCCTCCCGTCCCCTTTAGTCGCCTTCTACAACACGTGAGGAATGTGTGGGAAGTATTCTTTCTCCCTTATATTTTTTTTTTTTTTTTTTTTTTTTTTTATACTTTGTCGCTGTCTCCCGCGTTTGCGAGGTAGCGCAAGGAAACAGACGAAAGAAATGGCCCAACCCCCCCCCCCATACACATGTACATACACACGTCCAGACACGCAAATATACATACCTACACAGCTTTCCATGGTTTACCCCAGACGCTTCACATGCCTTGCTTCAATCCACTGACAGCACGTCAACCCCTGTATACCACATGACTCCAATTCACTCTATTTCTTGCCCTCCTTTCACCCTCCTGCATGTTCAGGCCCCGATCACACAAAATCTTTTTCACTCCATCTTTCCACCTCCAATTTGGTCTCCCTCTTCTCCTCGTTCCCTCCACCTCCGACACATATATCCTCTTGGTCAATCTCTCCTCACTCATTCTCTCCATGTGCCCAAACCATTTCAAAACACCCTCTTCTGCTCTCTCGACCACGCTCTTTTTATTTCCACACATCTCTCTTACCCTTACGTTACTTACTCGATCAAACCACCTCACACCACACATTGTCCTCAAACATCTCATTTCCAGCACATCCATCCTCCTGCGCACATCTCCATCCATAGCCCACGCCTCGCAACCATACAGCATTGTTGGAACCACTATTCCCTCAAACATACCCATTTTTGCTTTCCGAGATAATGTTCTCGACTTCCACACATTTTTCAAGGCTCCCAAAATTTTCGCCCCCCTCCCCCACCCTATGATCCACTTCCGCTTCCATGGTTCCATCCGCTGACAGATCCACTCCCAGATATCTAAAACACTTCACTTCCTCCAGTTTTTCTCCATTCAAACTCACCTCCCAATTGACTTGACCCTTATATATATATATATATATATATATATATATATATATATATATATATATATATATATATATATATATATATATATATCCCCTATCCCCAGGGACATATATTCATTTATTTATTATACTTTGTCTCTGTCTCCCGCGTTAGCAAGGTAGTGCAAGGAAACAGACGAAAGAACGGCCTAATCCACCCACATACATATGCATATACATACACATCCACACATACATATATATACCTATATATCTGAAAGTATACATATATATACACACCCAGACATAAACATATATACATATGTACATAATTCATACTATCTGCCCTTATTTATTCTCGTCGCCACCCCGCCACACATGAAATAACAACACCCTTCCCCCACATGTGCACGAGGTTGCGCCAGGAAAAGACAACAAAGGCAACATTCATTCACACTCAGTCTCTAGCTGTTATGTATAATGCACCGAAACCACAGCTCCCTTTCCACATCTAGGCCCCACAGAACTTTCCGTGGTTTACCCCAGACGCTTCACATGCCCTGGTTTCATCCATTGACAGCATGTTGACCTCGGTATACCACCTCGTTCCAATTCACTCTATTCTGTACTTTCACCCTCCTGCATAATCAGGCCCCGCTCACTCAAAATCTTTTTCACTCCATCTCTCCACCTCCAATTTGGTCTTCCACTTTTCCTCGTTCCCTCCACCTCTGACACATATATACTCTTGGTCAATCTTTCCTCACTCATTCTCTCCATGTGACCAAACCATTTCAGAACATCCTCTTCTGCTCTCTTAACCACACTCTTTATATTACCACACATCTCGCTTACCCTTTCATTACTTATTCGATGAAACCACCTCACACCACATATTGTCCTCAAACATCTCATTTCCAGCACATGCACCCTCCTCCGCACAACTCTATCTATAGCCCACGCCTTACAACCATATAACATTATTGGAACCACTATTCCTTCAATTATACCCATTTTTGCTTTACAAGATAACGTTCTCGACTTCCACACATTCTTTAATGCTCCCAGAACTTTTGCCCCTTCCCTCTCATTTTGCACACCAAAGTAAAGTCAGGGGTTAGTGAGAGGACAAGAGCAAGGGAAAGAGTAGCACTACTCCTGAAACAGGAGTGGTGGGAGTATGTGATAGAGTGTAAGAAAGTTTAATCTAGATTGATATGGGTATAACTGAAAGTGGATGGAGAGAGATGGGTGATTATTGCTACCTATGCACCTGAGCATGAGAAGAAAGATCATGAGAGGCAAGTATTTTGGGAGCAGCTGAGAGAGTGTGTTACTAGTTTTGATGAATGAGACCGGGTTATAGTGATGGGTGATTTGAATGCAAAGGTGAGTAATGTGGCGGTTTAGATAATAATTGGTGTACATGGCGTGTTCAGTGTTGTAAATGGAAGTGGTCAAGATCTTGTAGATTTATGTGCTGAAAAAGGACTGGTGATTGGGAATACCTGGCTCAAAAAGAGAGAAATACATAAGTATATGTATGTAAGTAGGAGAGATGCCCAGAGAGCATTACTGGATTACGTATTAACTAATATGTGCACGAAATGGAGACTTTTGGATGTTAATGTGCTGAGAGGTGCAACTGGAGGGATGTCTGATCATTATTTTGAAGAGGGGAAGGTGAAGATTTGTAGAGGTTTTCAGAAAAATTGAGAATGTTGGGGTGAAGAGAGTGCTGAGAGCAAGTGAGCCTGGGAAGAAGATTTGTGAGAGGAAGTACCAGGAAAGACTGAGTACAGAATAGAAAAAAAGGTGAGAACAAAGGAGGTAAGGGGAGCGGAGGAGGAACTGGATGTATTTAGGGAAGCAGTGATGGATTGCGCAAAAGATGCATGTGGCATGAGAAGCGTGGGAGGTAAGCAGATTAGAAAGGGTAGCGAGTGGTGGGATGAAGAAGTAAGATTATTAGTGAAAGAGTAGAGAGAGGCGTTTGGACGATTTCTGCAGGGAAATAATGCAAATGACTGGGATATATATAAAAGAAAGGGGCAGGAGGTCAAGAGAAAGGTGCAAGAGGTGAAAAAGATGGCAAATGAGAGTTGGGGTGAGAGCATCATTAAATTCTAGGGAGAATAAAAAAAGGCTTTGGAAGGAAGTAAAGAAAGTGCGTAAGACAAGGGAACAAATGGGAACATCAGTGAAGGGGGCTAATGGGAAGGTGATAACAAGTAGTGGTGATGTGAGGAGATGGAGTGAGTATTTTGAAGGTTTGTTGAATGTGTTGATGATAGAGTGGCAGATATAAGGTGTTTTGGTCGAGGTGGTGTGCAAAATGAGAGGGTTAGGGAGAATGATTTGGTAAATAGAGAAGAGGTAGTAAAAGCTTTCAGGAAATTGAAAGCCGGCAAGGCAGCGGGTTTGGATGGCGTTCCAGTGGAATTTATGAAGAAAGGGGTGACTGTATTGTAGCCTGGTTGGTAAGGTTATTTAATGTAAGTATGACTCATGGTGAGGTGCCTGAGGATTGGCTGAATGCTTGCATAGTATCATTGTACAAAGGCAAAGGGCATAAAAGTGAGTGCTCAAATTACAGAGATATAAGTTTGTTGTGTATTCCTGGGAAATTATCGGAGGGTATTGACAGAGAAGGTGAAGGCATGTACAGAGCATCAGAATGGGGAAGAGCAGTGTGGTTTCAAAAGTGGTAGAGGATGTGTGGATAAGGTGTTTGCTTTGAAGAATGTATGAGAGAAATACTTAGAAAAACAAATGGATCTGTATGTAGCATTCATGGATCTGGGGAAGGCATATGATAAAGTTGATAGAGATGCTTTGTGGAAGGTATTAAGAATATATGGTGTGGGAGGCAAGTTGTTAGAAGCAGTGAAAAGTTTTTATCGAGGTTAAGAGGTATGTGTATCAGTAGGAAGAGAGGATAGTGACTGGTCCTCAGTGAATGTTGGTTTGCGGCAGGGGTGCGTGATGTCTCCATGGTTGTTTAATTTGTTTATGGAGTGGTTTGCTAGGGAGTTGAATGCAAGAGTTTTGGAAAGAGGGCTAAGTATGCAGTCCATTGTTGATGAGAGAGCTTGGGAAGTGAGTAAGTTGCTGTTCGCTGATGATGCAACGCTGGTGGCTGATTCGGGTGAGAAACTGCAGAATCTGGTGACTGAGTTTGGTAAAGTGTGTGAAAGAAGAAAGCTGAGAGTAAATGTGAATAAGAGGTTATTAGGCAGAGCAGGGTTGAGGGACAAGTCGATTGGGAGGAGAGTTTGAATGGAGAAAAACTGGAGGAAGTGAAGTGTTTAAGATATCTGGAAGTGGACTTGGCAGTGGATGGAACCATGGAAGGAGAAGTGAATCATGGGGTGGGGTAGAGCGAAAATTCTGGGAGCTTTGAAAAATGTGTGGAGTCGAGAACGTTATTTTTGAAAGCAAAAATGGGTATCTTTGAAGGAATAGTGGTTCCAACAATGTTATATGTTGTGAGGCATGGGCTATAGATAGAGTTTTGCGGAGGAGGGTGGATGTGCTGGAAATGAGATGTTTGAGGACAATATGTGGTGTGAGATGGTTTGATAGAGTAAATAATGAATGGGTAAGAGAGATGTGGGGTAATAAAAAGAGTGTGGTTGAGAGAACGGAAGAGGGTGTTTTGAAATGGTTTGGTCACATGGAGAGAATGAGTGAGGAAAGATTGACCAAGAGGATGTATGTGTCAGAGGTGGAGGGAACGAGGAGGAGTGAGAGACCAAACTGGAGGTGGAAAGATGGAGTGAAAAAGATTTTGAGTGATTGGGGCATGAACATGCATGAGGGTGAAAGGCATGCAAGGAATAGAGTGAATTGGAATGATGTGGTATACCGGGTTCCTCATGATGACAATGGATTGAACCAAGGTATGTGAAGCGTCTGGGGTAAACCATGGAAAGTTTTGTGGGGCCTGGGGGCCTGGATGTGCAAAGGGAGCTGTGGTTTCAGTGTATCATACATGACAGCTAGAGACTGAGTGTGAATGAATATGGCCTTTGTTGTCTTTTTTTAGCGCTATGTCGCGCACATGCGGGGGAAGGGGTTGTCATATCATGTGTGGTGGGGTCGTGACGGGAATGAATAAGGGCAGACAGTATGAATTATGTACATATGTACATATGCATATGTCTGTGTTTGTATATATATATATATATATATATATATATATATATATATATATATGGGGAAGAGCAGTGTGGTTTCAGAAGTGGTAGAGGATGTGTGGATCAGGTGTTTGCTTTGAAGAATGTATGTGAGAAATACTTAGAAAAGCAAATGGATTTGTATGTAGCATTTATGGATCTGGAGAAGGCATATGATAGAGTTGATAGAGATGCTCTGTGGAAGGTATTAAGAATATATGGTGTGGGAGGAAAGTTGTTAGAAGCAGTGAAAAGTTTTTATCGAGGATGTAAGGCATGTGTACGTGTAGGAAGAGAGGAAAGTGACTGGTTCTTAGTGAATGTAAGTTTGCGGCAGGGGTGTGTGATGTCTCCATGGTTGTTTAATTTGTTTATGGATGGGGTTGTTAGGGAGGTAAATGCAAGAGTTTTGGAAAGAGGGGCAAGTATGAAGTCTGTTGGGGATGAGAGAGCTTGGGAAGTGAGTCAGTTGTTGTTCGCTGATGATACAGCGCTGGTGGCTGATTCATGTGAGAAACTGCAGAAGCTGGTGACTGAGTTTGGTAAAGTGTGTGGAAGAAGAAAGTTAAGAGTAAATGTGAATAAGAGCAAGGTTATTAGGTACAGTAGGGTTGAGGGTCAAGTCAATTGGGAGGTGAGTTTGAATGGAGAAAAACTGGAGGAAGTGAAGTGTTTTAGATATCTGGGAGTGGATCTGACAGCGGATGGAACCATGGAAGCGGAAGTGGATCATAGGGTGGGGGAGGGGGCGAAAATTCTGGGGGCCTTGAAGAATGTGTGGAAGTCGAGAACATTATCTCGGAAAGCAAAAATGGGTATGTTTGAAGGAATAGTGGTTCCAACAATGTTGTATGGTTGCGCGGCGTGGGCTATGGATAGAGTTGTGCGCAGGAGGATGGATGTGCTGGAAATGAGATGTATGAGGACAATGTGTGGTGTGAGGTGGTTTGATCGAGTGAGTAACGTAAGGGTAAGAGTAAAAAGAGCGTGGTTGAGAGAGCAGAAGAGGGTGTTTTGAAGTGGTTTGGGCACATGGAGAGAATGAGTGAGGAAAGATTGACCAAGAGGATATATGTGTCGGAGGTGGAGGGAACGAGGAGAAGAGGGAGACCAAATTGGAGGTGGAAAGATGGAGTGAAAAAGATTTTGTGTGATCGGGGCCTGAACATGCAGGAGGGTGAAAGGAGGGCAAGGAATAGAGTGAATTGGAGCGATGTGGTATACCGGGGTTGACGTGCTGTCAGTGGATTGAATCAAGGCATGTGAAGCATCTGGGGTAAACCATGGAAAGCTGTGTAGGTATGTATATTTGCGTGTGTGGACGTGTGTATATTCATGTGTATGGGGGGGGGGGGGTTGGGCCATTTCTTTCGTCTGTTTCCTTGCGCTACCTCGCAAATGCGGGAGACAGCGACAAAGTATAATAAAAATATAAAATAAATATATATATATATATATATATATATATATATATATATATATATATATATGTATACGTTGAGATGTATAGTTATTTATATGTGCGTCTGTGGACGTGTATATATATACATGTGTATGTGGGTGGGTTGGGCCATTCTTTCGTCTGTTTCCTTGTGCTACCTCACTAACGTGGGAGACAGCAACAAAGTATGATAAAAATATAAAAATATATATATATATATATATATATATATATATATATATATATATATGATCCACTTCCGCTTCCATGGTTCCATCCGCTGCCATATCCACTCCCAGATATCTAAAACACTTTACTTCCTCCAGTTTTTCTCCATTCAAACTTACCTCCCAATTGACTTGACCCTCAACCCTACTGTACCTAATAACCTTGCTCTTATTCACATTTACTCTTAACTTTCTTCTCTCACACAATCTACCAAACTCAGTCACCAGCTTCTGCAGTTTCTCACATGAGTCAGCCACCAGCGGTGTATCATCAGTGAACAACAACTGACTCACTTCCCAAGCTCTCTCATCCCCAACAGATTTCATACTTGCCCCTCTTTCCAAAACTCTTGCATTTACCTCCCTAACAACCCCATCCATAAACAAATTAAACAACCATGGAGACATCACACACCCCTGCCGCAAACATACATTCACTGAGAACCAATCACTTTCCTCTCTTCCTACACGTACACATGTCATACATCCTCGATAAAAACTTTTCACTGCTTCTAACAACTTGCCTCCCACACCATATATTCTTAATACCTTCCACAGAGCAACTCTATCAACTCTATCATATGCCTTCTCCAGATCCATAAATGCTACATACAAATCCATTTGCTTTTCTAAGTATTTCTCACATACATTCTTAAAAGCAAACACCTGATCCACACATCCTCTACCACTTCTGAAACCACACTGCTCTTCCCCAATCTGATGCTCTGTACATGCCTTCACCCTCTCAATCAATACCCTCCCATATAATTTACCAGGAATACTCAACAAACTTATACCTCTGTAATTTGAGCACTCACTCTTTTCCCCTTTGCCTTTGTACAATGGCACTATGCACGCATTCTGCCAATCCACAGGCACCTCACCATGAGTCATACATACATTAAATAACCTTACCAACCAGTCAATAATACAGTCACCCCCTTTTTTAATAAATTCCACTGCAATACCATCCAAACCTGCTGCACTGCCGCGTATCATCTTCCGCAAAGCTTTTACTACCTCTTCTCTGTTTACCAAATGATTTTCCCTAACCCTCTCACTTTGCACACCACCTCGACCAAAGCACCCTATATCTGCCACTCTATCATCAAACACATTCAACAAACCTTCAAAATACTCACTCCATCTTCTAACATCACCAGTACTTGTTATCACCTCCCCATTTGCGCCCTTCACTGAAGTTCCCATTTGCTCCCTTGTCTTACGCACTTTATTTACCTCCTTCGAGAACATCTTTTTATTCTCCCTAAAATTTAATGATACTCTCTCACCCCAACTCTCATTTGCCCTCTTTTTCACCTCTTGCTTGAGAGGGAGGGTTATCAGCCACATTCAGTCAGCCGTTAGGGAGGCGACAAATTATATATATATATTTTTTTTTTTTTTTTTTATACTTTGTAGCAGTCTCCCGCGTTTGCGAGGTAGCGCAAGGAAACAGACGAAAGAAATGGCCCAACCCCCCCCCCATACACATGTACATACACACGTCCACACACGCAAATATACATACCTACACAGCTTTCCATGGTTTACCCCAGACGCTTCACATGCCCCGACTCAATCCACTGACAGCACGTCAACCCCTGTATACCACATCGCTCCAATTCACTCTATTCCTTGCCCTCCTTTCACCCTCCTGCATGTTCAGGCCCCGATCACACAAAATCTTTTTCACTCCATCCTTCCACCTCCAATTTGGTCTCCCTCTTCTCCTCGTTCCCTCCACCTCCGACACATATATCCTCTTGGTCAATCTTTCCTCACTCATTCTCTCCATGTGCCCAAACCATTTCAAAACACCCTCTTCTGCTCTCTCAACCACGCTCTTTTTATTTCCACACATCTCTCTTACCCTTACGTTACTTACTCGATCAAACCACCTCACACCACACATTGTCCTCAAACATCTCATTTCCAGCACGTCCATCCTCCTGCGCACAACTCTATCCATAGCCCACGCCTCGCAACCATACAACATTGTTGGAACCACTATTCCTTCAAACATACCCATTTTTGCTTTCCGAGATAATGTTCTCGACTTCCACACATTTTTCAAGGCTCCCAAAATTTTCGCCCCCTCCCCCACCCTATGATCCACTTCCGCTTCCATGGTTCCATCCGCTAACAGATCCACTCCCAGATATCTAAAACACTTCACTTCCTCCAGTTTTTCTCCATTCAAACTCACCTCCCAATTGACTTGACCCTCAACCCTACTGTACCTAATAACCTTGCTCTTATTCACATTTACTCTTAACTTTCTTCTTCCACACACTTTACCAAACTCAGTCACCAGCTTCTGCAGTTTCTCACATGAATCAGCCACCAGCGCTGTATCATCAGCGAACAACAACTGACTCACTTCCCAAGCTCTCTCATCCCCAACAGACTTCATACTTGCCCCTCTTTCCAAAACTCTTGCATTTACCTCCCTAACAACCCCATCCATAAACAAATTAAACAACCATGGAGACATCACACACCCCTGCCGCAAACCTACATTCACTGAGAACCAATCACTTTCCTCTCTTCCTACACGTACACATGCCTTACATCCTCGATAAAAACTTTTCACTGCTTCTAACAACTTGCCTCCCACACCATATATTCTTAATACCTTCCACAGAGCATCTCTATCAACTCTATCATATGCCTTCTCCAGATCCATAAATGCTACATACAAATCCATTTGCTTTTCTAAGTATTTCTCACATACATTCTTCAAAGCAAACACCTGATCCACACATCCTCTACCACTTCTGAAACCGCACTGCTCTTCCCCAATCTGATGCTCTGTACATGCCTTCACCCTCTCAATCAATACCCTCCCATATAATTTACCAGGAATACTCAACAAACTTATACCTCTGTAGGTTTGCGGCAGGGGTGTGTGATGTCTCCATGGTTGTTTAATTTGTTTATGGATGGGGTTGTAAGGGAGGTAAATGCAAGAGTCCTGGAAAGAGGGGCAAGTATGAAGTCTGTTGGGGATGAGAGAGCTTGGGAAGTGAGTCAGTTGTTGTTCGCTGATGATACAGCGCTGGTGGCTGATTCATGTGAGAAACTGCAGAAGCTGGTGACTGAGTTTGGTAAAGTGTGTGGAAGAAGAAAGTTGAGAGTAAATGTGAATAAGAGCAAGGTTATTAGGTACAGTAGGGGTGAGGGTCAAGTCAATTGGGAGGTGAGTTTGAATGGAGAAAAACTGGAGGAAGTGAAGTGTTTTAGATATCTGGGAGTGGATCTGTCAGCGGATGGAACCATGGAAGCGGAAGTGGATCATAGGGTGGGGGAGGGGGCGAAAATTTTGGGAGCCTTGAAAAATGTGTGGAAGTCGAGAACATTATCTCGGAAAGCAAAAATGGGTATGTTTGAGGGAATAGTGGTTCCAACAATGTTGTATGGTTGCGAGGCGTGGGCTATGGATAGAGATGTGCGCAGGAGGATGGATGTGCTGGAAATGAGATGTTTGAGGACAATGTGTGGTGTGAGGTGGTTTGATCGAGTAAGTAACGTAAGGGTAAGAGAGATGTGTGGAAATAAAAAGAGCGTGGTTGAGAGAGCAGAAGAGGGTGTTTTGAAATGGTTTGGGCACATGGAGAGAATGAGTGAGGAGAGATTGACCAAGAGGATATATGTGTCGGAGGTGGAGGGAACGAGGAGAAGAGGGAGACCAAATTGGAGGTGGAAGGATGGAGTGAAAAAGATTTTGTGTGATCGGGGCCTGAACATGCAGGAGGGTGAAAGGAGGGCAAGGAATAGAGTGAATTGGAGTCATGTGGTATACAGGGGTTGACGTGCTGTCAGTGGATTGAATCAAGGCATGTGAAGCGTCTGGGGTAAACCATGGAAAGCTGTGTAGGTATGTATATTTGCGTGTGTGGACGTGTGTATGTACATGTGTATGGGGGGGGGGTTGGGCCATTTCTTTCGTCTGTTTCCTTGCGCTACCTCGCAAACGCGGGAGACAGCGACAAAGTATAAAAAAAAAAAAAAAAAAAAAAAAAAAAATATATATATATATATATATATATATATATATATATATATACACAAGGATGAGAGTATATATGATATATATATATACAAGGGTGAGAGTAAGTGAGCTTGAGAAGGAGACCTGTGTGAGGAAGTACCAGGAGAGACTGAGTACAGAATGGAAAAAGGTGAGAACAATGGAAGTAAGGGGAGTGGGGGAGGAATGGGATGTATTTAGGGAATCAGTGATGGATTGCGCAAAAGATGCTTGTGGCATGAAAAGAGTGGGAGGTGGGTTGATTAGAAAGGGTAGTGAGTGGTGGGATGAAGAAGTAAGAGTATTAGTGAAAGAGAAGAGAGAGGCATTTGGACGATTTTTGCAGGGAAAAATGCAATTGAGTGGGAGATGTATAAAAGAAAGAGACAGGAGGTCAAGAGAAAGGTGCAAGAGGTGAAAAAAAGGGCAAATGAGAGTTGGGGTGAGAGAGTATCATTAAATTTTAGGGAGAATAAAAAGATGTTCTGGAAGGAGGTAAATAAAGTGCGTAAGACAAGGGAGCAAATGGGAACTTCAGTGAAGGGCGCAAATGGGGAGGTGATAACAAATAGTGGTGATGTGAGAAGGAGATGGAGTGAGTATTTTGAAGGTTTGTTGAATGTGTTTGATGACAGAGTGGCAGATATAGGGTGTTTTGGTCGAGGTGGTGTGCAAAGTGAGAGGGTTAGGGAAAATGATTTGGTAAACAGAGAAGAGGTAGTGAAAGCTTTGCGGAAGATGAAAGCCGGCAAGGCAGCAGGTTTGGATGGCATTGCAGTGGAATTTATCAAAAAAGGGGGTGACTGTATTGTTGACTGGTTGGTAAGGTTATTTAATGTATGTATGACTCATGGTGAGGTGCCTGAGGATTGGCGGAATGCGTACATAGTGCCATTGTACAAAGGCAAAGGGGATAAGAGTGAGTGTTCAAATTACAGAGGTATAAGTTTGTTGAGTATTCCTGGTAAATTATATGGGAGGGTATTGATTGAGAGGGTGAAGGCATGTACAGAGCATCAGATTGGGGAAGAGCAGTGTGGTTTCAGAAGTGGTAGAGGATGTGTGGATCAGGTGTTTGCTTTGAAGAATGTATGTGAGAAATACTTAGAAAAGCAAATGGATTTGTATGTAGCATTAATGGATCTGGAGAAGGCATATGATAGAGTTGATAGAGATGCTCTGTGGAAGGTATTAAGAATATATGGTGTGGGAGGAACGTTGTTAGAAGCAGTGAAAAGTTTTTATCGAGGATGTAAGGCACGTGTACGTGTAGGAAGAGAGGAAAGTGATTGGCTCTCAGTGAATGTAGGTTTGCGGCAGGGGTGTGTGATGTCTCCATGGTTGTTTAATTTGTTTATGGATGGGGTTGTTAGGGAGGTAAATGCAAGAGTTTTGGAAAGAGGGGCAAGTATGAAGTCTGTTGGGGATGAGAGAGCTTGGGAAGTGAGTCAGTTGTTGTTCGCTGATGATACAGCACTGGTGGCTGATTCATGTGAGAAACTGCAGAAGCTGGTGACTGAGTTTGGAAAAGTGTGTGGAAGAAGAAAGTTAAGAGTAAATGTGAATAAGAGCAAGGTTATTAGGTACAGTAGGGTTGAGGGTCAAGTCAATTGGGAGGTGAGTTTGAATGGAGAAAAACTGGAGGAAGTGAAGTGTTTTAGATATCTGGGAGTGGATCTGGCAGCGGATGGAACCATGGAAGCGGAAGTGGATCATAGGGTGGGGGAGGGGGCGAAAATCCTGGGGGCCTTGAAGAATGTGTGGAAGTCGAGAACATTATCTCGGAAAGAAAAAATGGGTATGTTTGAAGGAATAGTGGTTCCAACAATGTTGTATGGTTGCGAGGCGTGGGCTATGGATAGAGTTGTGCGCAGGAGGATGGATGTGCTGGAAATGAGATGTTTGAGGACAATGTGTGGTGTGAGGTGGTTTGATCGAGTGAGTAACGTAAGGGTAAGAGAGATGTGTGGAAATAAAAAGAGCGTGGTTGAGAGAGCAGAAGAGGGTGTTTTGAAGTGGTTTGGGCACATGGAGAGGATGAGTGAGGAAAGATTGACCAAGAGGATATCTGTGTCGGAGGTGGAGGGAACAAGGAGAAGAGGGAGACCAAATTGGAGTTGGAAAGATGGAGTGAAAAAGATTTTGTGTGATCGGGGCCTGAACATGCAGGAGGGTGAAAGGAGGGCAAGGAATAGAGTGAATTGGAGCGATGTGGTATACTGGGGTTGACGTGCTGTCAGTGGATTGAAGCAAGGCATGTGAAGCGTCTGGGGTAAACCATGGAAAGCTGTGTAGGTATGTATATTTGCGTGTGTGGACGTATGTATATACATGTGTATGGGGGGGGTTGGGCCATTTCTTTCGTCTGTTTCCTTGCGCTACCTCGCAAACGCGGGAGACAGCGACAAAGTATAATAATAATAAAAAAATAATATATATATATATATATATATATATATATATATATATATATATATATATATATATATATATATATATATATATATATATGTGTACGTGTAGGAAGAGAGGAAAGTGATTGGTTCTTAGTGAATGTAGGTTTGCGGCAGGGGTGTGTGATGTCTCCATGGTTGTTTAATTTGTTTATGGATGGGGTTGTTAGGGAGGTGAATGCAAGAGTTTTGGAAAGAGGGGCAAGTATGAAGTCTGTTGGGGATGAGAGAGCTTGGGAAGTGAGTCAGTTGTTGTTCGCTGATGATACAGCGCTGGTGGCTGATTCACGTGAGAAACTGCAGAAGCTGGTGACTGAGTTTGGTAAAGTGTGTGAAAGAAGAAAGTTAAGAGTAAATGTGAATAAGAGCAAGATTATTAGGTACAGTAGGGTTGAGGGCCAAGTCAATTGGGAGGTGAGTTTGAATGGAGAAAAACTGGAGGAAGTGAAGTGTTTTAGATATCTGGGAGTGGATCTGACAGCGGATGGAACCATGGAAGCGGAAGTGGATCATAGGGTGGGGGAGGGGGCAAAAATTCTGGGAGCCTTGAAGAATGTGTGGAAGTCGAGAACATTATCTCGGAAAGCAAAAATGGGTATGTTTGAAGGAATAGTGGTTCCAACAATGTTGTATGGTTGCGAGGCATGGGCTATGGATAGAGTTGTGCGCAGGAGGATGGATGTGCTGGAAATGAGATGTTTGAGGACAATGTGTGGTGTGAGGTGTTTTGATCGAGTAAGTAACGTAAGGGTAAGAGAGATGTGTGGAAATAAAAAGAGCGTGGTTGAGAGAGCAGAAGAGGGTGTTTTGAAATGGTTTGGGCACATGGAGAGAATGAGTGAGGAAAGATTGACCAAGAGGATATATGTGTTGGAGGTGGAGGGAACGAGGAGAAGAAGGAGACGAAATTGGAGGTGGAAAGATGGAGTGAAAAAGATTTTGTGTGATCGGGGCCTGAACATGCAGGAGGGTGAAAGGAGGGCAAGGAATAGAGTGAATTGGAGCGATGTGGTATACCGGGGTTGACGTGCTGTCAGTGGATGGAATCAAGGAATGTGAAGCGTCTCGGGTAAACCAGGGAAAGCTGTGTAGGTATGTGTATTTGCGTGTGTGGACGTATGTATATACAAGTGTATGGGGGTGGGTTGGGCCATTTCTTTCGTCTGTTTCCTTGTGCCACCTCGCAAACGTGGGAGACAGCGACAAAGCAAAAAAAAAAAAAAATATATATATATATATATATATATATATTTTCATACATGGTGCTTTGACAGGAAAATAGTGAAATTGGAAAAAAAAATGTAGCTTAGACATTGAAGCTTATTGATACAGTGGTTAAATTGATGAGAACTACTATTGACGTTTGTGTAAATAAATTATACATTTCCCTTTTCCATAGCCAGAGGTTGAACCATTATGTGACATTCATTTTCTCATTTCATTTCAAGCTAGAAGTTTCAGTTTTCTAAATTGTTTCTTACTTTTTTCATATGTATATATATGTATATGTGTGTGTGTGTGTGTATATATGTGCGTGTGTATGTGTATGTATATATATATATATTTTTTTTTTTTTTTTTTTTTTTTTTTTTTTATACTTTGTCGCTGTCTCCCGCGTTTGCGAGGTAGCGCAAGGAAACAGACGAAAGAAATGGCCCAACCCCCCCCCCCCCATACACATGTACATACACACGTCCAGACACGCAAATATACATACCTACACAGCTTTCCATGGTTTACCCCAGACGCTTCACATGCCTTGCTTCAATCCACTGACAGCACGTCAACCCCTGTATACCACATGACTCCAATTCACTCTATTTCTTGCCCTCCTTTCACCCTCCTGCATGTTCAGGCCCCGATCACACAAAATCTTTTTCACTCCATCTTTCCACCTCCAATTTGGTCTCCCTCTTCTCCTCGTTCCCTCCACCTCCGACACATATATCCTCTTGGTCAATCTCTCCTCACTCATTCTCTCCATGTGCCCAAACCATTTCAAAACACCCTCTTCTGCTCTCTCGACCACGCTCTTTTTATTTCCACACATCTCTCTTACCCTTACGTTACTTACTCGATCAAACCACCTCACACCACACATTGTCCTCAAACATCTCATTTCCAGCACATCCATCCTCCTGCGCACATCTCTATCCATAGCCCACGCCTCGCAACCATACAGCATTGTTGGAACCACTATTCCCTCAAACATACCCATTTTTGCTTTCCGAGATAATGTTCTCGACTTCCACACATTTTTCAAGGCTCCCAAAATTTTCGCCCCCTCCCCCACCCTATGATCCACTTCCGCTTCCATGGTTCCATCCGCTGACAGATCCACTCCCAGATATCTAAAACACTTCACTTCCTCCAGTTTTTCTCCATTCAAACTCACCTCCCAATTGACTTGACCCTCACCCCTACTGTACCTAATAACCTTGCTCTTATTCACATTTACTCTCAACTTTCTTCTTCCACACACTTTACCAAACTCAGTCACCAGCTTCTGCAGTTTCTCACATGAATCAGCCACCAGCGCTGTATCATCAGCGAACAACAATTGACTCACTTCCCAAGCTCTCTCATCCCCAACAGACTTCATACTTGCCCCTCTTTCCAGGACTCTTGCATTCACCTCCTTTACAACCCCATCCATAAACAAATTAAACAACCATGGAGACATCACACACCCCTGCCGCAAACCTACATTCACTGAGAACCAATCACTTTCCTCTCTTCCTACACGTACACATGCCTTACATCCTCGATAAAAACTTTTCACTGCTTCTAACAACTTGCCTCCCACACCATATATTCTTAATACCTTCCACAGAGCATCTCTATCAACTCTATCATATGCCTTCTCCAGATCCATAAATGCTACATACAAATCCATTTGCTTTTCTAAGTATTTCTCACATACATTCTTCAAAGCAAACACCTGATCCACACATCCTCTACCACTTCTGAAACCGCACTGCTCTTCCCCAATCTGATGCTCTGTACATGCCTTCACCCTCTCAATCAATACCCTCCCATATAATTTACCAGGAATACTCAACAAACTTATACCTCTGTAATTTGAGCACTCACTCTTATCCCCTTTGCCTTTGTACAATGGCACTATGCACGCATTCCGCCAATCCTCAGGCACCTCACCATGAGTCATACATACATTAAATAACCTTACCAACCAGTCAACAATACAGTCACCCCCTTTCTTAATAAATTCCACTGCAATACCATCCAAACCTGCTGCCTTGCCGGCTTTCATCTTCCGCAAAGCTTTTACTACCTCTTCTCTGTTTATCAAATCATTTTCCCTAACCCTCTCACTTTGCACACCACCTCGACCAAAACACCCTATATCTGCCACTCTGTCATCAGACACATTCAACAAACCTTCAAAATACTCATTCCATCTCCTTCTCACATCACCGCTACTTGTTATCACCTCCCCATTTACGCCCTTCACTGAAGTTCCCATTTGCTCCCTTGTCTTACGCACCCTATTTACCTCCTTCCAGAACATCTTTTTATTCTCCCTAAAATTTACTGATAGTCTCTCACCCCAACTCTCATTTGCCCTTTTTTTCACCTCTTGCACCTTTCTCTTGACCTCCTGTCTCTTTCTTTTATACTTCTCCCACTCAATTGCATTTTTTCCCTGCAAAAATCGTCCAAATGCCTCTCTCTTCTCTTTCACTAATACTCTTACTTCTTCATCCCACTACTCACTACCCTTTCTAAACAGCCCACCTCCCACTCTTCTCATGCCACAAGCATCTTTTGCGCAATCCATCACTGATTCCCTAAATACATCCCATTCCTCCCCGACTCCCCTTACTTCCATTGTTCTCACCTTTTTCCATTCTGTACACAGTCTCTCCTGGTACTTCCCCACACAGGTCTCCTTCCCAAGCTCACTTACTCTCACCACCTTCTTCACCCCAACATTCACTCCTCTTTTCTGAAAACCCATACTAATCTTCACCTTAGCCTCCACAAGATAATGATCAGACATCCCTCCAGTTGCACCTCTCAGCACATTAACATCCAAAAGTCTCTCTTTTGCACGCCTGTCAATTAACACGTAATCCAATAACGCTCTCTGGCCATCTCTCCTACTTACATAAGTATACTTATGTATATCTCGCTTTTTAAACCAGGTATTCCCAATCATCAGTCCTTTTTCAGCACATAAATCTACAAGCTCTTCACCATTTCCATTTACAACACTGAACACCCCATGCATACCAATTATTCCCTCAACTGCCACATTACTCACCTTTGCATTCAAATCACCCATCACTATAACCCGGTCTCGTGCATCAAAACCGCTAACACACTCATTTAGCTGCTCCCAAAACACTTGCCTCTCATGATCTTTCTTCTCATGCCCAGGTGCATATGCACCAATAATCACCCACCTCTCTCCATCAACTTTCAATTTTACCCATATTAATCGAGAATTTACTTTCTTACATTCTATCACATACTCCCACAACTCCTGTTTCAGGAGTATTGCTACTCCTTCCCTTGCTCTTGTCCTCTCACTAACCCCTGACTTCACTCCCCAGACATTTCCAAACCACTCTTCCCCTTTACCCTTGAGCTTCGTTTCACTCAGAGCCAAAACATCCAGGTTCCTTTCCTCAAACATACTACCTATCTCTCCTTTTTTCACATCTTGGTTACATCCACACACATTTAGGGGTATGGGGGTATGGGGGTATGGGGGTGAGAGAATACTTCCCACGCGTTCCTCGCGTGTCGTAGAAGGCGACTAGAGGGGACGGGAGCGGGGGGCCAGAAATCCTCCCCTCCTTGTATTTTTTAACTTTCTAAAATGGGAAACAGAAGAAGGAGTCATGCGGGGAGTGCTCATCCTCCTCAAAGGCTCAGACTGGGGTGTCTAAATGTGTGTGGATGTAACCAAGATGTGAAAAAAGGAGAGATCGGTAGTATGTTTGAGGAAAGGAACCTGAATGTTTTGGCTCTGGCTCTGAGTGAAACGAAACTCAAGGGTAAAGGGGAAGAGTGGTTTGGGAATGTCTTGGGAGTAAAGTCAGGGGGTTAGTGAGAGGACAAGAGCAAGGGAAGGAGTAGCAGTACTCCTGAAACAGGAGTTGTGGGAGTATGTGATAGAATGTAAGAAAGTAAATTCTCGATTAATATGGGTAAAACTGAAAGTTGATGGAGAGAGATGGGTGATTATTGGTGCATATGCACCTGGGCATGAGAAGAAAGATCATGAGAGGCAAGTGTTTTGGGAGCAGCTGAATGAGTGTGTTAGTGGTTTTGATGCACGAGACCGGGTTATGGTGATGGGTGATTTGAATGCAAAGGTGAGTAATGTGGCAGTTGAGGGAATAATTGGTATACATGGGGTGTTCAGTGTTGTAAATGGAAATGGTGAAGAACTTGTAGATTTATGTGCTGAAAAAGGACTGGTGATTGGGAATACCTGGTTTAAAAAGCGAGATATACATAAGTATACTTATGTAAGTAGGAGAGATGGCCAGAGAGCGTTATTGGATTATGTGTTAATTGACAGGCGCGCGAAAGAGAGACTTTTGGATGTTAATGTGCTGAGAGGTGCAACTGGAGGGATGTCTGATCATTATCTTGTGGAGGCTAAGGTGAAGATTTGTATGGGTTTTCAGAAAAGAAGAGTGAATGTTGGGGTGAAGAGGGTGGTGAGAGTAAGTGAGCTTGGGAAGGAGACTTGTGTGAGGAAGTAGCAGGAGAGACTGAGTACAGAATGGAAAAAGGTGAGAACAATGGAAGTAAGGGGAGTGGGGGAGGAATGGGATGTATTTAGGGAATCAGTGATGGATTGCGCAAAAGATGCTTGTGGCATGAGAAGAGTGGGAGGTGGGTTGATTAGAAAGGGTAGTGAGAGGTGGGATGAAGAAGTAAGAGTATTAGTGAAAGAGAAGAGAGAGGCATTTGGACGATTTTTGCAGGGAAAAAATGCAATTGAGTGGGAGATGTATAAAAGAAAAAGACAGGAGGTCAAGAGAAAGGTGCAAGAGGTGAAAAAAAGGGCAAATGAGAGTTGGGGTGAGAGAGTATCATTAAATTTTAGGGAGAATAAAAAGATGTTCTGGAAGGAGGTAAATAAAGTGCGTAAGACAAGGGAGCAAATGGGAACTTCAGTGAAGGGCGCAAATGGGGAGGTGATAACAAGTAGTGGTGATGTGAGAAGGAGATGGAGTGAGTATTTTGAAGGTTTGTTGGATGTGTTTGATGATAGAGTGGCAGATATAGGGTGTTTTGGTCGAGGTGGTGTGCAAAGTGAGAGGGTTAGGGAAAATGATTTGGTAAACAGAGAAGAGGTAGTGAAAGCTTTGCGGAAGATGAAAGCCGGCAAGGCAGCAGGTTTGGATGGTATTGCAGTGGAATTTATTAAAAAAGGGGGTGACTGTATTGTTGACTGGTTGGTAAGGTTATTTAATGTATGTATGACTCATGGTGAGGTGCCTGAGGATTGGCGGAATGCGTGCATAGTGCCACTGTACAAAGGCAAAGGGGATAAGAGTGAGTGCTCAAATTACAGAGGTATAAGTTTGTTGAGTATTCCTGGTAAATTATATGGGAGGGTATTGATTGAGAGGGTGAAGGCATGTACAGAGCATCAGATTGGGGAAGAGCAGTGTGGTTTCAGAAGTGGTAGAGGATGTGTGGATCAGGTGTTTGCTTTGAAGAATGTATGTGAGAAATACTTAGAAAAGCAAATGGATTTATATGTAGCATTTATGGATCTGGAGAAGGCATATGATAGAGTTGATAGAGATGCTCTGTGGAAGGTATTAAGAATATATGGTGTGGGAGGAAAGTTGTTAGAAGCAGTGAAAAGTTTTTATCGAGGATGTAAGGCATGTGTACGTGTAGGAAGAGAGGAAAGTGATTGGTTCTCAGTGAATGTAGGTTTGCGGCAGGGGTGTGTGATGTCTCCATGGTTGTTTAATTTGTTTATGGATGGGGTTGTTAGGGAGGTAAATGCAAGAGTTTTGGAAAGAGGGGCAAGTATGAAGTCTGTTGGGGATGAGAGAGCTTGGGAAGTGAGTCAGTTGTTGTTCGCTGATGATACAGTGCTGGTGGCTGATTCATGTGAGAAACTGCAGAAGCTGGTGACTGAGTTTGGAAAAGTGTGTGGAAGAAGAAAGTTAAGAGTAAATGTGAATAAGAGCAAGGTTATTAGGTACAGTAGGGTTGAGGGTCAAGTCAATTGGGAGGTGAGTTTGAATGGAGAAAAACTGGAGGAAGTGAAGTGTTTTAGATATCTGGGAGTGGATCTGGCAACGGATGGAACCATGGAAGCGGAAGTGGATCATAGGGTGGGGGAGGGGGCGAAAATCCTGGGGTCCTTGAAGAATGTGTGGAAGTCGAGAACATTATCTCGGAAAGCAAAAATGGGTATGTTTTAAGGAATAGTGGTTCCAACAATGTTGTATGGTTGCGAGGCGTGGGCTATGGATAGAGTTGTGCGCAGGAGGATGGATGTGCTGGAAATGAGATGTTTGAGGACAATGTGTGGTGTGAGGTGGTTTGATCGAGTGAGTAACGTAAGGGTAAGAGAGATGTGTGGAAATAAAAAGAGCGTGGTTGAGAGAGCAGAAGAGGGTGTTTTGAAGTGGTTTGGGCACATGTAGAGGATGAGTGAGGAAAGATTGACCAAGAGGATATATGTGTCGGAGGTGGAGGGAACAAGGAGAAGAGGGAGACCAAATTGGAGGTGGAAAGATGGAGTGAAAAAGATTTTGTGTGATCGGTGCCTGAACATGCAGGAGGGTGAAAGGAGGGCAAGGAATAGAGTGAATTGGAGCGATGTTGTATACCGGGGTTGACGTGCTGTCAGTGGATTGAATCAAGGCATGTGAAGCGTCTGGGGTAAACCATGGAAAGCTGTGTAGGTATGTATATTTGCGTGTGTGGACGTATGTATATACATGTGTATGGGGGGGGGGTTGGGCCATTTCTTTCGTCTGTTTCCTTGCGCTACCTCGCAAACGCGGGAGACAGCGACAAAGTATAATAATAATAAATATATATATATATATATATATATATATATATTATACTTTGTTAATGTCTCCTGCGTTAGAGAGGTAGCGCAAGGAAACAGATGATAGGAGATGGGGAGAAAGAATACTCCCCACGCATTCCCCATGTATCGTAGAAGGCGACTAAAGTGGATAGGAGCGGGAGAGGGGGAGGGGAGGGCTAGAAACTCTCCTCTTCTTGTATTTTAACTCTTTAACTCAGATTGGGGTGTCTAAATGTGTTAGGAGTAAAGTCAGGGGTTGGTGAGAGGACAAGAGCAAAGGAAAGAGTAGCACTACTCCTGAAACAGGAGTTATGGGAGTATGTGATAGAGTGCAAGAAAGTAATCTCTAGATTGATATGGGTAAAACTGAATGTGGATGGAGAGAGATGGGTGATCATTGGTGCCTATGCACCTGGGCATGAGAAGAAATATTATGAAAGGGAAGTGTTTTGGGAGCAGCTGAGTGAATGTGTTAGCAGTTTTGATGCACGAGACCGGGTTATAGTGATGGGTGGTTTGAATGCAAAGGTGAGTAATGTGGCAGTTGAGGAAATAATTGGTGCACATGAGGTGTTCACTGTTGTAAACAGAAACGGAGGAGTTTGTAGATAGTGTGCTGAAAAAAGACTTATGATTGGGAATACCTGGTTTAAAAAGAGAGATATACATAAATATAAGTATGTACGTAGAAGAGAAGGAAAGAACGCGTTATTGGATTACATATTAATTGATAGGTGTGTGAAAGAGACTTTTGGATGTTAATGTGCTGAGAGATGCAAATGGAGGGGTGTCTGATCATTATCTTGTGGAGGCGAAGGGGAAGATTTGTAGAGGGTTTTCAGAAAAGAAGGGAGAATGTTTAGGTGAAGAGAGTGGTGAGAGTTAGTGAGCTTGGGAAGGAGACTTGCATGAGGAAGTACCAGGAGAGACTGTGTGTAGAATGGAAAAAAGAGAGAGCAAAGGATTTCAGGGGAGGAGGGGGGGAGGAATGGGATGTATTTAGGGAAGCAGTGATTGCTTGCAGAAAAGGTGCTTGTGGCATAAGAAGCGTGGGAGGTGGGTAGATTAGAAAGGGAAGTGAGTGGTGGGATGAAGAAGTAAGAGTATTAGTGAAAAAGAAGAGAAAGGCATTTGGACATGTTTTGCAGGGAAACAGTGCAAATGGCTCGGAGATGTATAAAAGAAAGAGGCAGGAGCTCAAATGAAAGGTGCAAGGGGTGGAAAAGAGGGCAAATGAGAGTTGGGGTGAGAGAGTATCATTAAATTTTAGGGAAGATAAAAAGATGTTTTGGAAGGAGGTAAATAAAGTGAGTAAGAGAAGAGAACAAATGGGAACATCGTTGAATGGGGCTAATGGGGAGGTAATAACAAATAGTGGTGATGTGAGAAGGAGATGGAGTGAGTATTTTGAAGGTTTGTTTAATGTGTTAGATGATAGAGTGGCAGATGCTGGGTATTTTGGTCGGGGTGGTGTGGGAAGTGAGAGGGTCAGGGAGAATGGTTTGGTAAACAGAGAAGAGGTTGTGAAAGCTTTGCAGAATATGAAAGCCAGCAAGGAGGAAGGTTTGGATGGTATTGCAAAGGAATTTATCAAAAAGGGGGTGACTATGTTGTTGACTTGTTGGTGAGGATATTCAATGTATGTATTGCTCTTAGTGAAGTGCCTGAGGATTGGCGCAATGCACGCATAGTGCCATTGTACAAAGGCAAAGGGGATAAAGGTAAGTATTCAAATTACAGAGGTATAAGTTTGTTGAGTATTCCTGGGATATCATATGGGAGGGTATTGATTGAGAGGGTGAAGGCATGTACAGAGCATCAGACTGGGGAAGAGCAGTGTGATTTCAGAAGTGGTAGAGGATGTGTGGATCAGGTGTTTGTTTTGAAAAACGTATGTGAGAAATACTTGGAAAAACAAATGGATTTGTATGTAGCATTTATGGACCTGGAGAAGGCATATGATAGGGTTGATAGAGATGCTCTGTGGAAGGTATTAAGAGTGTATGGTGTGGAAAGCAAGTGGCTAGAAGCAGTGAAAAGTTTTTATCTAGGATGTAAGGCATGTGTACTAGTAGGAAGAAAGGAAAGTGATTGGTTCCCAGTGAATGTTGGTTTGCGGCAGGGGTGCATGATGTCTCCGTGGTTGTTTAATTTGTTTATGGATGGGGTTGCTAGGGAGGTGAATGCAAGAGTTTTGGAGAGAGGGGCAAGTATGCAGTCTGTTGTGGATGAGAGGGCTTGGGAAGTGAGTCCACTGTTTTTTGCTGATGATACAGCACTGGTGGCTGATTTGGGTGAGAAACTGCAAAAAGCTGGTGAATGAGTTTGGTAAAGTGTGTGAAAGAACAAAGCTGAGAGTAAATGCAAATAAGAGGAAAGTTATTAGGTTCAGTAGGGTTGAGGGTCAAGTTAATTGGGAGGTAAGTTTGAATGGAGAAAAACTGGAGGAAGTGAAGTGTTTTAGATATCTGGGAGTGGACTTACCAGTGGATGGATCCATGAAAGCAGAAGCGAGTCACAGGGTGGGGGAGGGAGTGAAGGTTCTGGGAGCATTGAAGAATGTGTGGAAGGCAAGAATGTTATCTCAGCAAAAATGGGTATGTTTGAATGAATGAATAGTCGTTCCAACAATGTTATAAGTTGTGAGGCACAGGCTATAGATAGGGTTGTGCAGAGGAGGGTGGATGAGTTGGAAATGAAATGTTTGAGGACAATATGTGGTGTGAGGTGGTTTGATCGAGTAAGTAATGAAAGGGGAAGAGAGGTGTGTGGTAATAAATAGAGTATGGTTGAGAGAGCAGAAGAGGGTGTGTTGAAATGGTTTGGACATCAAGAGAATGAGAGAGGAAAGATTGACATACAGGATGTGTGTCAGAGGTGGAGGGGAGAAGTGGGAGACCAAATTGGAAGTGGAAGGATGGAGTGAAAAAGATTTTGAGCAATCTAGGCCTGAATATACAGGAGGGTGAAAGATGTGCAAGGAATAGAGTGAATTAGAATGATGTGGTATATTGGGGTCAACGTGATATCAATGGATTGAACCAGGGCATATGAAGCTTCTGGGGTAAACCATAGAAAGGTATGTGGGGCCTGGATGTGGAAAGGGAGCTGTGGTTTTTGTGCATTATGGCTAGAGACTGAGTTTGAATGAATGTGACCTGTTTTGTCTGCTCCTGGTGCTGCCTCGCTGGAGATGGGGGGATGCTATTTCATGTGTGGTTGGGTGGCGACAGAAATGGATGAAGGCAGCAAGTATGAATATGTATATATGTATATGTATGTGTATGTATATGTATGTATACGTTGAAATGTATATGTGTGTGTATGGGCATTTATGTATATAAAAGTGTATTCCTATGAGTCCATGGGGAAAATGAAACACGAAAAGTTCCCAAGTGCACTTTCGTGTAATAATCACATCATCAGGGGAGACACAAGAGAGAAATATAACAGTCAGTTGATATACATCAAAGTGCACGAAAGTGCACTTGGGAACTTTTTGTGTTTCATTTTCCCTGTGGACTCATAGCAATATCTTGATCACGCGCAAAATCGTGATCCTTTCCATACATGTGTATGTGGGTGGGTTGGGTCATTCCTTGTCTGTTTCCTTGAGCTACCTTGATAATGCAGGAGACGGAGGTTATGTATGATAAATAAATTAATAAAAACATACATATACATATCAACATACATATACATACATATACAAAGACATATACATATATAAAAATGTACATACTCATACTTGCTTGCCTTCAACCACTCCTGTCACTACCCTGCCCCAGCAGAAAACAGCATAGCTACCCCCAACAACATGGCAACTTAGAGAATGGATGAGAGGAAATATGGTCTTTCTTTATCTGTTTCTGGTGCTGCCTTGCTAGCGTAGGGAACAACAATGATGGGAAAAAAATACCAATCCCAGTAAACCCTTGATTTAACATACTAAGATGGGGAGGAGGGTGTCCATTAATGCTAAAAGTCTGTTAAATCAAAAATGTAACCTATGAGCCATTCTTTAATACAATATAAAGTTCAAATGCTTTTTTTAATGCCTCTATTACTTGATGACATTTTGAATTGTAAGGATTGCAAGATTACTTAATAATTATTATTATTATTATTATTATTATTTTGTTTTGTCGCTGTCTCCCGCGTTTGCGAGGTAGCGCAAGGAAACAGACGAAAGAAATGGCCAAACCCACCCCCATACACATGTATATACACACACGTCCACACACGCAAATATACATACCTATACATCTCAATGTAGACATATATATACACACACAGACACATACATATATACCCATGCACACAATCTACACTGTCTGCCTTTATTCATTCCCATCGCCACCTCGCCACACATGGAATACCATCCCCCTCCCCCCTCATGTGTGCGGGGTAGTGCTAGGAAAAGACAACAAAAGGCCTCATTCGTTCACACTCAGACTCTAGCTGTCATGCAATAATGCCCAAAACCACAGCTCCCTTTCCACATCCAGGCCCCACACAGCTTTCCATGGTTTACCCCAGACGCTTCACATGCCCTGATTCAACCCACTGACAGCACGTCAACCCCGGTATACCACATCTTAATAAATAAAGACAATTCTCTGTATACAATCTGACCAAACGGTGGCATGTGGTAGACAGAGACCAGAACAAAGCAAGCATACCCCACATTATGAAAACCAGTGCGATATGAAATGCGCATGGTGCAGTGTTTGAGATTTTTGGATTTATTTTTTCCTTTAAATCATCATTAATTAATGTAGTATCATTTGCCCAGTCCATTAAATCCAAAATATGTTATATCGGCAGTCCATTAAATTGAGGGTCTACCGAATATCTAGTGATTATTGTTAAAAAAAATAAGGCCTTCATTTGTCAAGTTTTATGAGTGGAACAAAGCCTATCACTCACTTATGATGTATATATTGAATATCTAGCAGCATGATATAGTCCTAGAAGTTAGATGACATGATTAGTTGCCTAAGTTATCCCATGGTATTGAGAATGAAGGGATGCAGGTTTTGTCCATTGTCCTTGTACTTCATGGTATTTTCATAATATCTGTCCTATGAAACATTCATCATCTACTCGTAACTAACCATGGGTCCTAAGAGATTTTTTCACGCAAAAAGTCTTATATCTTTGCTTGTGGCAAGAAATTGTATCTACAAGCAAGATTTCAAGTCACACTGGTAGGGTCTAGTCCTCCACCTGGACAATATTTTGGGCTTCCTTCTGATGTTATCTCTATCTGAAAAGATGGATCTGGCAAACTTGAGAAGACTAGTAAGGTGACTGAAAAACTCATAAAGCATGAGATGTTGAAAAACTTATCTCCATCAGATTAATTATCACCTTGATCAACCACACCCAGCTTTTTTGGGAAGGATAATGTTAGTTTGTCTTGAAATATTGCTTGGAAACGTTTTCTTGCTTCCAAGCAAAAAATTATTTTTTCAGGAAAAACCTTCTTAGGACCCGTAGCTAGTTACTGTTGGGTAAAAATTCCACCTGGAGCAGAAAAAGTGAAAATATCACTAAACACTATGACAGAGCAAAAGTTGATCCCTCCACTCTCAATACCGTAGTTGAAATAATCAAATCATTTGATTTCTAAGACCATATAATGCTTCCATACATAATATGGTATCCCTAACGTAAGTGAATGATGGAATTTGTCTGCAAATGAAACAAGCTGTATGAAAGTCTTATCTTGAACATTTTTTTTTTTTTTTTTACACAGAAACCTGTACCCTACATCTCAGCTGTCTTCAGTATGTACTGTCACAAAGAGGACCACAGCAAATCAGGGGTTACTAGCAGGTAAAAAGACAGAGTACTAACAATAACAGTAAAAAACATGCAGTATCATACCATAAAACACTGTATAACTTACTTTTGAAATGGCTTCCTGATTGGAAAGTACTTTTGAGGTGAAACATAAGGTTGCGGAAATTCATATTCATACACTGGCTCCCGCATCTCTGAAATGACCAAAATGACATATTTTCACAAGAGAATGGCTACGAGATCTAGATCAGACAAACCAATGGCTAAAATCTTAAAGATGTTATTCAGTAATGTGCCAACACCAACAAAGAGTAACCAATAAGAAGGAATGGGCATTTTAGTTTACATAAATTAAGATTTGGAATGAGATCTAATATCTAATGTTAAGGAAAAGGAATAAAATAACTTCTAGCAAGTAAGCAAACTGAAAAATCTTCTGAGGATACTGAAAAGAAAGAGACCTAAAGGGAACTGACATCAAAATTTTGGTGTAGGAATAGGTATAAAAGTTTACCACTTAATAGTCTTCCATTACCTGGCAACATTTATGCAATTGCTCCTATGATCATGTTTCAAAGTTTCTTGTCCATGTTTAACATCACATAGCCCAGCAGATATTTGTTTCCACTAATTGTCTAAAAATATAACAAGCATCCACTGCTGTGGCTGCAAAAAAGTATCTCATGCATCTCAGTCACCTACAGAACGTCAAGAGAGAGTGCATGTACCTAAGCTGGGCATGATGCCAGATGTATGCACTCAGTATTGTAGTTAGGTTTAGAAGAAAAGAAACAATTTCTTTGGTCTCAGTGCAGATGTCTTAGGTGCTCTTATCCTCATTGCCATTTGTAGCAACTTAGGCATGTTCCAAAATTATAAGACTCATTCTGGTCCAGCCAATGGTCTGCTTCTTCAATCTTTGCCAAAATCATAGATAACCCAAAAGTTAACTTACAAGTACAGGAACAGTAAACAAAAGATAATCACAGTGGAGTAATCAATCCTCCAACCGTGTAGCATAATAGCAGCCTGAGTATATACTAATACACAACTATATCAATGATGATTTTGATTTAAAACTGGTTAATTTTGATGTTTCATCTTTGTTCACAAATGTTCCAGTTGATGACCTCTTAGAATATTCATTTGATGTCTTGAATAATATTCATTTACCCGTTTCAAAGTCTGTTTTTATTGAAACTATCAATGTGTATGAAGGACTGTGTATATCTGTTTAATGAAGAATAGTATGCTCAGAAATTTGGTATGGTAATAGGTAACCCTCTTTCACCAGTATTTAGTAATCTTTACATGGAATTCTTTGAAACAAAATCACTAAGCGATATCTTAACCTTTAACACGATTTCGTTTAGGTATGTAGATGATATTCTCTGAGTTTGGCCAATAAATGAACATTTACAAACATTTCTCCCCTTACTTAACAATTTAATACCTTCCATCAACTTTACTGTAAAAGTTAAAAATAATGGTATGATACCATTTTTAGATTGCCTGATCCATACAGATGGAAACAAGTTTAGATTTAACATATACAGAAAACCTACCAATGTATGCTCATATATCCATTTTTACTCATCTCAACATGACAAAATTATCATTGCTTCTTAAATTATCTTTGCTTCTTAGGGCATTACATATATGCAGTCCAGAGTTTATTCCATTGGATCCATGTTAAAGTATCTTAGATCTTTCATTGATAAATCCCTTAAGTTGGCAAAGAAATCATTTTATATAAATAAACCCAAACCTCCCCTTGACACCATGAACCTTCTAGTTCTACCTTTTAGTGACAACACTGGTCAACGAAGCTTTTGTCTCAAGAAAAAAATATGTTTCTTATATAATTTTGCCTGGTGAATCCAAATATGTTTTCAGAATATCTCTAACACCCATAGTTTTCTGTTTCAGCATACTTGCATATCATTACATGCAATATAAATGTACCAGTGTGCTACAGAGCATTTGAAACAAAAAGTTTAACAAACACAGCTACTTTCATTGTTTATGAAGTGCAATAGCTTCCTTTTGAAAGTACAAGCCTAGATAAATGAGTCACCAGGGGCCTGCAGAAACATGACTGACAATGTTGGGACATTCAAACAGTGCCAACTCCTGAATAGCAGTTCTCTGTCAGCTGCAGGCTAAAACTCAATGTGTAAACACTGTCTTTTCCACTCTGTTGACAGATTGTGCTTTTGTGTAATCAAGTGTTATGCTGATACCCCATCCACCATTATAATGCTGAGAAACTGTGTAAATAGTCCGAATTCTTTCCGCAACATCTGTGGTAAATTGACATTCTTATCACAAAAACATTCTTTCACATCCTTCATTAAAAATTGCTATGAGTATTGCTTTGGTTGAAAAGGAGGGTATTTTTGTAGGACCACAGATCAGGGAACTGCTTGGAGATGAAAAGTTCAGTGAAGAGCTACATGATGTTGAAAGAACTGCATGGCTGTCATTAAAGAGAGTTTGCAAAGATGTGATGTACAAGATCTATTGACTTCATATAAAGCTCTGGGGTGCAATATGAGTCTAAAATCTACTTTTTGGACTCACACTTCAGACATTTACCCAGAAAATCTTGGGACAGTCAGTAATGAGCAGGACATTTTGGACATGGAAAAGCAGTGCCAAGGAAAGTGGAGCTCCTCCATTGGAAGACTGCTGCTGGGCACTGAGAAGGGATGTTCCTGAGGCCAAATATAGCCAGAAATCATACACTTATACATTCTAGAGGTAGATTTTTTTAAGTGCAATACCAGCCTTATTTATGAATGAGTAATATACACTTATTGTAAAATTCAATTCCTCTGTTGCTTAAACACTAAGCATGATAGTAAAATTTAAAAAAAACTGTTTCAAATTTAGAGTAAAAAGTACTATGAAGTTCCTCTATTTTAGTTTATGGGACAAAAAGAAAGTTAAAATTTTGTTAACCAGTGTAATTTTACATTACATCCCAGGTTGCTTACATCCTTTCATGTGAATTTTGTCTTCAGAAACAATACTATAAAGAATATCCTAATCAGGAACTCATCCGGTTGTGTTTATATAGAGCACCATGTAAAAATTGTAATATGTTTTATGTTGGGCAGACTGGTTAGGATCTTTATGTTACACTTAAGAAACATAAATATAGTGGAGGTACACCACTGAATTTCCAGCAACTGAAGGTTCGGCACCTCCTTTAGTCTGAACAAAATTACCTGAGGGAACTTGAAATTACCACCGCCACCAGACTGATTTACTAGGCGGCCACAGAGGGCGTTGTGTGTAGGGCGCGCTTATTTACGTATTTACACTGCACTTGATGATGATACTGCAATTCTGTGCAATTCTCAGCTTATTTTCCTTAAATTCAACCTTAGCTATGGCTCCAATGACATATGAGAGCGTTAATCGTGGTGTCAAATGTAAACATCAGTCCATATTGATCCAAGATAAAGTAGAACTGTTGAAAAAAATGGACCATGGTTTTTCAGTGCATAAGTTGTGTGACATCTACAGTATTGTCTATGATATAAAGAAGCAAAAGGAGAAAATATTGAAATTCTATGGAGACAGCGATTCCAAGAAGCAAATGACGATTAGTAAAACTATGAAAGATGGTAAAAGTACTTAGCACGATCAAGTTATGATGGAAATGTTTTAACAGCATCGGAGTGATGGAGTGGACTTGTCAGGTAGCATGATAATGGACCAGGCTAAGTTGTTCCATAAAGAACTTAAGTTACAACATGAGCATGACTATAGTGAAGGATGGCTTCAAAGATTCAAGAAGCGTCATGGAATTTAAATGAATAAAGTGTGCACAAAAAAGAGGTCTGCAAACCACGAAGGAGCTGCCGAGTATATGGACGAATTTGCAAAGCTCATAGCTGACAAGCACCTCAGTCCTGAGCAGGAGTATAATGCAGACAAAACTGCATTATTCTGGCAATGCACACCTAGGAAAACACTAACAACAGAAGACGAAGAAGACCCCACAGGATTCAAACAATCTAAGGGCAGACTTACTATCTTAGGATGCTCATACATTTAACATTTGTTTAATATAGATTTCTAGCAGTCCATGGTATACTTTAGACACATGGGAGATGTATAATCAGTGTGTTAGAGGTGTGATGATGAATCATTATTATATGACCAGGGTTGGTCTGGCAAAATGGTTAATCCGGCAAGGCTTTAGAACCAAGAGTGTCAGAAAATCAGTGGTGTACCTGTATAAGAAGAGGGCAAGGATCAAATGCCTTGCTTAATTATGTTAAAAATTATGATCAGTGTACTGACTGTAATACCAACTCAGTTATTAACTGAAACTCCTTTACCAAGAGAAATAGCACTGAATCTTCTATCATCATTTACACAAAGAATTATCCATTATATTCATTAACTTCATTGCCGTTTCCAATGTCAGCGAGGTAGCGCTAGGAAACAGATGAAGACCAGCAACATCCACTCATATACATATACACATATGTACATAAACACCAATTCACAAACACATATACATGCATATACATATACATATCAACATATATACATACATATACATTTTATCTATCATACTTTGTCGCTGTCTCCCGCGTTTGCGAGGTAGCGCAAGGAAACAGAAGAAAGAAATGGCCCAACCCCCCCCCATACACATGTATATACATACGTCCACACACGCAAATATACATACCTACACAGCTTTCCATGGTTTACCCCAGATGCTTCACATGCCTTGATTCAATACACTGACAGCACGTCAACCCCGGTATACCACATCGCTCCAATTCACTCTATTCCTTGCCCTCCTTTCACCCTCCTGCATGTTCAGGCCCCGATCACACAAAATCTTTTTCACTCCATCTTTCCACCTCCAATTTGGTCTCCCTCTTCTCCTCGTTCCCTCCACCTCCGACACATATATCCTCTTGGTCAATCTTTCCTCACTCATTCTCTCCATGTGCCCAAACCACTTCAAAACACCCTCTTCTGCTCTCTCAACCACGCTCTTTTTATTTCCACACATCTCTCTTACCCTTACGTTACTCACTCGATCAAACCACCTCACACCACACATTGTCCTCAAACATCTCATTTCCAGCACATCCATCCTCCTGCGCACAATTCTATCCATAGCCCACGCCTCGCAACCATACAACATTGTTGGAACCACTATTCCTTCAAACATACCCATTTTTGCTTTCCGAGATAATGTTCTCGACTTCCACACATTCTTCAAGGCCCCCAGAATTTTCGCCCCCTCCCCCACCCTATGATCCACTTCCGCTTCCATGGTTCCATCCGCTGCCAGATCCACTCCCAGATATCTAAAACACTTCACTTCCTCCAGTTTTTCTCCATTCAAACTCACCTCCCAATTGACTTGACCCTCAACCCTACTGTACCTAATAACCTTGCTCTTATTCACATTTACTCTTAACTTTCTTCTTCCACACACTTTACCAAACTCAGTCACCAGCTTCTGCAGTTTCTCACATGAATCAGCCACCAGCGCTGTATCATCAGCGAACAACAACTGACTCACTTCCCAAGCTCTCTCATCCCAACAGACTTCATACTTGCCCCTCTTTCCAAAACTCTTGCATTCACCTCCCTAACAACCCCATCCATAAACAAATTAAACAACCATGGAGACATCACACACCCCTGCCGCAAACCCACATTCACTGAGAACCAATCACTTTCCTCTCTTCCTACACGTACACATGCCTTACATCCTCGATAAAAACTTTTCACTGCTTCCAACAACTTTCCTCCCACACCATATATTCTTAATACCTTCCACAGAGCATCTCTATCAACTCTATCATATGCCTTCTCCAGATCCATAAATGCTACATACAAATCCATTTGCTTTTCTAAGTATTTCTCACATACATTCTTCAAAGCAAACACCTGATCCACACATCCTCTACCACTTCTGAAACCACACTGCTCTTCCCCAATCTGATGCTCTGTACATGCCTTCACCCTCTCAATCAATACCCTCCCATATAATTTACCAGGAATACTCAACAAACTTATACCTCTGTAATTTGAGCACTCACTCTTATCCCCTTTGCCTTTGTACAATGGCACTATGCACGCATTCCGCCAATCCTCAGGCACCTCACCATGAGTCATACATACATTAAATAACCTTACCAACCAGTCAACAATACAGTCACCCCCTTTTTTAATAAATTCCACTGCAATACCATCCAAACCTGCTGTCTTGCCGGCTTTCATCTTCCGCAAAGCTTTCACTACCTCTTCTCTGTTTACCAAATCATTTTCCCTAACCCTCTCACTTTGCACACCACCTCGACCAAAACACCCTATATATGCCACTCTATCATCAAACACATTCAACAAACCTTCAAAATATTCACTCCATCTCCTCACATCACCACTACTTGTTATCACCTCCCCATTTGCGCCTTTCACTGAAGTTCCCATTTGCTCCCTTGTCTTACGCACTTTATTTACCTCCTTCCAGAACATCTTTTTATTCTCCCTAAAATTTAATGATACTCTCTCACCCCAACTCTCATTTGCCTTTTTTTTCACCTCTTGCACCTTTCTCTTGACCTCCTGTCTCTTTCTTTTATACATCTCCCACTAAATTGCATTTTTTCCCTGCAAAAATCATCCAAATGCCTCTCTCTTCTCTTTCACTAATACTCTTACTTCTTCATCCCACCACTCACTACCCTTTCTAATCAACCCACCTCCCACTCTTCTCATGCCACACGCATCTTTTGCGCAATCCATCACTGATTCCCTAAATACATCCCATTCCTCCCCCACTCCCCTTACTTCCATTGTTCTCACCTTTTTCCATTCTGTACTTAGTCTCTCCTGGTACTTCCTCACACAGGTCTCCTTCCCAAGCTCACTTACTCTCACCACCCTCTTCACCCCAACATTCACTCTTCTTTTCTGAAAACCCATACAAATCTTCACCTTAGCCTCCACAAGATAATGATCAGACATCCCTCCAGTTGCACCTCTCAGCACATTAACATCCAAAAGTCTCTCTTTCGTACGCCTGTCAATTAACACGTAATCCAATAATGCTCTCTGGCCATCTCTCCTACTTACATAAGTATACTTATGTATATCTCGCTTTTTAAACCAGGTATTCCCAATCATCAGTCCTTTTTCAGCACATAAATCTACAAGCTCTTCACCACTTCCATTTACAACACTGAACACCCCATGTATACCAATTATTCCCTCAACTGCCACATTACTCACCTTTGCATTCAAATCACCCATCACTATAACCCGGTCTCGTGCATCAAAACCACTAACACACTCATTCAGCTGCTCCCAAAACACTTGCCTCTCATGATCTTTCTTCTCATGCCCAGGTGCATATGCACCAATAATCACCCACCTCTCTCCATCAACTTTCAGTTTTACCCATATTAATCGAGAATTTACTTTCTTACATTCTATCACATACTCCCACAACTCCTGTTTCAGGAGTATTGCTACTCCTTCCCTTGCTCTTATCCTTTCACTAACCCCTGACTTTACTCCCCAGACATTCCCAAACCACTCTTCCCCTTTACCCTTGAGCTTCGTTTCACTCAGAGCCAAAACATCCAGGTTCCTTTCCTCAAACATACTACCTATCTCTCCTTTTTTCACATCTTGGTTACATCCACACACATTTAGGCACCCCACTCTGAGCCTTCGAGGAGGATGAGCACTCCCCGCGTGACTCCTTCTTCTGTTTCCCATTTTAGAAAGTTAATACAAGGAGGGGAGGATTTCTGGCCCCCCGCTCCCGTCCCCTCTATATATGTATATATGTATATATCCCTGGGGATAGGGGAGCAAGAATACTTCCCACGTATTCCCTGCGTGTCGTAGAAGGCGACTAAAAGGGGAGGGAGCGGGGGGCTGGAAATCCTCCCCTCTCGTTTTTTTTTTTTTTAATCTTCCAAAAGAAGGAACAGAGAATTGGGCCAGGTGAGGGTAGTCCCTCAAAGGCCCAGTCATCTGTTCTTAACGCTACCTCGCTAATGCGGGAAATGGCGAATAGTTTGAAAGAAAAGAAAGAAAAGATGTATATACATATACATATATACATATATATTTTTGCAGGGAAAAAATGCAATTGAGTGGGAGATGTATAATAGAAAGAGGCAGGAGGTCAAGAGAAAGGTGCAAGAGGTGAAAAAGAGGGCAAATGAGAGTTGGGGTGAGAGAGTATCATTAAATTTTAGGGAGGATAAAAAGATGTTCTGGAAGGAGGTAAATAAAGTGCATAAGACTAGGGAGCAAATGGGAACTTCAGTGAAGGGCGCAAATGGGGAGGTGATAACAAGTAGTGGTGATGTGAGAAGGAGATGAAGTGAGTATTTTGAAGGTTTGTTGAATGTGTTTGATGATAGAGTGGCAGATATAGGGTGTTTTGGTCGAGGTGGTGTGCAAAGTGAGAGGGTTAGGGAAAATGATTTGCTAAACAGAGAAGAGGTAGTAAAAGCTTTGCGGAAGATGAAAGCCGGCAAGGCAGCAGGTTTGGATGGTATTGCAGAGGAATTTATTAAAAAAGGGGGTGACTGTATTATTGACTGGTTGGTAAGGTTATTCAATGTATGTATGACTCATGGTGAGGTGCCTGAGGATTGGCGGAATGCTTGCATAGTGCCATTGTACAAAGGCAATTGGGATAAGAGTGAGTGCTCAAATTACAGAGGTATAAGTTTGTTGAGTATTCCTGGTAAATTATATGGGAGGGTATTAATTGAGAGGGTGAAGGCATGTACAGAGCATCAGATTGGGGAAGAGAAGTGTGGTTTCAGAAGTGGTAGAGGATGTGTGGATCAGGTGTTTGCTTTGAAGAATGTATGTGAGAAATAATTAGAAAAGCAAATGGATTTGTATGTAGCATTTATGGATCTGGAGAAGGCATATGATAGAGTTGATAGAGATGCTCTGTGGAAGGTATTAAGAATATATGGTGTGGGAGGCAAGTTGTTAGAAGCAGTGAAAAGTTTTTATCGAGAATGTAAGGCATGTGTACGTGTAGGAAGAGAGGAAAGTGATTGGTTCTCAGTGAATGTAGGTTTGCGGCAGGGGTGTGTGATGTGTGCATGGTTGTTTAATTTGTTTATGGATGGGGTTGCTAGGGAGGTGAATGCAAGAGTTTTGGAAAGAGGGGCAAGTATGAAGTCTGTTGGGGATGAGAGAGCTTGGGAAGTGAGTCAGTTGTTGTTCGCTGATGATACAGCGCTGGTGGCTGATTCATGTGAGAAACTGCAGAAGCTGGTGACTGAGTTTGGTAAAGTGTGTGAAAGAAGAATGTTAAGAGTAAATGTGAATGAGAGCAAGGTTATTAGGTACAGTAGGGTTGAGGGTCAAGTCAATTGGGAGGTAAGTTTGAATGGAGAAAAACTGTAGGAAGTAAAGTGTTTTAGATATCTGGGAGTGGATCTGGCAGCGGATGGAACCATGGAAGCGGAAGTGGATCATAGGGTGGGGGAGGGGGAGAAAATTCTAGGAGCCTTGAAGAATGTGTGGAAGTCGAGAACATTATCTCGGAAAGCAAAAATGGGTATGTTTGAAGGAATAGTGGTTCCAACAATGTTGTATGGTTGCGAGGCGTGGGCTATGGATAGAGTTGTGCGCAGGAGGATGGATGTGCTGGAAATGAGATGTTTGAGGACAATGTGTGGTGTGAGGTGGTTTGATTGAGTAAGTAACGTAAGGGTAAGAGAGATGTGTGGAAATAAAAAAGAGCGTGGTTGAGAGAGCAGAAGAGGGTGTTTTGAAATGGTTTGGGCACATGGAGAGAATGAGTGAGGAAAGATTGACCAAGAGCATATATGTGTCGGAGGTGGAGGGAACGAGGAGAAGTGGGAGACCAAATTGGAGGTGGAGAGATGGAGTGAAAAAGATTTTGTGTGATCGGGGACTGAACATGCAGGAGGGTGAAAGGAGGGCAAGGAATAGAATGAATTGGATTGATGTGGTATACCGGGGTTGACGTGCTGTCAGTGGGTTGAATCAGGGCATGTGATGCGTCTGGGGTAAACCATGGAAAGCTGTGTAGGTATATATATTTGCGTGTGTGGACGTATGTATATACATGTGTATGGGGGTGGGTTGGGCCATTTCTTTCGTCTGTTTCCTTGCACTACCTCGCAAACGCGGGAGACAGCAACAAAGCAAGAAAAAAAAAATACATAAATACACATGTACATATTCATACTTGCTTATCTTCATCCAATCCTGGCACTACCCCATCCCACAGGAAATAGCATCACTAACCCCTGCTTCAGCGGAGCAGTACCAGGAAAACAGACAAAAAGGCAACATCCATTCATACTCAATCTCTACCTGTCATGTGTAATGCACCGAAACCACTGCTCCCTATCTACATCCAGGCCTCACAGACCTTTCCATGGTCTACCTCAGATGCTTCACATGCCCTGGTTCAGTCCACTGACAGCATGATGACCCCAGTATATAACATTGTTCCAATTCACTCTATTCCTTGCATGCCTCTCACCCTCCTGTATGTTCAAGTCCTGAGTGCTCAAAATCTTTTTCACTCCATCCTTCCACCTCCAATTTGCTCTTCCACTTCTTGTTCCATCCACTTCTGACACACATATCATTTTTGTCAACCTTTCCTGTCTCATTCTATAGCATACATCCAAACCATTTCAACACACCCTCTTCTGCTCTCTCAACTACAATCTTTCTATTTCCACATATCTCTCTTACCCTTTCATTACTTAATCAAATCACCTCATACCACACATTGTCCTCAAACATTTCATTTCCAACACATCTACCCTCCTCCATACAACTATATAACATTGTTGGAACTACTATTGCTTCATACATACACATTTTTGCTCTATGAGATAATGGTCTTGTCTTCCACACATTCTTCATCACTCACAGAACCTTTGCTTCTCCCCACTCTGTGACTCACTTTCGCTACTATGGTTCCATTCGCTGCTAAGTCTACTCCCAGATACTGAGAACACTTTTCTTCCTCCAATTTTTCTCCATTCAAACTTACACCCCAACTAACTTGTCCTTTAATCCTGCAGAACCTAAGAACCTTGCCTTCAACTTTCTCCTTTCACACAGTTTTTCAAACTCAGTCACCAATTTCTGCAGTTTCTTGTTTGAATCAGTCACCACTCACCAATTTCTGCAGTTTCTCACTTGAATCAGTCACCAGTGCTGTATCATCGGCGAACGACAACTAACTCACTTCCCAGGCCCTCTAATCCTTAACAGACTGCACACTCGCCCCTCTCTCAAAAACTCTTGCATTGAACTCCCTAACCATACCATCCATAAACAAATTAAACAACCATAGGGACATCACACTCCCATGCCACAGATCCACCTTCACTGGCAACCAATCACTCTCCCCTCTTCCTACTCATACACATGCCTTACATCCTTGATAAAACCTTTTCTCTGCTTCTAGCAGCTTACCTCCCACACCATTTTTACGGATCCCCCTACTGGGAAGGATCATCAACTACACACACGGATAACACTATCTTAGAGTTATGGGATTACATCAAAGACTAGTATTAAAACTACTTATAATACAAGAAATAAAGAGTACAAAATAATAGCACTTTAACCGGACACAAATCATTTACGTTAACACTGAACATGAGTCCAATATTTCAGGTAAGGTTTCAAACCAACCAAGAAATCTCTTTTCTTTATGACAATCTGACTCTAGCAACATGATTCAAGATACACTTGTTCGTTGGACACTTCTATGACAAGTTACAATACTCTATGACACCCAGACCTAAATGACAGAGGCAGCGCAATACTGTAGAGTTTAGTATAGCGCTACTTTACACAGTGATTGTAGACTATGGATTTGAGACGGCAAACCCACTTACCTGCTGGGCCTGCGGGGTAGATAGCAGTTGTGGCCCTGCTAGCATCAGAGGTTTTTATTGAAGGGAAGAGCGAGCCAGGAGCGGCCTACCCCGCCCTGCTGCCCTAGTCTCAGGTGGGATTGGAGAAGGGTAACCCACAGTGCCACTCTTTATTGGCTGGAGGCTTAAGGTCCAGCTGTAATTGGAGGAGGGTGGCTCACACTGCCACTCTTACTTGGCTGGATTCCGAAGACCCAGCTTTGACGGGAAGAAGGTGGCTCATAGTGTCACTCCTAGTTGGCTGGAGATTCTTAGGTCCGGCCCTTATCTTGCCTAAGGCCCAACCTTCTCTTATCCTGTCAGTAACGATGATATATAGGAAGCCATATTCCATAAATGACCTTCTCTCATGACCTCAGTTGTCTGGTGCTTCAGACATGGGAGAGATGACAGGCCCAAGAGTTGAGGGTAACTGGACTGATGACCCGGGCAGGGGAGTGACACCCAAGCCGAGATAATAGAGGACAAAAGGTGGTGTGAGATGGTTTAATCGAGTAAGTAATGAAAGGGTAAGAGAGATCTGTGGTAATAAAAGGAGTGTAGATAAGAGAGCAGAAGAGGGTGTTGAAATTTTGGTCACATGGAGAGAATGAGTGAGGAACGATTGACAAAAAGGATATATGTGCCATTGGTAGAGGGAACAAGGAGAAGCAGTAGACCAAATTGGAGGTGGAAAGATGGAGTGAAAAAGATTTTGAGTGATGGGGCCTGAACATACAGGCATGCAAGGAATAGAGTGAATTGGAACAATGTGGTATACCAGGGTCAATATGCTGTCAAGGGATTGAAGCAGGACATGTGAAACTCTAGGGTAAACCATGAAAAGTTATGTGTGGCCTGGATATGGAAAGGGAGCTATGATTTCGGTGCATTACAAATGACAGCGAGGGAATGAGTGTCAATGAATGTGGGGGGACTAATTCATTTGTGGCAGGGTGGCAATGGGAACAGATGAAGGCAGCAATTATGAATACATACACGGGTATACATGTATATGCATATTCATGTATACTTATGTATATGTTGGAATGTATAGGTATGTATATAAGCATGCGTGGGAGTTTATGTATATATGTACATGTGTATGAGGGTGAGTTCGGACATTCTTTCTTCTGTTTCCTTGCACTACCTCAAAAAACATGGGGGATGGTAATTAAATATAATAGCAAATAACAGCAATATCATTTGATGATATCTGATGATAGAGTGGAATATATAGGGTGTTTTGGTCGAGGTGGTGGGCAAAGTGAGTGGGTTTGGGAGAATGATTTGATAAACAGAGAAGAGGTAGTAAAAGCTTTGCGGAAGATAAAAGCCGGCAAGGCAGGAGGTTTGGAAGGTATTGCAGTGGTATTTCTTAAAAAAAGGGGGTGACTGTATTGCTGACTGGTTGGTAAGGTTATTCAATGTATGTATGACTCATGGTGAGGTGCCTGACGATTGGCGGAATGCTTGCACAGTGCCACTTTACAAAGGCAAAGGGGATAAAAATGAGTGCTCAAATTACAGAGGTATAAGTTTGTTGAGTATTCCTGGGAAATTATATGGAAGGGTATTGGTTGAGAGGATGAAGGCATTTACAGAGCATCAGATTGGGGAAGAGCAGTGTGGTTTCAGAAGTGGTAGGGGATGTGTGGATCAGAATTTTGCTTTGTAGAATGTATGTGAGAAATACTTAGAAAAGCAAATGGATTTGTATGTAGCATTTATGGATCTGGTGAAGACATATGATAGAGTTGATAAAGATGCTATGTGGAAGGTATAAAGAATATATGGTGTGGGAGGCAAGTTGTTAGAAGCAGTGAAAAGTTTTTATTGAAGATGTAGGGCATGTGTACGTGTAGGAAGAGAGGAAAGTGATTGGTTCTCAGTGAATGTTGGTTTGCAGCAGGGGTGCATGATGTCTCCATGGTTGTTTCATTTGTTTATGGACGGGGTTGTTAGGTAGGTGAATGCAAGAGTTTTAGAAAGAGGGGCAAGAATGCAGTCCATTGTGGATGAGAGAGCTTGGGAAATGAGTCAGTTGTTGTTCGCTGATGATACAGCACTGGTGGCTGATTTGGGTGAGAAACTGCAGAAGCTGGTTACTAAGTTTGGTAAAGTGTGTGAAAGAAGAACGCTGAGAGTAAATGTGAATAAGAGCAAG
>NC_092249.1:11897056-11934144 GCF_036320965.1 Panulirus ornatus
CTCCCAAGACATTCCCAAACCACTCTTACCCTTTACCCTTGAGCTTCGTTTCACTCAGAGCCAAAACATCCAAGTTCCTTTCCTCAAACATACTACGTATCTCTCCTTTTTTCACATCTTGGTTACATCCACACACATTTAGACACCCCAGTCTGAGCCTTCGAGGAGGATGAGCACTCCCCGCGTGACTCCATCTGTTTCCCATTTTAGAAAGTTAAAAAATACAAGGAGGGGAGGATTTCTGGCCCCCCGCTCCCGTCCCCTCTAGTCGCCTTTACAACACGTGAGGAATGCGTGGGAAGTATTCTTTCACCCCTATCCCCAGGGATAATATATATATATATATACATATATATATATATATATATATATATATATATATATATATATATATATATATATATATATATATACATACACATACATACGCACATATACACACACACACACATATACACATATATACATATGAAAAATGTAAGAAACAATTTAGAAAACTGAAACTTCTAGCTTGAAATGAAATGAAAAAATGAATGTCACATAATGGTTCAACCTCTGGCTATGGAAAAGGGAAATGTATAATTTATTTACACAAATGTCAATAGCAGTTCTCATCAATTTAACCACTGTACTAATAAGCTTCAATGTCTAAGCTACATTTTTTCCAATTTCACTATTTTCTTGTCAAAGCACCATGTATGAAAACTATCACTCCAGTAACACAACTATAAACATTTACTTCCCCTTTAAAAAAAGTTCTGGGGAAGTCTGTCTTTATACACTGCGGGACACTCTACCACCTGGCGAGGTTTGTGTTGCAATGGTTCTTGATTCACAAACGTAGTTGTATAGGTATGTATATGTGCATGTGTGGGTGTGTATGTCTATACATAGGTATGCGGGTGGGATGGGCCATTCTTTCATCTGTTTCCTTGCGCTAAAGCGGGAGAGAGCAACAAAGTATAATAACATTAGTATTGCTGTTAACTGGTTGGTGAGGATGTTCAATATATGTATGGTTCATGGTGAAGTGCCTGAGGATTGTCAGAATGCATGCATAGTGCCATTGTGCAAAGGCAAAGGGGATAAAGGTGAGTGTTCAAATTACAGAGGTATAAGTTTGTAGAGTATTCCTGAGAAATTATATGGGAGGGTATTGATTGAGAGGGTGAAGGCATGTACAGAGCATCAGATTGGGGAAGAGCAGTGTGGTTTCAGAAGTGGTAGAGGATGTGTGGATCAGGTGTTTGCTTTGAAGGATGTATGTGAGAAATACTGGGGTCAATGTGCTGTCAATGGATTGAACCAGGAGAATGTGAAGTGTCTGGGGTAAACCATGGAAATTTTGCGGGGCCTGGATGTGGAAAGGGAGCTGTGATTTCGGTGCATTCCACATGACAGCTAGAGACTGAGTGTGAAAGAATGTGGTCTTTTGTCCTTTCCTAGCACTACCTCATGGGGGGTGGGGGATGCTATTTCATGTGTGGCGGGGTGGCAACAGGAATGAATAAAGGCAGCAAGTATGAATTATGTACATGTGCATATATGTACATGTCTGTGTATACGCTGAAATGTATAGGTATGTATATGTGCGTGTGTGGATGTGTATGTGGGTGGGTTGGGCCATTCTTTCATCTGTTTCCTTGCGCTACCTCGCTAATGTGGGAGATGGCGACAAAGTATAAGAAAATAAATAAATAAAAAAAAAAATATTGATTGAAGGGTGAAGGCATGTACAAAGCATGAGATTGGGGAAGAGCAGTGTGGTTTCAGAAGTGGTAGAAGATGTGTGGATCAGGTGTTTGCTTTGGAGAATGTATGCAAGAAATACTTGAAGGAGCAGATGAATTTGTTTATAGCATTTATGGATCTGGAGATATATATGATAAGGTTGATAGAGATGCTTTGTGGAAGGTCTTAAGAGTATATGGTGTGACAGATAAGTTGCAAGAAGTAGTTAAATGTTTTTACCAAGGATGTAGGGCATGTGTAAGAGTAGGAAGAGAGGATAGAAATTAGTTCCCAATGAAGGTCAGTTTACATCAGGGGTGTGTGATGTCCCCATAGTTGTTTAATTTGTTTATGGATGGGGTGGTAAGGGAGGTAAAAGCAAGAGTTTTGGAGAAAGGGGCGAGTATGCAGTCTGTTGGGATGAGAGAGCCTGGGAAATGAGTTAATTGTTGTTCGCCAATTATACAGCTCTCGTTACTTATTCATGCAAAAAACTGCAGAGGTTGCTGACTGAGTTTGGAAAAGTGTGAGAAAGGAGAAAACAGAGAGTAAATGTGATTAAGAGTTAGGTTATCATGTTCAGTAGGGTTAAGGGAGAAGTTAATTGGGATGTAAGTTTGAATGGAGAAAAATTAAAGAAAGTGAAGTATTTCGATATCTGGGAGTGGATTTAGCAGCAGATGGAACCATGGAAGTGGAAGTGAGTCACAGGGTGGGGGAGGGGAGAAAGGTTCTGGGAGCAGTGAACAACGTGTGGATGAAGAGAACATTATCTCGGAGAGCAAAAATGGGTATGTTTGAAGGCATAGAATTTCCAACAATGTTATCTATACGCAAGACATGGGCTATAGATAGGGCTGTACGGAGGAGGGTGGATGTGATGGAAATGAAATGTTTTAGGTGGTTTGATCGAGTAAGTAATGAAAGGGTAAGGGAATTATGTGGATAAAAAAGGGTGTGGTTGAGAAAGCAAAAGAGGGGGATGTTGAATTGGTTTGGACATATGGATAGAATGAGTGAGGAGAGATTGGCAAAGAGGATATATGTATAAGAAGTGGAGGGAACAAGGAGAAGCATGAGACCAAATTGGAGGTGAAAGTGTGGAATGAAAAAGATTTCAAATGATCGGAGCCTGAACATACAGGAGGGTTAGAGACATGCAAGGAAGAGAGTGAATTGGAATGATGTGGTATACTGGGGTCAGCATGCTGTCAGTGGACTGAACTAGGGCATGTGAAGTGTCTGCTGTAAACCCTGGAAAGGTCTGTGGGGACTGGATGTGGATAGGGAGCTGTGGTTTCAGTGCATCACACATGTGCATATTCATACTTGCTTGCCTTCATCCATTTCACTACCCCATCCCAAAAGAAGCAACATTGCTACCCATCCCTCCAGCAGAAAGCACCAGGAGAATAGACAAAAAATGCCACACTCATTCACACTCAGTCTCTAGCTGTCATGTGTAATGGACCTAAACCATAGCTCCCTATCCACATCAAGGGACCACAGACCTTTTCATGGTTTACAACTGACACTTCACATTCCCTGGTTCAGTCCACTGACAGCAAGTCGACCCTGATACACCACAACATTCCAATTCATGCCTTTCCTTGCATGCCTCTTACCCTCCTGTATGTTCAGGCCCCGATAGCTTAAAATCTTTTTCACTCCACCCTTCCACCTCCAATTTGGTCTCCCGCTTCTGCTTGTTCCCTCCATCTCTGACACATAAATCATCTTTGTCAATCTTTCTTCACTTACACTCTCCATATGTCGAAACAATTTCAACACAAACTTGTCTACTCTCTCAACCACACTCTTTTTATTTTCACACATCTCTCTTACCCTTTCATTACTTAAAGCCACGATAACATTACGCATCCCTGTCCTGCCTAACACCCATATGTATACTGAAACTTTTGCTCAACTCTCCATCCATTGCAACATATGCCTTTGCTCCTCTATAGAAAGTTTTCACAGTATACATCAGTAGTCCTCATACCCCATATATCCCTAACACATTACTTAAAGCATTTATTCCACTTGACGGTGTCATACGCTTTCTTTAGATCCATAAAAGCTGCATACTACTTACTTTTCACTAAATACTTTTCCACAGGCATCTTCAAGACAAAAATCTGATCTACACATCCCGAACCTTTCCTTAAACCCTTTTCCTCCTCACTTATTCTGAATGAGTCACTTCTATCACTATCAATTAATATTCTTGCATACACTTTTCCTAGTATACTTAAAAGACTTATGCCTCTAATAATGCTTCACATCTTTAAAACCTTTTCCTTTGCGTAGAGGAGCTAAAATAGCTTTCACCCAACCTTCAGGCACAGCATTTGTTTTCATGCTAAATTACATATCAAATGCATCCATTCTCTAACACTTTCTCCCCCATACTTCAGCATATCAGCCATAATCCCATCCAATCAAGGTGCACTTCCTACCTTCAGCCTCTTTATTGCCTTTAGACCTCCCTTTTTGTTATAGGCCCTTGCACTTGTAACCTATTTCTTCCATCCTCCATATCCACATATATAACAACTGCTGCCTCATCCTATCCAACATTCATCAAATCTTGAAAACACTCTTTCCATCTTCCTTGCACTTCCTCCTTTTGATTCAACTAGTCTCCACCCTTACATCTCACTCTTATGTCCACCTCTTTCCTTTTTCACATCCTTCCAGCACAATTTCTTATTTTCCTTAAACTTTTCCCTCAACTTTCTTCCAAATCTTCATCTACTCTTTCTTTGCTTTCCTATATCAGCTTTTTAACATTCCACTTACATATCTTAAATTCTTGCCTCCTCCTATGATGAATTTACAATGATACATTACTTTCAAGTGATCTAGCATATGCTTTTTCTTCTCTTCCACAGTAATTCTAATCTCTTCCATCCACCATGCATTTCCCTTTTTATTTCTCTATCTCACAGACTTGAATCTTAACTGCTAATTCTACAACCATTAGTAGTTTTTCTTTAAATATTTTTAAACACCTCATTCACACATTACTGCATCCATTTACTACTATCTTGCCAATCTCATCACATCGCACTTTTGCATTCACATCATACATTACAACCACCTCTCATTCTCAAGACTGTTTACAGTCATTGAACTTTCTTCAGAAACATTTCATCTCATCCTTATCTCATACAGTCTTCATATTCACAAGCACATAAAATACACACCCATACATACTTCACAATTCCATCTTTGCTGTCACACACTATTCTTGACCCATTCTATCCATGCTCTGTAACATCCTCCCACACTTTTGGTAATAGCACAATTGCACATCCTTCTTTCCCTCTTACCTGATAATTTTCATTCATTCCCATCCATACCATTCCTCTTTCCATGACCTCCCATAACTTGCATTTATCATTCACATTTTCACTGTATACACCCTGTCTAATGATACAGGTTCCCCCCACTCCCCAGCACATCCAAACTTAACTTTTATTCTTCTTCACAAGCTCCCTCCTTTTACTCTCACCAGTCATCCCATTTACACTCAGTGCCATCACCCTCAATCATTCACCCCTTTTTCTCCTTGGCATAACTGGTAGACACCAGTGCCGTTACTTAACCTTTTGTGCCTTACCTCTGACAGGGCACTGGCAGAGGGCAACTCCAGTGCAGTGTTTCCCAGGGGCAGTGTTTGTATTAGAAAAAAGAAAACTACAATTGCTATTGCCCTAATGGAGGGAAGCAATGCCTATCCCTTCAGTTCCACCCCTAAGGAGTAATAATGAGGTTACGCCAGAAGGCAAAGAGAGACTTGGATACTCTAGAAAACTAGAATATCCCCCTGAAGTACCGAATTGCAAAAAACTTTTCCTAATTTTGAGTTTACCACAATATTAGCACCTCCTAACCTCATTGGTTATGATACTGCCACAGCATAGGATATATGCAAGAAACAAGAAAAATGGTAAAGTCACTGAAAAACCCATGTTCACTCAGTTTAGATGGAGTAGTCTGCTTCTCAGTTAATGCAGACATCAGTTACAGACATGCTGTCATACAGGAACTAGATAATTTGAATGATCTAACAGGGACGGCATGACTTAGCATAGGTTCTCCACAGAGCTGACTGGTTGACAAGGCTTCAATCAAATCAATAAAAGGTATTTTGAGCATTTTATGCTGTTCACAGCACCTCTTCTGTACCTGATGATGGCAAAAAAGAAGTCCACAGTTTCTAAAATGTCAGAAACTGCAATGAGTCTTAGTAGATTCTCAGAAGAAAAAAGTCAATTAGAAGAAACCTTGCAAAAATCTTTCATGAAACTCACAACAGAGTAAATGAGATGACACCTCACTAATACACTTCAACTCCTTCAAAGAGGACGTTATAATTCTGGCATCTCATGTAATTGGGTATTACATAAATACAGACCACATGACCCAAGGTCCAAGCAAGGTGGTCTGACCTTAAGATTTCTTTAAAGAAAAAAGTGCAGTTCCCTCAAAAGCAGTAAAAGAAAGAGACAGTAAAGCAAAGGCTCTCTCCCCAACCTCCACTCCCTCTGGTAACATACCGGATGGAGAACAGGTAGAAAAAACTTGCAAGATTAATATGCCCAAAGAAAATCTTTATAGGAAAGTCTTAAGGTAGAATGAACATAAATATATCAAACATCCCATCACAAAAGACATGCATCCCTTTCACTTTTGTTATAAGGATAATAGTAGAGATGAACTTGAGCCCCAGCCTTTTGACTTACCATGCCTAGATTATTCCTGATGTTGAAGAAAGATACAATAATTCTTACTCTCTCTAAGCAAGCCCAAGGAGAGATCAAATGTTGAGAGGGTAGCATGATATACCACTATGTTAAAATAATCAAATGAATTATTCAATACCGCAGTGTAAAAAATGATAATCAAGCCTCAGTTTGAAGATATTATGGGTGTTCCCCTGAAAAACATTTTCTGGGAGCTTATTCCATGCATCAATAATCCCATTGGTAAAGGAATATTTTGCACAGTCCAGATTAACTTTGTGACAGCTAAGTTTTGGTCCATTTCCTCTTGTGGTGATGCTACTGTAAAGAAATTCATATATCGACGTCGTTGAATCCTTTAAGTATTTCAAAACATTCTATCTGCCCCAGAGACACCTCTTGCTTAAGGAGAACTCTAAACCTGCAGTGTCTCCTTATGTGTTTTGTTATGCAAAGAAGGAATCAATTTAATTATTGCTCTTTGCTGCACTGCTTCCAATTTAAGAATATCCTTGCTTATGGGGGGGCCCAAAACTACACTGCATATTCAGGATGTGGTCTAATTAGACTTTGGTACAGTGGCAATATCTCATCCTTGCTTTTGTATGTAGTAAAGTTCCTTTTAATGAATCCTAACATCAATGAAGTTGTACAAGACAGGGACCCCTACATCCCTTACACTAGAGGCATCCTTTATCTTAATGCCCATCAATTCATGATCAAATTTTTTTTTGGAGGTTTATTACATGTGACATTTATTGATGCTGAATGGCATTTGCCATCTAGATCACTCAGCAATTCTATCTAGATTCTCTTGTAATCTTAGCTAATCTTCTTCAGTTAATATGGCACTGCTGATCTTTGCATCTTCTGCAAATTTGAACAGTAAGTTATTGAGGCCTATGTCAATATCTTTAATATAAATGATGAAAACTATAGGCCCAAATATAGATCCCTGGGGGACTTCACTATAAACAGGTGACCACAGCGATGATTTACCATTCGTTACAACCCTCTTTCCCTTACCATGATGTAACTAGACTTCTAACCAATTTCCTATGCAACCAGTAATCCCTAGGTCCAAACTTTATGCATCAACATGTCAAACACTTTCTGGAAGTCCAGAAATATACTATCTTTCACTTTTGTATTCTTGTGGGTAGTGAATAATTCATGATAAAATTCAAGGAGAGTTTGTGAGGTATGGTTTGCAACTTCTAAAACCATTCAAGCAAGAAATGAGTCTTTCTCTCTAATCCAAATGCACTAATACCACTAGAATAGTACCACTGCTAATGCTATCCTCCATAGACTGGAAGACCAAATTTTTCAAGGAGAATGATAAATCTAAGAAATGAAATGGCTTGTGAAGTCAGTTGTTTTCATACAGCTGTTCACCTTATTAATGTTTGTCAGAATCACCTTTCTTCTGCTGCTCTGTATATTCTGTACACACATGATATGCCTGTGATGTTTTATTTGTATGCCTAATTCATCCAAAAGTTGAATATTAATGGGAGATAATGCTTCTGCAGCCAAGTGGTCACCATTCCACTCAATAGCAAATACTATATAGTTTCAAACAATCTTAAAATAATTTTGTATGACCTAATTTACATACTTACTCAAGGTATTATGGAAGAAACTAGTGAGTGATGAATCCCAGTCTGACTGGAACCATGCCAGACCAGCAGGAGTGAGACAATCTTGCATCTCACGATAAAAGTCTAGTGTAGAGAAGCTTCGCTCCTTCAGTGATAAGCTGTATTGTGAGATTAAAATAAATAATACATCAACAGTGTGTATATAATAACTTACACATTTTCTCCATAACAAGAGACAGAGAACAATGAAATGATTAAGTCACAGTGCTATGGCTACTGACTATCAAACTCAAATTTTTGTACATATCTAACAAAGACATATACTTACATTCCAAACAAATTATCAGAAAATTGGGAGAGTTTACAACATCAAATGTAAGGCATGCAAAGATGTATACACTGGCTAGACAAGTAAAACACTAACTGAGAGATACTATTGGCACAGTCATTCAGTATGCAAGCATGACCACAAAAATGTGATCGCTAAACACCATCATGAAAATGATCGCCCTGTAGACTTTAACAACGCAGTCATATTGTACCCCCTCTTCTGATTATGCTAACCACAACATTAATGAATTCTAATTTGTCCCCAGATAACTTTAAAGCAAATCCTATAGTCAACCAAATCATTGTAAAAGAATCATCAAGAAATGATAGGAAAAATAGTTGAACAGACATCATGTTATCTAAGCCAACCCCCCCCACCTCATCCCCACACATACACACACACACACAACCCCCCTTAACCAAAAGGCACCCCCACTTTCCCATTAATGTTCAGGCCAGTGTGTAGTCGAGAATGAAGTAGGAGAGATAGAATTTTTGAGGTGGTGTTGGGATGTAAAAACTTTATGAATTGTCTGCAGCTGATGAGTTGGACTGTCTCTGTGAAACATGTAGTGATGCATGTAAAGAAAAATTACATGTTGAATAAAATTATCTGAATTCCTACTGAATTGCAATTTCACCTTTACACATACGTACTTTAACTTTCTAAAAGGGGAAACAGAAGAAGGAGTCACGCGGGGAGTACTCATCCTCCTCGAAGGCTCAGATTGGGGTGTCTAAATGTGTGTGGATGTAACCAAGATGAAAAAAAAGAAGAGATAGGTAGTATGTTTGAGGAAAGGAACCTAAATGTTTTGGCTCTGAGTGAAACAAAGCTCAACGGTAAAGGGGAAGAGTGGTTTGGGAAAGTCTTGGGAGTAAAGTCAGGGGTTAGTGGGAGGGCAAGAGCAAGGGAAGGAGTAGCATTACTCCTGAAACAGGAGTGGTGGGAGTATGTGATAGAGTGTAAGAAAGTAAACTCTAGATTGATATGGGTAAAAATGATAGTTGATGGAGAGAGTTGAGTGATTATTGGTGCATATGCACCTGGGCATGAGAAGAAAGATCATGAGAGGCAAGTGTTTTGGGAGCAGCTGCTAATACTGCTAATACGAATACTAATACTAATACTAATGAGTAGTTTTGATGCACGAGACCGGGTTATAGGGATGGGTGATTTGAATGCAAAGGTGAGTAATGTGGCAGTTGAGGGAATAATTGGTATACATGGGGTGTTCAGTGTTGTAATTGGAAATGGTGAAGAGCTTGTAGATTTAAACCATGGAAAGTCCTGTGGGGCCTGGATGTGGAAAGGGAACTGTGGTTTTGGTGCATTATTACATGACAACTAGAGACTGAGGGTGAACGAATGGGGCCTTTGTTGTCTTTTCCTAGCGATACCTCGCACACAAGAGGGGGGGAAGGGGTTGTTATTTCATGTGTAGCGGAGTGGCGATGGGAATTAATAAAGGCAGACAGTATGAATTATGTACATGTGTATATACGTATATGTCTGTGTGTGTGTATATATATATATGTATACGTTGAGATGTATAGGTATGTATATTTGCGTGTGTGGACGTGTGTGTATATACATGTGTATGTGGGTGGATTGGGCCATTCTTTCGTCTGTTTCGTTGCGCTACCTCGCTAACGCGGGAGACAGCGACAAAGCAAAATAATAAAATAATATATATATATTTATCATATTACTTATCATACCTAACTGCTGTCTCCCGTGTTACTAAGGTAGCACAAGGAAACAGACAAAGAATGGCCCAACCCAACCACATAGACGGGTATATAAATAAATGCCCACACACGCCCATATACATACATATACATAAGCAAACATAAACATATATACACATGTACATATCCATACTTACTGCCTTCATCCATTTCCGTCACCACTTCGCCATACTCAAAATAGCATCCCCCTCCCCCATTTTCCAGCAAGGCAGTGACAGGAACAGACAAGAAAGGCCACATTCATTCACACTCAGTCTCTAACTGTCATGTGTAATGCACTGAAACCACATCTCCCTTTCCACGTCTAGGCCCCACACACCTTTCCATGGTTTACCCAGACACTTAACCTGCCCTGGTTCAATCCAGTGACAGCATGGCGACCCCGGTATACCACAGCATTCCAATTCACTCTATTCCTTGCACGCATTTCACCCTTCTGTATGTTCACACACCAATCGTTCAAAATCTCTTTCACTTATTCATTCTACCTCCAATTTGGTCACCTGCTTCTCCTTCTTCCCTCCACCTCTGACACATATCTCTTTGTCAATCTTTCCTCACTCATTCTCTTCATGTCTCCAAACCATTTCAACACAACCTCTTCTCCTTTCTCAACCACACTTTTCTTATTACCACACATCTCTCTTACCCTTTCATTACTTATTCGATCAAACCACCTCACACCACATACTATCCTCAAACATTTCATTTCCAACATATCCACCCTCCTCCGCACAACCCTATCTATAGCCCATGCCTCGCAATCATATAACATTGTTGGAACCACTATTCCTTCAAATATGTTTTTCTTTTTATTATACTTTGTCGCTGTCTCCTGCGCTAGCGAGGTAGCGGAAGGAAACAGACGAAAGAACGGCCCAACCCACAAACATACATATGTATATACATACACGTCCACACATGCACATATACATAACTATATATCTCAACGCATACATATACATATACACACAGAGACATATACATATATACACATGTACATAATTCATACTGTCTGCCCTTACTCATTCCCATCGCCACACCGCCACAAATGAAATGAAAACCCCCTTCCCCCGCATGTGCTCAAGGTAGCCCTAGGAAAAGACAACAAAGGCCACATTCGCTCACACTCAGTCTCTAGCTGTCATGTATAATGCACCGAAACCATAGCTCCCATTCCACATCCTGGCCCAACAAAACTTTCCATGGTTTATCCCATACGCTTCACATGCCATGGTTCAATCCATTGACAGCATGTCGACCCCAATATACCATATTGTTCCAATTCACTCTATTCCTTGCACGCCTTTCACCCTCCTGCATGTTCAGGCCCCAATCAATTAAAATCTTTTTCACTCCATCTTTCCACCTCCAGTTTGGTCACCCACTTCTCCTTGATCCCTCCAACTCTGACACATATATCCTCTTTGTCAATCTTTCCTCACTCATTCTCTCCATGTGACCAAACCATTTCAAAACACCCTCTTCTGCTCTCTCAACCACACTCTTTTTATTACCACACATCTATCTTACCCTTTCTTTACTTATTCGATCAAAGCACCTCACACCACATATTGTCCTAAAACATCTCATTTCCAGCACATCCACCCTCCTCCGCACGACTCTATCCATAGCCCAAGCCTCGCAACCATATAACATTGTTGGAACCACTATTCCTTCAAACATACCCATTTTTGCTTTCCAAGATAACGTTCTCGACTTCCACAAAGCTTCCATGGTTCCATCCGATGTTGAATCCACTCACAGATATTTAAAACACTTCACTTCCTCCAGTTTTTCTCCATTCAAACTTACCTCCCAATTAACTTGTCCCTCAACCCTACTGTACCTAATAACCTTGCTCTTATTCACATTTACTCTCAACTTTCTTCTTTCACACACTTTACCAAACTCAGTCACCAGCTTCTGCAGTTTCTCATCCGAATCAGCCACCAGCACTGTATCATCAACAAACAACAACTGACTCACTTCCCAAGCTCTCTCATCCACAACAGCCTGCATACTTGCCACTCTTTCCAAAACTCTTGCATTCACCTACCTAGCAATGCCATCCATAAACAAATTAAACAACCATGGAGACATCACACACCCCTACCATAAACCAACATTCACTGAGAACTGATCACTCTCCTCTCTTCCTACACGTACACATGCCTTACATCCTCGATAAAAACTTTTCACTGCTTCTAACAACTTACCTCCCACACCATATATTCTTAATACCTTCCACAGAGCAACTGCATCATATGCCTTCTCCAAATCCATAAATGCTACATACAAATTCATTTGCTTTTCTAAGTATTTCTCACATATATTTTTCCAAGCAAACTCCTGATGCACACATCCTCTACAACTTCTGAAACCACACTGCTCTTCCCTAATCTGATGCTCTGTACATGCCTTCCCCCTTTCAATCAACACCCTCCCATATAATTTGCCAGGAATACTCAACAAACTTATACCTATGTAATATGAGCACTCGCTTTTATCACCTTTGCCTTTGTACAATGGCACTATGCAAGCATAACGCCAGTCCTCAGGCACCTCACCATGAATCATACATACATTAAATAACCTTACCAACCAGTCAACAATACAATCACTCCCTTTTTTAATAAGTTCCGCTGCAATATCATCCAAACCCACTGCCTTGCCAGCTTTCATCTTCAGCAATGCTTTTACTACCTCATCTCTGTGTACCAAATCATTCTCCCTAACCCTCTCACTTTGCACAACACCTCGACCAAAACACCCTATATCTGCCACTCTATCATTAAACACATTCAACAAACCTTCAAAATACTCACTCCACATCCTTCTCATATCACCACTACTTGTTATCACCTCACCATTTGCCCCCTTCACTGATGTTCCCATTTGGTCCCTTGTCTTACGCCCTTTATTTACCTCCTTCCAAAACATCTTTTTATTCTCCCTAAAATTTAATAATACTCTCTCACCCCAACTCTCATTTGCCTTCTTTTTTACCTCCTGCACCTTTCTTTTGACCTCCTGCACCTTTCTTTTGAACATCTCCCATTCATTTGCATTATTTCCTTGCAAAAATCGTCCAAATGCCTCTCTCTTTCACTAATAATCTTACCTCTTCATCCCACCACTCACTACCCTTTCCACTCTTCCCACCTCCCATGCTTCTCATGCCACAAGCATCTTTTGCGCAAGCCATCACTGCTTCCCTAAATACATCCCATTCCTCCCCCACTCCCCTTACATCCTTTGTTCTCACCTTTTTCTATTCTGGACTCAGTCTCTCCTGGTACTTCCTCACACAAGCCTCCTTCCCAAGCTCACTTACTCTCACCACTCTCTTCACCCCAACATTCTCTCTTCTTTTCTGAAAACCTCTACAAATCTTCACCTTCGCCTCCACAAGATAATGATCAGACATCCCTCCAGTTGCACCTCTCAGCACATTAACATCCAAAAGTCTCTCTTTCACACAACTGTCAATTAAGACATAATCCAATAATGCCATATGTATATTCATGTATCTCTCTCTTTTTAAACCAGGTATTCCCAATCACCAGTCCTTTTTCAGCACATAAATCTACAAGCTCTTCACCATTTCCATTTATAACACTGAACACCCCATGTACATCAATTATTCCCTCAACTGCCACATTACTCACCTTTGCATTCAAATCACCCATCACTATAACCTGGTCTTGTGCATCAAAACTACTAACACACCCACTTAGCTGCTCCCAAAACACTTGCCTCTCATGATCTTTCTTCTCATGCCCAGGTACATATGCACCAATAATCACCCATCTCTCTCCATCAACTTTCAGTTTTACCCATATCAATCTAGAGTTTACTTTCTTACACTCTATCACATACTCCCACCACTCCTATTTCAGGAGTAGTGCTACTCCTTCCCTTGCTCTTATCCTCTCACTAACCCCTGACTTTACTCCAAAGACATTCCCAATCCACTCTTCCCCTTTACCCTTGAGCTTCATTTCACTCAGAGCCAAAACATCCAGGTTCCTTTCCTCAAACATACAACCTATCTCTCCTTTTTTCTCATCTTGGTTACATCCACACACATTTTAAGACCCCAATTTGAGCTTTCGAGGAGGATGAGCACTCCCCGCATGACTCTTTCTTCTGTTTTTCTGTTTAGAAAGTTAAAATACATGGAGGGGAAAGTTTCTTGCTCCCCGCTCCCGTCCCCTTTAGTCGCCCTCTACGACACATGAGGAATGTGTGGGAACTATTCCTTGTCGCTGTCTCCTGCGTCAGCGAGGTAGCACAAGGAAACAGACAAAAGAATGGCCCAACCCACCTACATACACATGTATATGCATACACATCCACACACGCACATATACATACCTATACATCTCAACGTATACATATATATACACACACACAACCCTATACATATACACACATGTACATAATTCATAGTCTGCCTTTACTCATTCCTGTTACCACCCCGCCACACATGAAATGACAGCCCCCTTCCCCCACATGTGCGCGAGGTAGTGCTAGGAAAAGACAACAAAGGCCACATCCGTTCACACTCAGTCTCTAGCTGTCATGTATAATGCACCGAAACCACAGCTCCCTTTCTACATCCAAGCCCCACAAAACTTTCCATGGTTTACCCCAGACGCTTCACATGCCCTGGTTCAATCCATTGACAGCACATTGATCATGGTATACCACATTGTTCCAATTCACTCCATTCCTTGCATGCCTTTAACCCTCCTGCATGTTCAGGCCCCGATCACTCAAAATCTTTTTCACTCCATCTTTCCACCTCCAATTTGGTCTCCCACTTCTCCTCATTCCCTCCACTTCTGACACATATATCTTCTCGGTCAATCTTTCCTCACTCATTCTCTCCATGTGACCACACCATTTCAAAACACCCTCTTCTGCTCTCTCAACCACACTCTTTTTATTACCACACATCTCTCTTACTCTTTCATTACTTACTCGATCAAACCACCTCACACCACATATGGTCCTCAAACATCTCATTTCCAACAAATCCACCCTCCTCTGCACAACTCTATCTACAGCCCATGCCTCGCAACCATATAACATTGTTGGAAGCACTATTCATTCAAACATGCCCATTTTTGCTTTCCAAGATAACGTTCTCGACTTCCACATATTCTTCAATGCTCCCAGAACTTTTGCCCCCTCCCCTACCCTATGATTCACTTCCACTTCCATGGTTCCATCCGCTGCCAGATCCACTCCAAGATGTCTGAAACACTTCACTTCCTCCAGTTTTCCTCCATTCAAACTTAACTCCCAATTGACTTGTCCCTCAACCCTACTGTACTTAATACCCTTGCTCTTATTCACATTTACTCTCAGCTTTCTTCTTTCACACACTTTACCAAACTCAATCACCAGCTTCTGCAGTTTCTCACTCGAATCACCCACTAGCACTGTATCAACAGCGAACAACAACTGACTCACTTCCCAAGCTCTCTCATCCACAACAGACTGCATACTTGCCCCTCTCTCCAAAACTCTTGGATTCACCTCCCTAACAACCCCATCCATAAACAAATCAAACAACCATGGAGACATCATGCATCCCTACCAGAAACTGACAATCAGTGAGAACCAATCACTTTTTTCTCTTCCTACTCATACACATGCCTTACATCCTCGATAAAAACTTTTCACTGCTTCTAACAATTTGCCTCCCACACCATATATTCTTAGTATCTTCCACAGAGCATCTCTATCAACTCTATTATATGGCTTCTCTAGATCCATAGCTGCTACATACAAATCTATTAGTTTTTCTAAGTATTTCTCACAAACATTCTTCAAAGCAAACACTTGATCCACACATCCTCTACACCCTGCCACATAATTTCCCAGGAATACTCAACAAACTTATACCTCTGTAATTTGAGCACTCACCTTTATCCCCTTTGCCTTTGTACAATGGCACTATGCATGCATTCCGCCAATCCTCAGGCACCTCACCATGAGTCATACATACATTAAGCAATGCAGTCACCCCCTTTTTAATAAATTCCACTGCAATACCATCCAAACCTTCTGCCTTGCCAGCTCTCATCTTCCACAAAGCTTTTACCATTTTCCCTAACCCTCTCACTTCGCACACCACCTCGACCAAAACACCTTATATCTGCCACTCTATTATCTAACATATTCAACAAACTTTCAAAATGCTCACTCCATCTCCTTCTCACATCACCACTACTTGTTATCACCTCCCCATTAGCCCCCTTCACTGATGATCCCATTCGTTCTCTTGTCCTACGCACTTTACTTACCTCCTTCCAAAACATCTTTTTATTCTCCCTAAAATTTAATGATACTCTCTCACCCCAACTCTCGTTTGCCCTCTTTTTCACCTCTTGCACCTTTCTCTTGATCTCCTGCCTCTTTCATTTATACATCTCCCACTCACTTGCACTATTTCCCTGCAAAAATCGTCCAAATGCCTCTCTCTTCTCTTTCACTAATAATCTTACTTCTTCATCCCACCACTCACTGCCCTTTCTAATCTTGCCGCCTCCCACGCTTCTCATGCCACAAGCATCTTTTGCACAAGCCATCACTGCTTCCCTAAACACATCCCATTCCTCCCCCACTCCCCTTACCTCCTTTGTTTTCAACTTTTTCCACTCGGCACTAAGTCTCTCCTCGTACTTCCTCACACAAGTCTCCTTCCCAAGCTCACTTACTCTCACCACTCTCTTCACCCCAACATTCTCTCTCTTTTCCTGAAAACCTCTAGAAATCTTCACCTTCACCTCCACAAGATAATGATCAGACATTCCTCCAGTTGCACCTCTCAGCACATTAACATCCAGAAGTCTCTCTTTCCCATGCCTATCAATTAACATGTAATCCAATAATGCTCTCTGGCCATCTCTCCTACTAACATACATATAATTATGTACATCTCTCTTTTTAAACCAAGTAATCCCAATCACCAATCCTTTGTCAGGACACAAATCTATAAGCTCTTCACCATTTCCATTTACAACACTGAATGCCCCATGTACACATATTATTCCACTCAACTGCCACATTACTCATGTTTGCATTCAAATCACCCATTACTATAACCCAGTCTCATGCATCAAAACTACTAACAAACTCACTCAGCTGCTCCCAAAACACTTGCCTCTCATGATATATACAACAAGTTGAAGGCCGTGGGAGGACATGTATATGAGCTCTAGTCATCAGCAACCATCCCTCTGATGGGTTCCCTGGAGTCAGGAAAATGAAATGAGAAGAAGGGAACACATGATAACTAGTGCTGTCACATGTGTCTAACCTGTATGATAGTTTGGTATTACTGACATATGGTTGTTATTGCTATATTGGGAATGATATAACTTGAAAGTAGGCATATACATCATCACTAGAGCAGCTACATGAAGGAGACTAAAGGTGGCAACCCTGTGATATTTATCGGTGCCTAGGGTCATAGGTCAACAGTGGGAGGCTGGCAGATCCTTCTACTTGGAAGCATGCATTGATACATCCCATCCATAAGAAGGGTGACCATTCTGACCCCTCTAATTATCATCCTATTTCCTTAACATCTTCCATTTCCAAAGTCTTGGAATCCCTCCTCAACCCCCATATCCTTGGGCACCTTGAAAGAATGAGCTAAGCAATGTGGTACACATGAAACAATTGGACTGAATCAGGGTATATGATATTACCAGGGGAAACCATGAACAGGTTTCTAGGGCCTGAAGGTGGCGAAGGGGCTTTGGTTTCTGTGCATTATACATGACAGCTAGAGTGAATGTGATTAATGAGGCTATTTTTTTGTCTACTCCTGGCCCTACTCTACTATCATGGGAAACAGGGAACAAGTATGAAAAAACTATATATTATTATACAGGGGAGAAAGAACACTTCCCATGTAGCTCCCACATGTCATAGGTGACTAAAGGCGGTCCGGAGCAGGACTGCTCATCATCCTCGAAGGCTCAGGTTGGGGTGTCTGAATGTAACAAAGATGAGAAGAAAGGAGAGATAGGTAGTATATTTGAGAAAAGAAACCTGGGTGTTCTGGCTTTGAGTGAAACGAAGTTCAAGGGTAAAGGGGAATGGTGCTTTGGGAAAGTTTTGGGAGTAAAGTCAGGGGTTAGTAAGAGGACAAGAGCTAAAGAAGGAGTAGCACTACTGAAGCAGGACTTGTGGGAGTATGTAATAGGATGTAAGAAGAAAATATTAAATTGTTGTGGGTAAAACTGAAAGTGGATGGAGAAAGATGGGTGATTATGGTGCCTATGCATCTGGTCATGAGAAGAAAGATCATGAAAGGCAAGTGTTTTGGAAGCAGCTGAGTGAGTGTGTCAGCAGCTTTCATGTACAAGACTGGATTTTAGTAATGGGTGATTGAAATGCGAAGGTGAGTAATGTGGCAGCTGAGGGCATAACTGGTGTGCATGGGGTATTCAGATATGTGAATGGAAATGGTGAAGAGCTTGTGGATTTGTGTGCTCAAAAAAGACTCGTGATTCGGAATACATGGCTTAAAAAGATACATTATATATATTTTTTATTATACTGTGTCGCTTGTCTCCCGCATTAGCGAGGTAGCGCAAGGAAACACACGAAAGAAAGGCCCAACCCACCCACATACACATATAGATACATACACGTCCACACACAACACATATACATACCTATACATCTCAACGTGTACATATATAAACACACACAGACATACATATATACACATGTACAGAATTCATACTGTCTGCCCTTATTCATTCCCGTCGCCACCCCGCCACACATGGAATGACAACCCTCTCCCCCCGGAAGGGTGTGAGTTAGTGCTAGGAAAAGATAACAGAGACCATATTCGTTCACACTCAGTCTCTAACTGTCATGTATAATGCACCAAAACCACAGCTCCCTTTCCACATCTAGGCCCCACAAAACTTTCCATGGTTTAACCCAGACGCTTATCATATGCTGGTTCAATCCATTGACAGCAGGTCGACCCCAGTATACCACATCGTTACAATTCACTCTATTCCTTGCATGCCTTTCATCCTCCTGCATGTTCAGGCCCTGATCACTCAAAATCTTTTTCACTCCATCTTTCCACCTCCAATTGGGTCTCCTACTTCTCCTCGTTCCCTCCACCTCTGACACATATATCCTCTTTGTCAATCTTTGCTCTTATCATTCTCTCCATTTGACCAAACCATTTCAAAACACCCTCTTCTGCTCTCTCAACCACACTCTTTTTACTACCACACATCCCTCTCACCCGTTCATTACTTACTTGATCAAACCACATCACACCATATATTGTCCTAAAACATCTCATTTCCAGCACATCCACCCTCCTCCGCACAACTCTATATATAGCCCATGACTCGCAACCATATAACATTGTTGGAACCACTATTCCTTCAAACATAGCCATTTTTGCTTTCCAAGATAACATTCTCGACTTCCACACGTTTTTCAACGCTCCCAGAACTTTCATCACCTCCCCCACCCTATGATTCACTGCCGCTTCCACGGTTCCATCCGCTGCCAAATCCACTCCCAGATATCTAAAACACTTCACTTCCAGTTTTTCTCCATTCAAACTTACCTTCCAATTGACTTGTCCCTCAACCCTACTGTACCAAATAACCTTACTCTTATTCACATTTACTCTCAGCTTTCTTCTTTCACATACTTTATCAAATTCACTCACCAGCTTCTTCAGTTTCTCACCCGAATCAGCCACCAGCGCTATATCATTAGCAAACAACAACTGACTCACTTCACAAGCTCTCGCATCCACAACAGACTGCATACTTGCCCCTCTTTTCAAAACTCTTGCATTCAGCTCCCTAACAACCCCATCCATAAACATATCAAACAACCATGGAGACATCACGCACCCCTGCCGCAAACAAACATTCACTGAGAACCAATCACCTTCCTCTCTTCCTGCACGTACACATGTCTTACATCATCAATAAAAGCTTTTCACTGCTTCTAAAAACTTACCTCCCACACCATATATGCCTTCTCCAGATCCATAAATGCTACATTCAAATCCATTTTCTTTTCTAAGTATTTCTCACATGCATTTTTCAAAACAAACACCTGATCCACACATCCTCTACCACTTCTGAAACCACACTGCTCTTCCCCAATCTGATGCTCTGTACATGCCTTCACCCTCTCAATCTGGAAAGCAAAGATGGGTATGTTTGAAGGAATAGTGGTTCCAGCAATGGTATATGGTTGCGAGGCATGGACTATGGATAGAGTTGTGCGCAGGAGAGTGGATGTGCTAGAAATGAGATGTTTGAGGACAATATGTGGTGTGAGGTGGTTTGATCGAGTAAGTAATAATAGGGTAAGAGAGATGTGTGCTAATAAAAAGAGTGTGGTTGAGAGAGCACAAGAGGGTGTTTTGAAATGGTTTGGTCACATGGAGAGAATGAGTGAGGAAAGATTGACAAAGAGGATATATGTGTCAGAGGTGGATGGAACGAGAAGTGGTAGACCAAATTGGAGGTGGAAAGATGGAGTGAAAAAGATTTTGAGTGATCGGGGCCTGAACATGCAGGAGGGTGAAAGGCATGCAAGGAATAGAGTGAATAGGAACAAAGTGGTATACCGGGGAGGACATGCTGTCAATGGAATGAACCACGGCATATGAAGCGTCTGGGTTAAACCATGGAAAGCTCTGTGGGGCCTGGATGTGGAAAGGGAGCTGTGGTTTTGGTGCATTATTACATGACAGCTAGAGACTGAGTGTGAACGAATGGGGCCTTTGTTGTCTTTTCCTAGCGCTACCTCGTACACATGAGAGGGGAGGAAGTTGTTATTTCATGTGTGGCGAGGTGGCGATGGGAATGAATAAAGACAGACAGTATGAATTATGTACATGTGTATATATGTATATGTCTGTGTGTGTATATATATGTATACGTTGAGATGTATAAGTATGCATATTTGCGTATGTGGACATGTATGTATAAACATGTGTATGTGTGTGGGCTGGGCCATTCTTTCGTCTATTTCCTTGCTCTACTTCGCTAATGCGGGAGACAGCGACAAAGCAAAATAAATGAAAATAGAAAATGAATATATCTAGTTATGTTATTATGCTTTGTCGCTGTCTCCCGTGTTAGCAAGGTAGCGCAAGGAAACAGACAAAAGAATGTCCCAACCCACCCACATACACATGTATATACATACACGTCCACATACGCAAATATACATACCTATACATCTCAACGTATACATATATATACACACACAGACATATACATATATACACATGTACATAATTCATACTGTCTGTCTTTATTCATTCCCATCGCCACCTTGCCACACATGAAATAACAACTTCCTCCCCCCTCATGTGTACGAGGTAGCGCTAGGAAAAGACAACAAAGGCCCCATTCGTTCACACTCAGTCTCTAGCTGTCATGTAATAATGTAGTAAAAGCTTTGCGTAAGATGAAAGCTGGCAAGGCAGCAGGTTTGGATGGTATTGCAGTGGAATTTACTAAAAAAGGGAGTGACTGTATTGTTGACTGGTTGGTAAGGTTATTTAATGCATGTATGATTCATGGTGATGTGCCTAAGGATTGGCGGAATGCTTGCATAGTGCCATTGTACAAAGGCAAAGGGGATAAGAGTGAGTGCTCAAATTACAGAGGTATAAGTTTGTTGAGTATTCCTGGTAAATTATATGGGAGGGTATTGATTGAGAGGGTAAAGGCATGTACAGAGCATCAGATTGGGGAAGAGCAGTGTGGTTTCAGAAGTGGTAGAGGATGTGTGGATCAGGTGTTTGCTTTGAAGAATGTATGTGAGAAATACTTAGAAAAGCAAATGGATTTGTATGTAGCATTTATGGATCTGGAGAAGGCATATGATAGAGTTGATAGAGATGCTAAGTGGAAGGTATTAAGAATATATGGTGAGGGAGGCAAGTTGTTAGAAGCAATGAAAAGTTTTTATCGAGGATGTAAGGCATGTGTACGTGTAGGAAGAGAGGGAAGTGATTGGTTCTCAGTGAATGTAGGTTTGCGGCAGGGGTGTGTGATGTCTCCATGGTTGTTTTATTTGTTTATGGATGGGGTTGTTAGGGAGGTGAATGCAAGAGTTTTGGAAAGAGGGGCAAGTATGAAGTCTGTTGTGGATGAGAGAGCTTGGGAAGTGAGTCAGTTGTTGTTCGCTGATGATACAGCACTGGTGGCTGATTCATGTGAGAAACTGCAGAAGCTGGTGACTGAGTTTGATAAAGTGTGTGAAAGAAGAAAGTTGAGAGTAAATGTGAATAAGAGCAAGGTTATTAGGTACAGTAGGGTTGAGGGTCAAGTCAGTTGGGAGGTAAGTTTGAATGGAGAAAAACTGGAGGAAGTAAAGTGTTTTAGATAACTGGGAGTGGATCTGGCAGCGGATGGAACCATGGAAGCAGAAGTGAGTCATAGGATGGGGGAGGGGCCGAAAATTCTGGGAGCCTTCTCTGTTTACCAAATCATTTTCCCTAACCCTCTCACTTTGCACACCACCTTGACCAAAACACCCTATATCTGCCACTCTATCATCAAACACATTCAACAAACCTTCAAAATACTCACTCCATCTCCTTCTCACATCACCACTACTTGTTATCACCTCCCCATTAGCCCCCTTCACTGAAGTTCCCATTTGCTCCCTTCTCTTATGCACTTTATTTACCTCCTTCCAAAACATCTTTTTATTCTCCCTAGAATTTAATGATACTCTCACACCCCAACTCTTATTTGCCCTCTTTTTCACCTCCTGCACCTTTCTCTTGACCTCCTGCCTCTCTCTTTTATACATCTCCCACTCATTTGCATTTTTTCCCTGCAAAAATCGTCCAAATGCATCTCTCTTCTCTTTCACTAATAATCTTACTTCTTCATCCCACCACTCGCTACCCTTTCTAATCAACCCACCTCCCATGCTTCTCATGCCACAGGCATCTTTTGCGCAAGCCTTCACTGCTTCCCTAAATACATCCCATTCCTCCCCCACTCCCCTTACCTCCTTTGTTCTCACCTTTTTCCATTCTGTACTCAGTCTCTCCTGGTACTTCCTCACACAAGTCTCCTTCCCAAGCTCACTTACTCTCACCACTCTCTTCACCCCAACATTCTCTATTCTTTTCTGAAAACCCATACAAATCTTCACCTTCGCCTCCACAAGATAATGATCAGACATCCTTCCAGTTGCACCTCTCAGCACATTAACATCCAAAAGTCTCTCTTTCGTGCACCTATCAATTAACACGTAATCCAATAACGCTCTCTGGCCATCTCTCCTACTTACATATGTGTACTTATGTATATCTCGCTTTTTAAACCAGGTATTCCCAATCACCAGTCCTTTCTCAGCACACAAATCCACAAGCTCTTCACCATTTCCATTTACAACACTGAACACCCCATGTATACCAATTATTCCCTCAACTGCCACATTACTCACCTTTGCATTCAAATCACCCATCACTATAACCTGGTCTTGTGCATCAAAACCACTAACACACTCATTCAGCTGCTCCCAAAACACTTGCCTCTCATGATCTTTCTTCTCATGCCAAGGTGCATATGCACCAATAATCACCCCTCTCTCTCCATCAACTTTCAGTTTTACCCATATCAATCTAGAATTTACTTTCTTACACTCTATCACATACTCCCACAACTCCTGTTTCAGGAGTAGTGCTACTCCTTCCCTTGCTCTTGTCCTCTCACTAACCCCTGACTTTACTCCCAAGACATTCCCAAACCACTCTTCCCCTTTACCCTTGAGCTTTGTTTCACTCAGAGCCAAAACATCCAGGTTCCTTTCCTCAAACATACTACCTATCTCTCCTTTTTTCTCATCTTGGTTACATCCACACACATTTAGACACCCCAATCTGAGCCTTCGAGGAGGATGAGCACTCCCCGCGTGACTCCTTCTTCTGTTTCCCCTTTTAGAAAGTCAAAATACAAGGAGGGGGGGGGGGGGTTTGTTCTCCCTAAAGTTTAATGGTACTCCTTTACTGCAACTCTCATTTGCCCTCTTTTCAACCCTTGCACATTCCTCTTGACCTCCTGCCTCTTTCTTTTATATATCTCCCAATTATTTGCAGTCCTTCCTTGTAAGCATTGTCCAAACACCTCTCTTTTCTCTTTCACTAACAAATTTACTTCTTCATTCCATCACTCACTACCCTTTCTAATCAGCCCAACTCCCACCTTTCTCATGCCACATGCATCTCCTGCACATGCCATCACTGCTTCCCAAAATAAATTCCATTCATCACCCACTCCCCTCACTTCATTTGCTCTCACCTTTTCCAATTCCACACTCAATCTCTCTTGGTATTTCTTCACACGAGTCTCCTTTCCAAGCTCACTTACTCTCACCACTCTCTTCTCCCCAACATTGTCTCTTCTTTTTTGAAAACCTCTACAAATCTTCACCTTCACCACCTCAAGACAGAGATCAGACATCCCACCAGCTGCCATTCTCAGCACATTTACATCCAAAAGTTTCTTTCACATGACTATCAATTAATATGTAATTCAATAAAACCTTTTGACCATCTCTCCTACTCACATAAGGATACTTGTGCATATCTCTCACTTTAAACAATGTATTCCAAATTAAATTTTTTTTCAGCATGGAAATCCACAAGTTTTTCACCATATCAATTTACCACACTGAATACCCCATGTGCTCCAACCATACCCTCAACTGCCATATTACTCACCTTTGCATTCAAATCACCCATTACTAATACCCAGACTTGTGCACCAAAACTGCTGACACACTAATTCAGCTGCTCCCAAAACACTTGCCTCTCAAGATCTTTCTTCTCATGACTAGGAGCATAAGCAACAATAGTCACCCATCTCTCTCCATCTACTTTCAGTTTTACCTACATCAATCTAGAGTTTACTTCCTTACACTCTATCACACACTCCTACTACTGCTTCAGGAGTAGTGCTACTCCTTCCTTAGCTCTTGCTCTTTCACTAAACCCTGATTTTACTCCAAAGATGTTTCCAAACTATTCTTCCCCCTCATCCTTGAGCTTTGTTTCACTCAGAGCCACAATATCCATGTTTCTTTCCTCAAATATTCTACCTATCTCTCCTTTTTTCTCATCTTGGTTACATCCACACACATTCAGACACCCCAATCATAGTCTTCAAGGAGAATGAGCACTCCCCGCTTGACTCCTTCTTCTGTTTCCACATTTCTAAACTGAAATACAAGAAGGGGAGGGTTTCCAGCCTCCCTCCCGCCCCCTTTAGTTGCCTTCTATGACATTCACTCCAAGACCCATTTCTATAAGAGTCCTGGTGTTACCAAAGACCCTGTTTCTTGGGGTTGTCACAGTCTAAGGCTGTGCTACACTCAGTAATAAGAACAGGATGGACTTTTCTGAAGCAAGAATTTCTTTGACAAGACCACACTCTGATTTTCAAATGATGCTGGAATATACAGGCTTCCCACATGTGATATTTCATTCATGGCGTAATCTCAATAAAACGGTCTGTAAACATCCCCAAGCATACTGAAGTGAGATTGTATTGGAAATAACTTTGTTCTTTGTGCAATTGCTAAGTGTATGAGGTTACAAGGCAGAAGACAACTGTTCTGAAAGTTATATTTTCTGTGCTTGCAATTTTGTTTTGTTTGATTTTGACAGAAGGGATGACCAGGTGTATGATGCATGGTCTAGTATAATGCAGATGAATTATTTCAAGAGGATGCTATAGGATTCTCTTCTTTATCCAAAAGTAGAGCAAGTAAGAGTTCCGAGGGAATTTCATTTGTTTTTGGTCTTGTGTTGACATTTTTGGTGTCAAGGACTAAATATCATATGTGTCATATGTAATACCTAGTTTGGTTGGAGCACTACTGAGTGAAAGTGACTGTCCATTTATGGTTATGGGAAGGTGTAGGCTGGATTCATGTGTGTCATATAAAATACCTAGTATGGTTGGTGTTCTCTTGAATGGAAATGACTGGCCATTTATTGTTATGGGAAAGTGTAAGTTGGATTCAGGTGAGAGTCATATGTATTACTTAACATGGTTAAAGTTCTGCTAAAAGGAAGTGACTATCCAGTGATGGTTATGTGAAGGTATTGGTTGGATTCGAGGTTAAGACGGTGGGGGATGCAGACATAATTCTGCTTTGTGTGAGCCACTATTCTGTGTGGTGTAATCTTGCATCTTATTGTTGTTTGGTAGTGTTAGGGTGTTGAGATGTAAATGCTGGGTAATCTACATTTGAAAGGACTTTTACAGTGTGTTCTGCAGAAAGTGTTGGAAGTTCTTGTAGGAAAAGACTGGAGAGGGCTGGGAAAACCGCTGCTCTCTGAGGAACTCCATCGTAAAGTTTGAAGATTTTGGAAAAGAAGTCTTTGTGAATGACTACAGCTCATGGCCTGCTTTAATATCTGTTACCCATTATTCTTCATTTCTGCAAAGGGTGGTGTCATGTAACATGGTGTGTCAGGGAACGTGTCAAATGCTTCCTTGATATCTACTGCCACTAGTACAGTGTGGGAAGAGAGTTCTGGTTGGTTAAAGCCTTCCAAGATGTGTAAGGTCCCTGTGTGGTGTAACAGTGGAGTGCTTGAGTCAAAAGATATGCTGTATGGGTGAAAATGGGGTATCTTGTTTGAATCTGTTATGGATCAGATTTTCAGAGAGTCAGGCTTTTGATGTAGATATATGGTGATATGAGAAAGGAGTTAGGAGACTTGGAAGGAATCAGGATGGTACTAGGTTGACAAGTTTGTAGATGTCTGGGATCTTGTTTAGCCATGATTGCTTGAATTGCAATGGTCTGATTGCAATCAGTTTTGGGGCATGGTTCGTTTATGGTATATTTTTCATTACAATTTAATGTATATGTTTGTGTATTCTATGTGGGAAGGGATGCTGCTTCATGTGCCTGGGCAGGAGTGGTATTTTATTTCCTCCTAGTCGTCTATAAAATAGTTTTCAGCCAATACCACAACAGCAGTATCTATCATCATTCTAAATACCATGATACTCTTATCAAATTAAAAACATATGACAAATCAGCCTTAAATACTAACCAGGGTTGCTGTCTTTTAAATTCTGAGAAGTCAATGTGATCATCCTGTTTGTACAGCACAAACACATAGCGGTGATATCCAGTGCCTCTTGGTGGGAAAGGCTGGAGATAATCACAAATAACCTCTCCAGAAGCAAGATCCTCTCCTTGAATATTTCCTCTGAAAGAAAAAAGAATTCAACCATTATGTCATATTCATGATGCATGTCTAATAAATTAGCATAATTTCTTCATTTTGGTGAGGATTTTCTTTTCTTTTCATATTTCATCACTGCTTCCTGCATCAGTGAGGTAGTCCCAGGAAAAAACAAAGACTTTCACTTACATCTATTCTCTAGCTGTCTTAAGTAATGCAGTGAAGCCACAGCTCCCTATCCACAACTTGGCACCACAGACCTTTCCATGGTATACCCCATACACTTCATATGCCCTGGTTCACGACTGCCTTATATAACACTGTTCAAAGACACTCTATCCTATCAACACCTTACACCTTTCTGCATGTTTAGGCCCTGAGCACTCAAATTTCTTTTCACTCCATCCTTCCATCTCCAATTTGGTCTTCCTCTTCTACATGTTCCCTCCACTTCTGACACATATATTGTCACTCATTCTCTCCATATATCCAAACTATTTCAATACTCTCTCTTCAACTCTCTCACCACACTCTTTTTATTACTACACATCTCCTAACCCTTTTATTACTTACTTGATCAAACCACCACACACCACATATTGTCCTTAAACATTTCATGTCTAACATATCCACCCTCCTCTGAACATCCTCATCTACAGTCCATTCCTTGCCTCTATACATCCTTAGAACTACTTTACCTTCAAACATATCCATTTTTGCCCTTCCAGGTAATGTTCTCTCTTTCCACTGCTTTAATTCACATTCACTCTCAACTTCCTCGTTTCACATACTTCAAAACTTGGTCACCACCTTCAGCAGTTGCTCAAATGAATCTGTTAGCAATACTGTATCATCAGCAAACACTGACTCACTTCCCAGGGCCCCTCATCCCCTACAGAGTGCATACTCACCCCTCTCCCCAAGATTCTTGAATTTACCTCCCTCACCACACTAACCATAAACAAATCGAACGGCCATGGTGATATCACATACCCTGCCACAAAACCTACACTGGAAACCACTCACTCTCCTGTCTCCTCTCTTCCTACTTGAAAACAAGGCTAAACCCTTAATAAAAACTTCTCATTGCTTCTAGCAGCTTTCCTCCCAAACCACATATTCTTAAGACCTTCAACAAAGCATCTCTATCAACCCTATCGTATACTTTCTCCAGATTCATAAATGCCACATAAAAATCCATCAGTTTCTCCAGATATTACTCACACATATTCTTCGAAGCAAACATCTGATTCACACATTCTTTGCCACCTCTGAAATCACATTGTTCCTCCATAAAATGTTGCTCTGTATATGCCTTAACCCTCTCAATCACAACTGTACCATACAACTAACAGGTACACTCAACAAACTTATGCCTCTGTAATTCACTCACACACTCACTTTAATCCTGGGGATTGGGGAGAAAGAATGCTTCCCACGTGTTCCCTGCATGTTGTAGAAGGCGACTAAAGAAGGGCAGGAGCTGGAGGCTGAAACCCCCCTCCCCTTGTATTTAAATTACTAAAAAGGGAAACAGAAGGAGGAGTCAAGCAGGGAGTGCTTATCCTCCTCGAAAGCTCAGACTGGGGTGTCTAAATGTGTGTGGATGTAACCAAGATGAGATAAAAGGAGAGATAGGTAGTATGTTTGAGGAAAGAAGCCTGGATGTTCTGGTTCTGAATGAAATGAAGCTCAAAGGTAAAGGGGTGGAGTGGTTTGGGAAAGTCTTGGAAGCAAAGTCAGGGGTTGGTAAGAGGATAAGAGCTAAGGAAGGAGTAACAATACTCCTGAAGCAAAAGTTGTGGGAGTATGTGATAGAGTGTAAGAGAGTAAATTCTAGATTGTTGTGGGTAAAACTGAAAGTGGATGGGGAGAGATGGGCGATTATCAGTGCCTATGCACCTGGTCATGAGAGGCAAGTGTCTTGGGAGCAGCTGAGTGAGTGTATTAGCAGCTTTGGTACACAAGACCGGGTTATAGTGACGGGTGATTTAAATGTGAAGGTGAGTAATATGTGGCAGTTGAGGGTATAACTGGAGTACATGGGGTGTTCAGTGTTGTAAATGGAAATGGTGAATAGCTTGTGGATTTGTGTGATGAAAAAAGGCTGGTGGCTGGGAATAACTGGTTTAAAAAGAGAGATATACAAAAGTATATGTTTGTGAGAAGGAGAGGTTTTCAAAGGGCATTATTGGACTATGCATTAATTGATAGGCATGTAAAAGAGAGACTTTTGGATGTTAATATGCTGAGAGGGGCAGCTGGAGGAATATCTGATCACCATCTTGTGGAGGTGAAAGTGAAAGTTTGTAGAGGCTTTCAGAAAAGAGAGGATGTTGGGAGAAGAGAATGATGAGTGTAAGTGAGCTTGGAAAGGAGACATGTGTGAGGAAGTATTTGTAGGGACTGAGTGTAGAATGGCAAAAGGTGAGAGCAAATGATGTGAGGGGAGTGGGTGAGGAATGGGATGTATTTAGGGAAGCAGTGATGGTTTATGCAAAAGATGCATGTGGCATGAGAAAGGTAGGAGGTGGGCAGATCAGAAAGGGTAGTGAGTGGTGGGATGTTGAAGTGAAGTTGTTAGTGAAAGAGAAAAGAGAGGTGTTTGGACAATATTTGCAGGGAAGTAGTGCAAATGACTGGGAGATGTACAAAAGAAAGTGGCAAGAGGTCAAGAGAAAGGTGCAGAGTTGAAAAAGAAGGCAAATGAGAGTTGGGGTGAGAGAGTATCATTAAACCTTAGAGAGAATAAAAGATATTTTGGAAGGAGGTAAATAAAGTGTGAAGAACAAATTGGAACATCCGTGAAAGGAGCAAGAGGGGAAGTAATTACAGATAGCGATGGAGTGAGAAGGAGATGGTGTGAGTATTTTGGAGGTTTGTTGAATGTCTGATGATAGACTGGCATTTTGGTTGGGGTGGTGTGCAAAGTGAGAGGGTGAGAGAGAATGATTTGGTGAAGAGTGAAGAGGTAGTGAAAGCTTTGCAGAAGATGAAATCCATTAGGGTGGAAGGTTTGGATGGTACTGCAGTGGAATTTTTTAAAAAAGGGGTTGACTGTAATGTTGATTGGTTGGTAAGGATGTTCAATGTATGTATGCATAGTGCATAGTGCCACTGTACAAAGGCAAAGGGATAAAGGTGAGTGTTCAAACTACAGAGGCATAAGTTTCTTGAGTATTCCCGGGAAATTGTATGGGAGGGTTTTGATTGAGAGGGTGAAGGCATGTACAGAGCATCAGATTGAGGAAGAGCAGTGTGGTTTCAGAAGTGACAGAGCATGTGTGGATCAAGTGTTTGCTTTGAAGAATGTGTGGGAGAAATACTTAGAAAAACATTCATAAAGCATTTATGGATCTGGAGAAGGCACATGATGAGGTTGACAGAGATGCTTTTTGTGTATGAGTAGGAAGAGAGGAAAGTGATTGTTTTTCCACTGAATGTTGGTCTGTGGCAGGGGTGTGTGATGTCCCCATGGTTGTTTAATTTGTTTATGATTGCAGTGGGTAAGAAGGTAAATGCGAGAGTTTTGGAGAGAGGTGCAGGCCTACAGTATGTTGTGGATGAGAGGGACTGGGAAGTGAGTCAGTTGCTGTTTGCCGATGATACAGCTCTAGTGGCTGATTTGTGTGAGAAACTGCAGAGGTTGGTGACTGAGTTTGGAAAAGTGTGTGAAAGGAGAAAGTTGAGAGTAAATATGAATAAGAGCAAGATTATTAGGTTCAGTAGGGTTGACGGATAAGTTAACTGGGATGAAAGTCTGAATGGAAAAAAATTGGAGGAAGTGAAGTGTTTTAGATACCTGGGAGTGGACTTAGCAGTGGATGGAACTATGAAAGCAGAAATGGGTAACAGGTTCCAGGAGCGATGAAGAATGTGTGGAAGGAGAAAACAATATCTTGGAGTTCCAACAATTATATATAGTTGCGAGGCATTGGTCACAGATAGGGTTGCCTAGAGGAGGGTGGATGTGTTGGAAATAAAATGTCTGAGGACAATATGTGGTGTGAGGGGGTTTGATCAAGAAAGTAATGTAAGGGTTAGAAAGATGTGTGGAAATAAAAAGAGTATGGTTGAGAGAGCAGAAGAGAGTGTGTTGAAATGGTTTGGACATAAAGGAGAGAATGAGTGAGGAAAGATTGACAAAGAGGATATATGTGTAAGAGGTGGAGGAAACAAGGAGAAGCGGAAGGCCAAATTGGAGATAGAAGGATGGAGTGAAAAAGATTTAAGCATTCGGGGCCTGACCATACAGGGGGTGAGAGGCGTGCAAGGAACAGAGTGAACTGGAATGATGTGGTATACAGGGGTCGATGTGCTGTCAATGGATTAAATAAGGATATGTGAAGCATCTGGGGTAAACCATGGAAAGGCCTGTGGGGCCTGGATGTAGATAGTGACCTGTGGATTCGGTGTACTACATATGAAAGCTAGAGATTCAGTGTGAATGAATGAGGCCTTTTTGTCTGTATTGCTTGTGCTATCTCTCAGAAGCAGGGGATAGCAATGCTGTTTTCCTGTGGGGAGGGGTAGTGAGAAAAATGGATGAAATCAAGCAAGTATGAATATATACATATATATGTATGTAATGTCTGCATAGGTGTGTGTGTATATATGTATATTTTGATCAGTATATGTATGTATATGTGTGTATGGGCCATTACATGTATGTTTCCTGGCACTAACTTGCTGATGCGGGAAAGAGCGATTATCTAAATTAATAATAATAGGGGATGGGGAGAAAGAATACTTCCCACGTATTCCCTGCGTGTCGTAGAAGGCGACTAAAAGGTGAGGGAGCAGGGGGGCTGGAAATCCTCCCATCTCGTTTTTTTAATTTTCCAAAAGAGGGAACAGAGAAGGGGGCCAGGTGAGGATATTCCCTCAGAGGCCCAGTCCTCTCTTCTTAACGCTACCTTGCTAACACAGGAAATGGCGAATAGTTCGCTGATGATACAGCGCTGGTGGCTGATTCATGTGAGAAACTGCAGAAGCTGGTGACTGAGTTTGGTAAAGTGTGTGGAAGAAGAAAGTTAAGAGTAAATGTGAATAAGAGCAAGGTTATTAGGTACAGTAGGGTTGAGGGTCAAGTCAATTGGGAGGTGAGTTTGAATGGAGAAAAACTGGAGGAAGTGAAGTGTTTTAGATATCTGGGAGTGGATCTGGCAGCGGATGGAACCATGGAAGCGGAAGTGGATCATAGGGTGGGGGAGGGGGCGAAAATTCTGGGAGCCTTGAAGAATGTGTGGAAGTCGAGAACATTATCTCGGAAAGCAAAAATGGGTATGTTTGAAGGAATAGTGGTACCAACAATGTTGTATGGTTGCGAGGCGTGGGCTATGGATAGAGTTGTGCGCAGGAGGATGGATGTGCTGGAAATGAGATGTTTGAGGACAATGTGTGGTGTGAGGTGGTTTGATCGAGTGAGTAACGTAAGGGTAAGAGAGATGTGTGGAAATAAAAAGAGCGTGGTTGAGAGAGCAGAAGAGGGTGTTTTGAAGTGGTTTGGGCACATGGAGAGGATGAGTGAGGAAAGATTGACCAAGAGGATATATGTGTCAGAGGTGGAGGGAGCAAGAAGAAGAGGGAGACCAAATTGGAGGTGGAAAGATGGAGTGAAAAAGATTTTGTGTGATCGGGGCCTGAACATGCAGGAGGGTGAAAGGAGGGCAAGGAATAGAGTGAATTGGAGCGATGTGGTATACCGGGGTTGACGTGCTGTCAGTGGATTGAATCAGGGCATGTGAGGCGTCTGGGGTAAACCATGGAAAGCTGTGTAGGTATGTATATTTGCGTGTGTGGACGTGTGTATATACATGTGTATGGGGGGGGTTGGGCCATTTCTTTCGTCTGTTTCCTTGCGCTACCTCGCAAACGCGGGAGACAGCGACAAAGTATAAAAAAAAAAAAATAATAATAATAATAATAATAATAATAATAATAATAATAATAACAATGATAATAATAATGTATGTAAGTAGGGGAGATGGCCAGAGAGCGTTATTGGATTACGTGTTAATTGACAGACGCGCGAAAGAGAGACTTTTGGATGTTAATGTGCTGAGAGGTGCAACTGGAGGGATGTCTGATCATTATCTTGTGGAGGCTAAGGTGAAGATTTGTATGGGCTTTCAGAAAAGAAGAGTGAATGTTGGAGTGAAGAGGGTGGTGAGAGTAAGTGAGCTTGGGAAGGAGACTTGTGTGAGAAAGTATCAGGAGAGACTGAGTACAGAATGGAAAAAGGTGAGAACAATGGAAGTAAGGGGAGTGGGGGAGGAATGGGATGTATTTAGGGAATCAGTGATGGATTACGCAAAAGATGCTTGTGGCATGAGAAGTGTGGGAGGTGGGTTGATTAGAAAGGGTAGTGAGTGGTGGGATGAAGAAGTAAGATTATTAGTGAAAGAGAAGAGAGAGGCATTGGACGATTTTTGCAAGGAAAAAATGCAATTGAGTGGGAGATGTATAAAAGAAAGAGACAGGAGGTCAAGAGAAAGGTGCAAGAGGTGAAAAAGAGGGCAAATGAGAGTTGGGGTGAGAGAGTATCATTAAATTTTAGGGAGAATAAAAAGATGTTCTGGAAGGATGTAAATAAAGTGCGTAAGACAAGGGAGCAAATGGGAACTTCAGTGAAGGGCGCTAATGGGGAGGTGATAACAAGTAGTGGTGATGTGAGAAGGAGATGGAGTGAGTATTTTGAAGGTTTGTTCAATGTGTTTGCTGATAGAGTGGCAGATATAGGGTGTTTTGGACGAGGTGGTGTACAAAGTGAGAGGGTTAGGGAAAATGATTTGGTAAACAGAGAAGAGGCAATAAAAGCTTTGTGGAAGATGAAAGCCGGCAAGGCAGCAGGTTTGGATGGTATTGCAGTGGAATCTATTAAAAAAGGGGGTGACTGTATTGTTGACTGGTTGGTAAGGTTATTTAATGTATGTATGACTCATGGTGAGGTGCCTGAGGATTGGCGGAATGCGTGCATAGTGCCATTGTACAAAGGCAAAGGGGATAAGAGTGAGTGCTCAAATTACAGAGGTATAAGTTTGTTGAGTATTCCTGGTAAATTATATGGGAGGGTATTGATTGAGAGGGTGAAGGCATGCACAGAGCATCAGATTTGGGAAGAGCAGTGTGGTTTCAGAAGTGGTAGAGGATGTGTGGATCAGGAGTTTGCTTTGAAGAATGTATGTGAGAAATACTTAGAAAAGCAAATGGATTTGTATGTAGCATTTATGGATCTTTTTTAAAGGGGAAGTAAATGTTTATAGTTGTGTTACTGGAGTGATAGTTTTCATACATGGTGCTTTGACAAGAAAATAGTGAAATTGGAAAAAATGTAGCTTAGACATTGACGCTTATACATACAGTGGTTAAACTGATGAAAACTACTATTGACGTTTGTGTAAATAAATTATACATTTCCCTTTTCCTTAGCCAGAGGTTGAACCATTATGTGACATTCATTTTTTCATTTCATTTCAAGCTAGAAGTCTGTTTTCTAAATTATTTCTTACATTTTTCATATGTATACATATGTATATGTGTGTGTGTGTGTATGTGTGCGTATGTATGTGTATGTATATACATGTGTATATATATATATATATGGTAAATTATATGGGAGGGTATTGATTGAGAGGGTGAAGGCATGTACAGAGCATCAGATTGGGGAAGAGCAGTGTGGTTTCAGAAGTGGTAGAGGATGTGTGGATCAGGTGTTTGCTTTGAAGAATGTGTGTGAGAAATACTTAGAAAAGCAAATGGATTTGTATGTAGCATTTATGGATCTGGAGAAGGCATATGATAGAGTTGATAGAGATGCTCTGTGGAAGGTATTAAGAATATATGGTGTGGGAGGCAAGTTGTTAGAAGCAGTGAAAAGTTTTTATCGAGGATGTAAGGCATGTGTACGTGTAGGAAGAGAGGAAAGTGATTGGTTCTCAGTGAATGTAGTTTTGTGGCAGGGGTGTGTGATGTCTCCATGGTTGTTTAATTTGTTTATGGATGGGGTTGTTAGGGAGGTGAATGCAAGAGTTTTAGAAAGAGGGCAAGTATGAAGTCTGTTGGGGATGAGAGAGCTTGGGAAGTGAGTCAGTTGTTGTTCGCTGATGATACAGCGCTGGTGGCTGATTCATGTGAGAAACTGCAGAAGCTGGTGACTGAGTTTCGTAAATTGTGTGAAAGAAGAAAGTTAAGAGTAAATTTGAATAAGAGCAAGGTTATTAGGTACAGTAGGGTTGAGGGTCAAGTCAATTGGGAGGTAAGTTTGAATGGAGAAAAACTGGAGGAAGTAAAGTGTTTTAGATATCTGGGAGTGGATCTGGCAGCGGATGGAACCATGGAAGCGGAAGTGGATCATAGGGTGGGGGAGGGGGCGAACATTCTGGGAGCCTTGAAGAATGTGTGAAAGTCGAGAACATTATCTCGGAAGCCAAAAATGGGTATGTTTGAAGGAATAGTGGTTCCAACAATGTTGTATGGTTGCGAGGCGTGGGCTATGGATAGAGTTGTGCGCACGAGGATGGATGTGCTGGAAATGAGATGTTTGAGGACAATGTGTGGTGTGAGGTGGTTTGATCGAGTAAGTAACGTAAGGGTAAGAGAGATGTGTGGAAATAAAAAGAGCGTGGTTGAGAGAGCAGAAGAGGGTGTTTTGAAATGGTTTGGGCACATGGAGAGAATGAGTGAGGAAAGATTGATCAAGAGGATATATGTGTCGGAGGTGGAGGGAACGAGGAGAAGTGGGAGACCAAATTGGAGGTGGAAAGATGGAGTGAAAAAGATTTTGTGTGATCAGGGCCTGAACATGCAGGAGGGTGAAAGGAGGGCAACGAATAGAGTGAATTGGATCGATGTGGTATACCGGGGTTGATGTGCTGTCAGTGGATTGAATCAGGGCATGTGAAGCGTTTGGGGTAAATCATGGAAAGCTGTGTAGGTATGTATATTTCCGTGTGTGGACGTATGTATATACATGTGTATGGGGGTGGGTTGGGCCATTTCTTTTGTCTGTTTCCTTGCGCTACCTCGCAAACGCGGGAGACAGCGGCAAAAAACAAAAACAAAAACAAAAAATATATATTATCCCTGGGCCTGGAGTGAAAGAATACTTACCACACATTCCTCGCGTGTCGTAGAAGGCGACTAGAGGGGACGGGAGCGGGGGGCCAGAAATCCTCCCCTCCTTGTATTTTTTTAACTTTCTAAAATGGGAAACAGAAGAAGGAGTCACACGGGGAGTGCTCATCCTTCTCGAAGGCTCAGACTGGGGTGTCTAAATGTGTGTGGATGTAACCAAGATGTGAAAAAAGGAGAGATAGGTAGTATGTTTGAGGAAAGGAACCTGGATGTTTTGGCTCTGGCTCTGAGTGAAACGAAGCTCAAGGGTAAAGGGGAAGAGTGGTTTGGGAATGTCTTGGGAGTAAAGTCAGGGGTTAGTGAGAGGACAAGAGCAAGGGAAGGAGTAGCAGTACTCCTGAAACAGGAGTTGTGGGAGTATGTGATAGAATGTAAGAAAGTAAATTCTCGATTAATATGGGTAAAACTGAAAGTTGATGGAGAGAGATGGGTGATTATTGGTGCATATGCACCTGGGCATGAGAAGAAAGATCATGAGACGCAAGTGTTTTGGGAGCAGCTGAATGAGTGTGTTAGTGGTTT
>NC_092249.1:11934244-11958855 GCF_036320965.1 Panulirus ornatus
ACCAAGATATGTCTGCAAATAAGGGAAGACCCTTAAGGGTTATAGTGTGAAGAGGTTTGACATGAACTTGCAACTTATGGGCTGAATAAGTTATCAATATGTTCTTACCGCTATTGTCTAACATGTGAGTATATTTATAGATAATTGATCATGATGGCCACCTAGGCTTCAACGAGTAATGATGATAGCCCGTATTTTCCTGCGAAAATGCCAGAATATAACAAGTTATGAGTGAAAAACGTAGAATTGATCAAGTTATTAGTAAATGTCTTTTTGTGAGGTAAGTTAGGCTTGACTCCCCTATCCCTGGGGATAGGGGAGAAAGAATACTTCCCACGTATTCCCTGCGTGTCGTAGAAGGCGACTAAAAGGGGAGGGAGCGGGGGGCTGGAAATCCTCCCCTCTCATTATTTTTTTTTTTTTTTTTTTTTTTTTTTTTTTTCCAAAAGAAGGAACAGAGAAGGGGGCCAGGTGAGGATATTCCCTCAAAGGCCCAGTTCTCTGTTCTTAACGCTACCTCGCTAACGCGGGAAATGGCGAATAGTTTGAAAGAAAAAAAAGAAAATATATATATATATATATATATATATATATATATATATATATTTTTTTTTTTCATACTATTCGCCACTTCCTGCGTTAGCAAGGTAGCATTAAGAACAGAGGACTAAGCCCTTGAGGGAACAGCCTCACTTGGCCCCCTTCTCCGTTCCTTCTTTTGGAAAATCAAAAACGAGAGGGGAGGATTTGCAGCCCCCCACTCCCTTCCGTTATAGTCACCTTCTACGAGACGCAGGAAATATGTGGGATGTATTCTTTCTCCCATATATATATATATATATATATATATATATATATATATATATATATATATATATATATATATATGTATATATATATATATATTTTTTTTTTCTTTTTTTTTACTTTGTCGCTGTCTCCCGCGTTTGCGAGGTAGCGCAAGGAAACAGACGAAAGAAATGGCCCAACCCCCCCCATACACATGTATATACATACGTCCACACACGCAAATATACATACCTACACAGCTTTCCATGGTTTACCCCAGACGCTTCACATGCCTTGATTCAATCCACTGACAGCACGTCAACCCCGGTATACCACATCGCTCCAATTCACTCTATTCCTTGCCCTCCTTTCACCCTCCTGCATGTTCAGGCCCCGATCACACAAAATCTTTTTCACTCCATCTTTCCACCTTCAATTTGGTCTCCCTCTTCTCCTCGTTCCCTCCACCTCCGACACATATATCCTCTTGGTCAATCTTTCTTCACTCATTCTCTCCTTGTGCCCAAACCACTTCAAAACACCCTCTTCTGCTCTCTCAACCACGCTCTTTTTATTTCCACACATCTCTCTTACCCTTACGTTACTCACTCGATCAAACCACCTCACACCACACATTGTCCTCAAACATCTCATTTCCAGCACATCCATCCTCCTGCGCACAACTCTATCCATAGCCCACGCCTCGCAACCATACAACATTGTTGGAACTACTATTTCTTCAAACTTACCCATTTTTGCTTTCCGAGATAATGTTCTCGACTTCCACACATTCTTCAAGGCCCCCAAAATTTTCGCCCCCTCACCCACCCTATGATCCACTTCCGCTTCCATGGTTCCATCCGCTGCCAGATCCACTCCCAGATATCTAAAACACTTCACTTCCTCCAGTTTTTCTCCATTCAAACTCACCTCCCAATTGACTTGACCCTCAACCCTACTGTACCTAATAACCTTGCTCTTATTCACATTTACTCTTAACTTTCTTCTTCCACACACTTTACCAAACTCAGTCACCAGCTTCTGCAGTTTCTCACATGAATCAGCCACCAGTGCTGTATCATCAGCGAACAACAACTGACTCACTTCCCAAGCTCTCTCATCCCCAACAGACTTCAAACTTGCCCCTCTTTCCAAAACTCTTGCATTTACCTCCCTAACAACCCCATCCATAAACAAATTAAACAACCATGGAGACATCACACACCCCTGCCGCAAACCGACATTCACTGAGAACCAATCACTTTCCTCTCTTCCTACACGTACACATGCCTTACATCCTCGATAAAAACTTTTCACTGCTTCTAACAACTTTCCTCCCACACCATATATTCTTAATACCTTCCACAGAGCATCTCTATCAACTCTGTCATATGCCTTCTCCAGATCCATAAATGCTACATACGAATCCATTTGCTTTTCTAAGTATTCCTCGTGTGTCGTAGAAAGCGACTAGAGGGGATGGGAGCGGGGGGCCAGAAATCCTCCCATCTTGTATTAACTTTCTAAAATGGGAAACAGCAATATATATATTTTTTTTTTTTTTTTTTTTTTTTTTTTTTTATACTTTGTCGCTGTCTCCCGCGTTTGCGAGGTAGCGCAAGGAAAACAGACGAAAGAAATGGCCCAACCCCCCCCATACACATGTACATACACACGTCCACACACGCAAATATACATACCTACACAGCTTTCCATGGTTTACCCCAGACGCTTCACATGCCTTGATTCAATCCACTGACAGCACGTCAACCCCTGTATACCACATCGCTCCAATTCACTCTATTCCTTGCCCTCCTTTCACCCTCCTGCATGTTCAGGCCCCGATCACACAAAATCCTTTTCACTCCATCTTTCCACCTCCAATTTGGTCTCCCTCTTCTCCTCGTTCCCTCCACCTCCGACACATATATCCTCTTGGTCAATCTTTCCTCACTCATTCTCTCCATGTGCCCAAACCATTTCAAAACACCCTCTTCTGCTCTCTCAACCACGCTCTTTTTATTTCCACACATCTCTCTTACCCTTACGTTACTTACTCGATCAAACCACCTCACACCACACATTGTCCTCAAACATCTCATTTCCAGCACATCCATCCTCCTGCGAACAACTCTATCCATAGCCCACGCCTCGCAACCATACAACATTGTTGGAACTACTATTCCTTCAAACATACCCATTTTTGCTTTCCGGGATAATGTTCTCGACTTCCACACATTTTTCAAGGCTCCCAAAATTTTCGCCCCCTCCCCCACCCTATGATCCACTTCCGCTTCCATGGTTCCATCCGCTGCCAGATCCACTCCCAGATATCTAAAACACTTCACTTCCTCCAGTTTTTCTCCATTCAAACTCACCTCCCAGTTGACTTGACCCTCAACCCTACTGTACCTAATAACCTTGCTCTTATTCACATTTACTCTTAACTTTCTTCTTTCACACACTTTACGAAACTCAGTCACCAGCTTCTGCAGTTTCTCACATGAATCAGCCACCAGCGCTGTATCATCAGCGAACAACAACTGACTCACTTCCCAAGCTCTCTCATCCACAACAGACTGCATACTTGCCCCTTTTCCAAAACTCTTGCATTCACCTCCCTAACAACCCCATCCATAAACAAATTAAACAACCATATATATATATATATATATATATATATATATATATATATATATATATATATATATATATAGGGTGTTTTGGTCGAGGTGGTGTGCAAAGTGAGAGGGTTAGGGAAAATGATTTGGTAACCAGAGAAGAGGTAGTAAAAGCTTTGCGGAAGATGAAAACCGGCAAGGCAGCAGGTTTGGATGGTATTGCAGTGGAATTTATTAAAAAAGGGGGTAAATGTATTATTGACTGGTTAGTAAGGTTATTTAATCTATGTATGACTCATGGTGAGGTGTCTGAGGATTGGGGGAATGCGTGCATAGTGCCATTGTACAAAGGCAAAGGGGATAAGAGTGAGTGCTCAAATTACAGAGGTATAAGTTTGTTGAGTATTCCTGGTAAATTATATGGGAGGGTATTGATTGAGAGGGTGAAGGCATGTACAGAGCATCAGACTGGGGAAGAGCAGTGTGGTTTCAGAAGTGGTAGAGGATGTGTGGATCAGGTGTTTGCTTTGAAGAATGTATGTGAGAAATACTTAGAAAAGCAAATGGATTTGTATGTAGCATTTATGGATCTAGAGAAGGCATATGATAGAGTTGATACAGATGCTCTGTGGAAGGTATTAAGAATATATGATGTGGGAGGCAAGTTGTTAGAAGCAGTGAAAAGTTTTTATCGAAGATGTAAGGCATGTGTACGTGTAGGAAGAGAGGAAAGTGATTGGTTCTCAGTGAATGTAGTTTTTTGGCAGGGGTGTGTGATGTCTCCATGGTTTTTTAATTTGTTTATGGATAGGGTTGTTAGTAAGGTAAATGCAAGAGTTTTGGAAAGTGGGGCAAGTATGAAGTCTGTTGGGGATGAGAGAGCTTGGGAAGTGAGTCAGTTGTTGTTCGCTGATTATACAGCACTGGTGGCTGATTCATGTGAGAAACTGCAGAAGCTGGTGACTGAGTTTGGTAAAGTGTGTGAAAGAAGAAAGTTAAGAGTAAATGTGAATAAGAGCAAGGTTATTAGGTACAGTAGGGTTGAGGGTCAAGTCAACTGGGAGGTAAGTTTGAATGGAGCAAAACTGGAGGAAGTAAAGTGTTTTAGATATCTGGGAGTGGATTTGGCAGCGGATGGAACCATGGAAGTGGAAGTAGATCATAGGGTGGGGGAGGGGGCGAAAATCCTGGGAGCGTTGAAGACTGTGTGGAAGTCGAGAACATTATCTCGGAAAGGAAAAATGGGTATGTTTGAAGGAATAGTGTTCCAACAATGTTGTATGGTTGCGAGGCGTGGGCTATGGATAGAGTTGTGCGCAGGAGGATGGATGTGCTGGAAATGAGATGTTTGAGGACAATGTGTGGTGTGAGGTGGTTTGATCGAGTAAGTAACGTAAGGGTAAGAGAGATGTGTGGAAATAAAAAGAGCGTGGTTGAGAGAGCAGAAGAGAGTGTTTTGAAATGGTTTGGGCACATGGAGAGAATGAGTGAGGAAAGATTGACCAAGAGGATATATGTGTCGGATGTGGAGGGAACGAGGAGAAGTGGGAGACCAAATTGGAAGTGGAAAGATGGAGTGAAAAAGATTTTGTGTGATCGGGGCCTGAACATGCAGGAGGGTGAAAGGAGGGCAAGGAATAGAGTGAATTGGATCCATGTGGTATACCGGGGTTGACGTGCTGTCAGTGGATTGAATCAGGGCATGTGAAGCGTCTGGGGTAAACCATGGAAAGCTGTGTAGGTATGTATATTAGCGTGTGTGGACGTATGTATATTCATGTGTATGGGGGGGGGTTGGGTCATTTCTTTTGTCTGTTTCCTTGCGCTTCCTCACAAACGTGGGAGACAGTGACAAAGCAAAAAAAAGAATATATATATATATATATATATATATATATATATATATATATATATATATATATATATATATATATAAGCAAATGGATTTGTATGTAGCATTTATGGATCTGGAGAAGGCATATGATAGAGTTGATAGAGATGCTCTGTGGAAGGTATTAAGAATATATGGTGTGGGAGGCAAGTTGTTAGAAGCAGTGAAAAGTTTTTATCGAGGATGTAAGGCATATGTACGTGTAGGAAGAGAGGAAAGTGATTGGTTCTCAGTGAATGTAGGTTTACGGCAGTGGTGTGTGATGTCTCCATGGTTGTTTAATTTGTTTATGGATGGGATTGTTAGGGAGGTGAATGCAAGAGTTTTGGAAAGACGGGCAAGTATGAAGTCTGTTGGGGATGAGAGAGCTTGGGAAGTGAGTCATTTGTTGTTCGCTGATGATACAGCGCTGGTAGCTGATTCATGTGAGAAACTGCAGAAGCTGGTGACTGAGTTTGGTAAAGGGTGTGAAAGAAGAAAGTTAAGAGTAAATGTGAATAAGAGCAAGGTTATTAGGTACAGTAGGGTTGAGGGTCAAGTCAATTGGGAGGTGAGTTTGAATGGAGAAAAACTGGAGGAAGTGAAGTGTTTTAGATATCTGGGAGTGGATCTGGCAGCGGATTGAACCATGGAAGCGGAATTGGATCATAGGGTGTGTGAGGGGGCGAAAATTCTGGGAGCCTTGAAGAATGTGTGGAAGTCGAGAACATTATCTTGGAAAGCAAAAATGGTTATGTTTGAAGGAATAGTGGTTCCAACAATGTTGTATGGTTGTGAGGCGTGTACTATGGATAGAGTTGTGCGCAGGAGGATGGATGTGCTGGAAATGAGATGTTTGAGGACAATGTGTGGTGTGAGATGGTTTGATCGAGTAAGTAACATAAGGGTAAGAGAGATATGTGGAAATAAAAAGAGCGTGGTTGAGAGAGCAGAAGAGAGTGTTTTGAAATGGTTTGGTCACATGGAGAGAATGAGTGAAGAAAGATTGACCAAGAGGATATATGTGTCGGAGGTGGAGGGAACGAGGAGAAGAGGGAGACCAAATTGGAGGTGGAAAGATGGAGTGAAAAAGATTTTGTGTGATCGGGGCCTGAACATGCATTAGGGTGAAAGGAGGCCAAAGAATAGAGTGAATTGGAGCGATGTGGTATACCGGGGTTGAGGTGCTGTCAGTGGATTGAATCAAGGCATATGTATGGGGGTGGGTTGGGCCATTTCTTTCGTCTGTTTCCTTGCGCTACCTCGCAAACGCGGGAGAAAGCGACAAAGCAAAAAAAAAAAAAAATATATATATATATAAATATATATGTATAAAAGATGTATAAAAGAAAGAGACAGGAGGTCAAGAGAAAGGTGCAAGAGGTGAAAAAAAGGGCAAATGAGAGTTGGGGTGAGAGAGTATCATTAAATTTTAGGGAGAATAAAAAGATGTTTTGGAAGGGGGTAAATAAAGTGCGTAAGAAAAGGGAGCAAATGGGAACTTCAGTGAAGGGCGCAAATGGGGAGGTGATAACAAGTAGTGGTGATGTGAGAAGGAGATGGAGTGAGTATTTTGAAGGTTTGTTGAATGTGTTTGATGATAGAGTGGCAGATATAGGGTGTTTTGGTCGAGGTGGTGTGCAAAGTGAGAGGGTTATGGAAAATGATTTGGTAAACAGAGAAGAGGTAGTGAAAGCTTTGCGGAAGATGAAAGCTGGCAAGACAGCAGGTTTGGATGGTATTGCAGTGGAATTTATTAAAAAAGGGGGTGACTGTATTGTTGACTGGTTGGTAAGGTTATTTAATGTATGTATGACTCATGGTGAGGTGCCTGAGGATTGGCGGAATGCGTGCATAGTGCCATTGTACAAAGGCAAAGGGGATAAGAGTGAGTGCTCAAATTACAGAGGTATAAGTTTGTTGAGTATTCCTGGTAAATTATATGGGAGGGGATTGATTGAGAGGGTGAAGGCATGTACAGAGCATCAGATTGGGGAAGAGCAGTGTGGTTTCAGAAGTGGTAGAGGATGTGTGGATCAGGTGTTTGCTTTGAAGAATGTATGTGAGAAATACTTAGAAAAGCAAATGGATTTGTATGTAGCATTTATGGATCTGGAGAAGGCATATGATAGAGTTGATAGAGATGCTCTGTGGAAGGTATTAAGAATATATGGTGTGGGAGGAAAGTTGTTAGAAGCAGTGAAAAGTTTTTATCGAGGATGTAAGGCATGTGTACGTGTAGGAAGAGAGGAAAGTGATTGGTTCTCAGTGAATGTAGGTTTGCGGCAGGGGTGTGTGATGTCTCCATGGTTGTTTAATTTGTTTATGGATGGGGTTGTTAGGGAGGTAAATGCAAGAGTTTTGGAAAGAGGGACAAGTATGAAGTCTGTTGGGGATGAGAGAGCTTGGGAAATGAGTCAGTTGTTGTTCGCTGATCATACAGCGCTGGTGGCTGATTCATGTGAGAAACTGCAGAAGCTGGTGACTGAGTTTGGTAAAGTGTGTGGAAGAAGAAAGTTAAGAGTAAATGTGAATAAGAGCAAGGTTATTAGGTACAGTAGGGTTGAGGGTCAAGTCAATTGGGAGGTGAGTTTGAATGGAGAAAAACTGGAGGAAGTGAAGTGTTTTAGATATCTGGGAGTGGATCTGGCAGCGAATGGAACCATGGAAGCGGAAGTGGATCATAGGGTGGGGGAGGGGGCGAAAATTCTGGGAGCGTTGAAGAATGTGTGGAAGTCGGGAATATTATCTCGGAAAGCAAAAATGGGTATGTTTGAAGGAATAGTGGTTCCAACAATGTTGTATGTTTGCAAGGCGTGGGCTATGGATAAAGTTGTGCGCAGGAGGATGGATGTGCTGGAAATGAGATGTTTGAGGACAATCTGTGGTGTGAGGTGGTTTGATCGAGTGAGTAACGTAAGGGTAAGAGAGATGTGTGGAAATAAAAAGAGCGTGGTTGAGAGAGCAGAAGAGGGTGCTTTGAAGTGGTTTGGGCACATGGAGAGAATGAGTGAGGAAAGATTGACCAAGAGGATATATGTGTCGGAGGTGGAGGGAACGAGGAGAAGAGGGAGACCAAATTGGAGGTGGAAAGATGGAGTGAAAAAGATTTTGTGTGATCGGGGCCTGAACATGCAGGAGGGTGAAAGGAGGGCAAGGAATAGAGTGAACTGGAGCGATGTGGTATACCGGGGTTGACGTGCTGTCAGTGGATTGAATCAAGGCATGTGAAGCGTCTGGGGTTAACCATGGAAAGCTGTGTAGGTATGTATATTTGCGTGTGTGGACGTATGTATATACATGTGTATGGGGGGGGTTGGGCCATTTCTTTCATCTGTTTCCTTGCGCTACCTCGTAAACGCGGGAGACAGCGACAAAGTATAATAAAAAAAATATAATAGTATATATATATATATATTTTTTTTTTTTTTTTTTTTTTTTTTTTTTTTTTTTATACTTTGTCGCTGTCTCCCGCGTTTGCGAGGTAGCGCAAGGAAACAGACGAAAGAAATGGCCCCACCCCCCCCCCCCCCCCATACACATGTACATACACACGTCCACACACGCAAATATACATACCTACACAGCTTTCCATGGTTTACCCCAGACGCTTCACATGCCTTGCTTCAATCCACTGACAGCACGTCAACCCCTGTATACCACATGACTCCAATTCACTCTATTTCTTGCCCTCCTTTCACCCTCCTGCATGTTCAGGCCCCGATCACACAAAATCTTTTTCACTCCATCTTTCCACCTCCAATTTGGTCTCCCTCTTCTCCTCGTTCCCTCCACCTCCGACACATATATCCTCTTGGTCAATCTCTCCCCACTCATTCTCTCCATGTGCCCAAACCATTTCAAAACACCCTCTTCTGCTCTCTCAACCACGCTCTTTTTATTTCCACACATCTCTCTTACCCTTACGTTACTTACTCGATCAAACCACCTCACACCACACATTGTCCTCAAACATCTCATTTCCAGCACATCCATCCTCCTGCGCACATCTCTATCCATAGCCCACGCCTCGCAACCATACAACATTGTTGGAACCACTATTCCCTCAAACATACCCATTTTTGCTTTCCGAGATAATGTTCTCGACTTCCACACATTTTTCAAGGCTCCCAAAATTTTCGCCCCCTCCCCCACCCTATGATCCACTTCCGCTTCCATGGTTCCATCCGCTGACAGATCCACTCCCAGATATCTAAAACACTTCACTTCCTCCAGTTTTTCTCCATTCAAACTCACCTCCCAATTGACTTGACCCTCACCCCTACTGTACCTAATAACCTTGCTCTTATTCACATTTACTCTCAACTTTCTTCTTCCACACACTTTACCAAACTCAGTCACCAGCTTCTGCAGTTTCTCACATGAATCAGCCACCAGCGCTGTATCATCAGCGAACAACAACTGACTCACTTCCCAAGCTCTCTCATCCCCAACAGACTTCATACTTGCCCCTCTTTCCAGGACTCTTGCATTTACCTCCCTTACAACCCCATCCATAAACAAATTAAACAACCATGGAGACATCACACACCCCTGCCGCAAACCTACATTCACTGAGAACCAATCACTTTCCTCTCTTCCTACACGTACACATGCCTTACATCCTCGATAAAAACTTTTCACTGCTTCTAACAACTTGCCTCCCACACCATATATTCTTAATACCTTCCACAGAGCATCTCTATCAACTCTATCATATGCCTTCTCCAGATCCATAAATGCTACATACAAATCCATTTGCTTTTCTAAGTATTTCTCACATACATTCTTCAAAGCAAACACCTGATCCACACATCCTCTACCACTTCTGAAACCGCACTGCTCTTCCCCAATCTGATGCTCTGTACATGCCTTCACCCTCTCAATCAATACCCTCCCATATAATTTACCAGGAATACTCAACAAACTTATACCTCTGTAATTTGAGCACTCACTCTTATCCCCTTTGCCTTTGTACAATGGCACTATGCACGCATTCCGCCAATCCTCAGGCACCTCACCATGAGTCATACATACATTAAATAACCTTACCAACCAGTCAACAATACAGTCACCCCCTTTCTTAATAAATTCCACTGCAATACCATCCAAACCTGCTGCCTTGCCGGCTTTCATCTTCCGCAAAGCTTTTACTACCTCTTCTCTGTTTACCAAATCATTTTCCCTAACCCTCTCACTTTGCACACCACCTCGACCAAAACACCCTATATCTGCCACTCTGTCATCAGACACATTCAACAAACCTTCAAAATACTCATTCCATCTCCTTCTCACATCACCGCTACTTGTTATCACCTCCCCATTTACGCCCTTCACTGAAGTTCCCATTTGCTCCCTTGTCTTACGCACCCTATTTACCTCCTTCCAGAACATCTTTTTATTCTCCCTAAAATTTACTGATAGTCTCTCACCCCAACTCTCATTTGCCCTTTTTTTCACCTCTTGCACCTTTCTCTTGACCTCCTGTCTCTTTCTTTTATACTTCTCCCACTCAATTGCATTTTTTCCCTGCAAAAATCGTCCAAATGCCTCTCTCTTCTCTTTCACTAATACTCTTACTTCTTCATCCCACCACTCACTACCCTTTCTAAACAGCCCACCTCCCACTCTTCTCATGCCACAAGCATCTTTTGCGCAATCCATCACTGATTCCCTAAATACATCCCATTCCTCCCCCACTCCCCTTACTTCCATTGTTCTCACCTTTTTCCATTCTGTACACAGTCTCTCCTGGTACTTCCCCACACAGGTCTCCTTCCCAAGCTCACTTACTCTCACCACCTTCTTCACCCCAACATTCACTCCTCTTTTCTGAAAACCCATACTAATCTTCACCTTAGCCTCCACAAGATAATGATCAGACATCCCTCCAGTTGCACCTCTCAGCACATTAACATCCAAAAGTCTCTCTTTCGCACGCCTGTCAATTAACACGTAATCCAATAACGCTCTCTGGCCATCTCTCCTACTTACATAAGGGTTGAGCCATTTCTTTCGCCTGTTTCCTTGTGCTACCTCGCAAACGCGGGAGACAGCGGCAAAAAAAATTAGAAAAAAAAAATATATATATATATATATTTTTTTTTTTTTTTTATACTTTGTCGCTGTCTCCCGCATTTGCGAGGTAGCGCAAGGAAACAGACGAAAGAAATGGCCCATCCCACCCCCATACACATGTATATACATACGTCCACACACGCAAATATACATACCTACACAGCTTTCCATGTTTACCCCAGACGCTTCACATGCCTTGATTCAATCCACTGACAGCACGTCAACCCCTGTATACCACATCGCTCCAATTCACTCTATTCCTTGCCCTCCTTTCACCTTCCTGCATGTTCAGGCCCCGATCACACAAAATCTTTTTCACTCCATCTTTCCACCTCCAATTTGGTCTCCCTCTTCTCCTCGTTCCCTCCACCTCCGACACATATATCCTCTTGGTCAATCTTTCCTCACTCATTCTCTCCATGTGCCCAAACCACTTCAAAACACCCTCTTCTGCTCTCTCAACCACGCTCTTTTTACTCTTACCCTTACGTTACTCACTCGATCAAACCACCTCACACCACACATTGTCCTCAAACATCTCATTTCCAGCACATCCATCATCCTGCGCACAACTCTATCCATAGCCCACGCCTCGTAACCATACAACATTGTTGGAACCACTATTCCTTCAGACATACCCATTTTTGCTTTCCGAGATAATGTTCTCGACTTCCACACATTCTTCAAGGCCCCCAGAATTTTCGCCCCCTCCCCCACCCTATAATCCACTTCCGCTTCCATGGTTCCATCCGCTGCCAGATCCACTCCCAGATATCTAAAACACTTCACTTCCTCCAGTTTTTCTCCATTCAAACTCACCTCCCAATTGACGTGACCCTCAACCCTACTGTACCTAATAACCTTGCTCTTATTCACATTTACTCTTAACTTTCTTCTTCCACACACTTTACCAAACTCAGTCACCAGCTTCTGCAGTTTCTCACATGAATCAGCCACCAGCGCTGTATCATCAGCGAACAACAACTGACTCACTTCCCAAGCTCTCTCATCCCCAACAGACTTCATACTTGCCCCTCTTTCCAAAACTCTTGCATTTACCTCCCTGACAACCCCATCCATAAACAAATTAAACAACCATGGAGACATCACACACCCCTGCCGCAAACCTACATTCACTGAGAACCAATCACTTTCCTCTCTTCCTACACGTACACATGCCTTATATATATATATATATATATATATATATATATATATATATATATATATATATATATATATATAAGATTGGATGGTATTGCAGTGGAATATATTAAAAAAGGGGGTGACTGTATTGTTGACTGGTTGGTAAGGTTATTTAATGTATGTATGACTCATGGTGAGGTGCCTGAGGATTGGCGGAATGCGTGCATAGTGCCATTGTACAAAGGCAAAGGGGATAAGAGTGAGTGCTCAAATTACAGAGGTATAAGTTTGTTGAGTATTCCTGGTAAATTATATGGGAGGGTATTGATTGAGAGGGTGAAGGCATGTACAGAGCATCAGATTGGGGAAGAGCAGTGTGTTTTCAGAAGTGGTAGAGGATGTGTGGATCAGGTGTTTGCTTTGAAGAATGTATGTGAGAAATACTTAGAAAAGCAAATGGATTTGTATGTAGCATTTATGGATCTGGAGAAGGCATATGATAGAGTTGATGGAGATGCTCTGTGGAAGGTATTAAGAATATATGGTGTGGGAGGAAAGTTGTTAGAAGCAGTGAAAAGTTTTTATCAAGGATGTAAGGCATGTGTACGTGTAGGAAGAGAGGAAAGTGATTGGTTCTCAGTGAATGTAGGTTTGCGGCAAGGGTGTGTGATGTCTCCATGGTTGTTTAATTTGTTTATGGATGGGGTTGTTAGGGAGGTAAATGCAAGAGTTTTGGAAAGAGGGGCAAGTATGAAGTCTGTTGGGGATGAGAGAGCTTGGGAAGTGAGTCAGTTGTTGTTCGCTGATGATACAGCGCTGGTGGCTGATTCATGTGAGAAACTGCAGAAGCTGGTGACTGAGTTTAGAAAAGTGTGTGGAAGAAGAAAGTTAAGAGTAAATGTGAATAAGAGCAAGGTTATTAGGTACAGTAGGGTTGAGGGTCAAGTCAATTGGGAGGTGAGTTTGAATGGAGAAAAACTGGAGGAAGTGAAGTGTTTTAGATATCTGGGAGTGGATCTGGCAGCGGATGGAACCATGGAAGCGGAAGTGGATCATAGGGTGGGGGAGGGGGCGAAAATCCTGGGGGCCTTGAAGAATGTGTGGAAGTCGAGAACATTATCTCGGAAAGCAAAAATGGGTATGTTTGAAGGAATAGTGGTTCCAACAATGTTGTATGGTTGCGAGGCGTGGGCTATGGATAGAGTTGTGCGCAGGAGGATGGATTTGCTGGAAATGAGATGTTTGAGGACAATGTGTGGTGTGAGGTGGTTTGATCGAGTGAGTAACGTAAGGGTAAGAGAGATGTGTGGAAATAAAAAGAGCGTGGTTGAGAGAGCAGAAGAGGGTGTTTTGAAGTTGTTTGGGCACATGGAGAGGATGAGTGAGGAAAGATTGACCAAGAGGATATATGTGTCGGAGGTGGAGGGAGCAAGGAGAAGAGGGAGACCAAATTGGAGGTGGAAAGATGGAGTGAAAAAGATTTTGTGTGATCGGGGCCTGAACATGCAGGAGGGTGAAAGGAGGGCAAGGAATAGAGTGAATTGGAGCTATGTGGTATACCGGGGTTGACGTGCTGTCAGTGGATTGAAGCAGGGCATGTGAAGCGTCTGGGGTAAACCATGGAAAGCTGGGTAGGTATGTATATTTGCGTGTGTGGACGTATGTATATACATGTGTATCGGGGTGGGTTGGGCCATTTCTTTCGTCTGTTTCCTTGCGCTACCTCGCAAACGCGGGAGACAGCGACAAAGTATAATAAAAAAAAAAAATATATATATTATCCCTGGGGATAGGGGAGAAAGAATACTTCCCTCGTATTCCCTGCGTGTCGTAGAATGCGACTGAAAAGGAAGGGAGCAGGGGGCTGGAAATCCTCCCCTCTCTCTCTCTCTTTTTTTTTTTTTTTTTTTTCCAAAGGAAGGAACAGAGAAGGGGGCCAGGTGATACTCTTTCCTCAAAGGCCCAGTCCTCTGTTCTTAACACTACCTCGCTATTGCGGGAAATGGCGAATACTATGTGTGTAGATGTAACCAAGATGTGAAAAAAGGAAAGATAGGTAGTATGTTTGAGGAAAGGAACCTGGATGTTTTGGCGCTGAGTGAAACGAAGCTTAAGGTTAAAGGGGAAGAGTGGCTTGGGAATGTCTTGCGAGTAAAGTCAGGGGTTAGTGAGAGGACAAGAGCAAGGGAAAGAGTAGCACTACTCCTGAAACAGAAGTTGTGGGAGTATGTGATAGAATGTAAGAAAGTAAATTCTAAATTAATATGGGTAAAACTGAAAGTTTATTACCCAGCATTGGACCATCCCAAGTAGGCAGTGCCATATATGACAATATGCCTGTTGCAAAAGCACTCATTTAGCTAAATTGCTGGAGAAAGTTTTGATGATGAATTAATGTTACAAATTCATATATGTATGATAGCAGATTGAAATAGTAATGATAGTAGGAAAAAATAACTTTGAATTAAGTAGTGCAACTTCAGATCAGTGTAGAGTTCAAATGCTCTAACTTAGGCTTCCCCAGAGGCTTTCATTTAGTAACAGGTTTTTCTGACTCCGATTCAGCAAAAAATATGAATAGTTGTCCTTTTGATTCTTTGTATCCTAGATAGTTTAATGAACCAACTTTGTATTTTCTCATCAGGTTGGTATTCCTCTCACTTTTCTGCCATTGTGTACAAATATCCATTTTCTGATGCAGATTTATAACTCTCTAATGTTTCATTGTTAAGATAGAAGCAGGTTTTTGGACTATCATACTGGAAATGGTTGCCATACCTGCAGGATGTGTGAAATATTCAAAAATGAAATCAGCTTGTATGATGACTGTGAATCAGGTATGTGGCAAATAGCAGCCATAGCTTAACAGGGAAGACTGTAAAGTGCATAGCTAAGCAGGAGTATCAGGAGCTACTTTAGTGGTATAGATTTTCAGCAAGCATCAAGAGCAGGCTAGAGAAAGTATGGACACCTGTTACTTCAAGATTTTAGATATACTAATTGCTGAATGCTGGAGATTAAAACTTCCTGTACTGGGCATGTGTGATGTAGGACATACATCAGTCTTATTTTTTGTTCCTATGTCTTAAGTGACAGTAGGTGTATGCCCTATTCTTACACATTTGCCATGTCCAGTGATAAGTGAATGCCCAGAGTGACTTAATGATGTTTGACAGCTCATGATAAGACAGTAAACTTGGAGATGACATTTCTGTAACTTCATATTGTTTTCCACCTGTATTCTAATTTTATTTGTGGATAGGGGAGAAAGAATACTTCCCACGTATTCCCTGCGTGTCGTAGAAGGCGACTAAAAGGGGAGGGAGCGGGGGGCTGGAAATCCTCCCCTCTTTTTTTTTTTTTTTTTTTTTTTTTTTTTCCAAAAGAAGGAACAGAGAACGGGGCCAGGTGAGGATATTCCCTCAGAGGCCCAGTCCTCTGTTCTTAACGCTACCTTGCTGATGCGGGAGATGGCGAATAGTATGAAAGAAAGAAAGAAAGAAAAACTGAAAGTTGATGGAGAGAGATGGGTGATTATTGGTGCATATGCACCTGGGCATGAGAAGAAAGATCATGAGAGGCAAGTGTTTTGGAAGCAGCCGAAGGAGTGTGTTAGTGGTTTTGATGCAGAAGACCGGGTTATAGTGATGGGTGATTTGAATGCAAAGGTGAATAATATGGCAGTTGAGGGAATAATTGGTATACATGGGGTGTTCAGTACTGTAAATGGAAATGGTGAAGAGCTTGTAGATTTATGTGCTGAAAAAGGACTGGTGATTGGGAATACCTGGTTTAAAAAGCGAGATATACATAAGTTTTTTTTTTTTTTTTTTTTTTTTTTTTGTCTCCCGCGTTTGCGAGGTAGCGCAAGGAAACAGACGAAAGAAATGGCCCAACCCACCCCCATACACATGTATATACATACCTCCACACACGCAAATATACATACCTATACAGCTTTCCATGGTTTACCCCAGACGCTTCACATGCCTTGATTCAATCTACTGACAGCACGTGAACCCCGTTATACCACATCGCTCCAACTCACTCTATTCCTTGCCCTCCTTTCACCCTCCTGCATGTTCAGGCCCCGATCACACAAAATCTTTTTCACTCCATCTTTCCACCTCCAATTTGGTCTCCCTCTTCTCCTTGTTCCCTCCACCTCCGACACATATATCATCTTGGTCAATCTTTCCTCACTCGTTCTCTCCATGTGACCAAACCACTTCAAAACACCCTCTTCTGCTCTCTCAACCCAATAATACAAATTCTATATATTTCTTTAACTATCTAAACTCTTGCCATACAACTGTAGCATCTTGTCACTCACAAACCAAGATTCTTTACCTAGGGCATTTTAATGTTCAATATAGAGAATTGTTGAATTCCTCCCATGTAGATGGTATGGGTGTTGAAGCCCTCATGTTCTCTATTCTCATTGATCTGGAACAAATTACCTCCCACCTTACCCATATTCCAGACTGCTGTGACCACTCTCCTAATATTCTTGACCTATTTTCACCTCTTATCCATTTTGCTATAAATACACAGTCTCTCCCCCAAGTGGGTCATCTGATCACACTCTCATGAATATATCTATATTAATGGCACCTTTCCCTCCAGCAGCCCCTTCCTAGTATGAATATTGGCACCTCAGCAAAGGCAACTGGAAAGACTTTAAAAAATACTGTTCTGACTTTCCTTGTATAGATTACTGTCTTGTATGTGTTGATACTTCTGTCTTCACCAAATGCATTGCAGAGGTTATTGCTGCAGGAGTGGAAGCATTTATCCCCCAGTCCTTCAAGACATCCTCTTCTTTCAACCCAAGTTTCTGCTGTTCCTGCTCTGAGGCCATTTAGGCAAGGGATCAGGCATATTGGGTTTAGAAAAAGTGTTCATCCTCTGGCTCCCATTCAGCATTTATCACTGCCCATAATCATTGCATGTTATCCATGAGCAAGGTGTTTCTTTTTCAGAGGAAGTGCAATAACTTCTCCCTGTCATCCTCTGATAGGTCTCCTTGGTGTTTAGCTAAGGGCATTGCTAACAACTTCTCTTCCTCAACCTTTCCTTCAATTTTCTGTTTTGATGGTACTATAGCTGTCTCTCCTGTAGACAAACCCACTATCTTTGATTCCTATTACTCCTTGGATGAATTTCACATTCTTCACCACCTGATAATCATCTGGCTAACCCTATGCCCCTCCCCATAATCTTCTATCAAACTGTCAGAAAAGCGCTTCTTTCTGTGGACACAAGCAAGGCTGTTGGTCCTGATGGCATCCATCCCCATGTACTGAGTGTGCCTCTGAACTTGCTCCTGTGCTTGCTTGTCTGATCTGTTTCCATTTAAAAACTAGGGCTTTTTCTTCTTCTTGGAAGCATTTATTGGTATATCCCATCTTTAAGAAGAGTGATGATTCTAACCCCTCAAATTTTCATCCTGTTGCTTTGACATATATCATTTCCAAAGTCTTTAAATCCCTCCTCAACTCCCATGTCCTTACACATCTTGAATCTCAGTCTTCTCTCTGATCACTAGTATGGTTTGTGTAAGGCAAGATCCACTGGTGATATTCTTTCCTATCTTATTAATGTCTGGTCATCATCCCTGAAAGATTATAAGGAATCCTATTTAGTTGCCTGTGACATATCTAAAGCTTTTGGCAGTGTGGGTCTTTATCTCTTAGCTTCCTTATTTTGGCTTCCCTCCTCCTCATTTCTTCCTCATATCTAGCTTCCTCTTTAGCTGATATATCTCTTTGGTTATTGTGGATCAGCCTATCCTCGTTTCTCCAATAACAGCAGTGTCTCTCAATGTTCTGTCTTATCCCCTAATTTTTTTATCCTTTTTATCTCCAATTTCCTTACCTCCACAAGTAACCAAATGCACTCACTAGCATTCCTCCCTAACTCAATCTGTATCTCATCCTGCCACAGCTTTCTCAATAGACTTAGATAGTATAACTCAGTGGGGTAGATGAAATCTAGTTAAGTTTAATGGTTCCAAGACCCAGTTTCTACCCATCTCACCATCAAAGACTTCTTACAATTTTCCTCTTTTCTTATGTTTCATTGATTCCACCTCTTGACTTTGTGAACATACTTGGTATTACTGTAACATCCACTTTTTTTTGAAACCCTACATTACAGAAATAGCTAAGTATGCCTCTAAGAAACTGGGAGTCCTGTTTAGAATTTGAAATATCTTTTATTCTGAACAGTTGCTCTGTTTATACAAAGGATAGCATATCTCCTTGTTTGGAGTACTGCTTTCACATCTAGGGTGGTGTAGCTCTGCACCTTAATGAGATGTAGTTGAGTCAAAAGGAGTCCAACTCATTAGCTTTCCCAGGCTTACTTTAAAGCTTGACCCCCTTGCCTTATTGCCATAATGTTGGTTAACTTTCTCCCTTGTATAGTGTTGCTTTGGTTTTTTCTTCTTAGAGCTAGCTGTGTGTGTGCTCCAAAACTAGCTAGACCACACAATACTCAGCAAGCTGCTGCATCTCATTATTACTATGTGCCATTGGCAACTCATGGGTAGGCCATCTTGATAACTGTTTCTTTCCCTACACCTTGAAGCTTGAAACTCTCTATCCTCTCATGTCTTTCCCAGTAACTTTGACTTGGCACATTTTAAAAGACAGGTTTTTCACTTCCTCCAAAATTGTAAATGCTTTCTGTTTTATCTTCTTTTTCTCTTTCATAATCGTTTCTATGTTTCATTTTGAGGTCCAGCTATGATGTGGACTTTTGTCTATGACTGGAGCCCCAGTGTAAAACGAAAAAAGTTAGAGGCAACCTTGCTGAGACGGGAGAATCAGTTTGTAGTAATTGGTGTGCAATATGGATTTCTGTAGACAATAATTGGTAGGCAGCCACGAACGAGGGAGGTACAATATTGGTCCTTCCCATATGAATATCATAAGGGCTAGTGATGCCTTCGTAGTGATCTAGCACCTCAGTAGTTGTCAAGGTAGCTGTATTTTCTTTCTGCCTTACCCACATGGACTGCAGCATTCCATCTACAAACATACAAACTCTCCTTGTTACACATAATACTTGCCAAAACTTAACCCATGCAACTCATTCTGTGTAACTCTAGATTTTCCTGCAGTGAGCTTTATGTGGTAGCCATGCCTTTAGGCAAAATGATAGGAGCAATAGAAAAAGTAGTAGGTAAGAACGTAAGACAGAAGCATAAAATGGTAGGCCCTGATAATTTTTATCCAGGAACAGTGAAAGAGGTGAAAAATGAGATAGTTAAGCCTTTCACTGCCCTTTTCAATAAGTTACTTGCTACAGGAAAAGTTCCAGATGAATGAAAGTTTGCCAGTGTAGCACCAGTATTCAAAAAAGGTAATAAGTCACTGCCCAGAAGTTATCGTCCTATTAACTTAATGCCTGTAGTTGGAAAACTTATGGAAACCTACATTCAGGATAGATATTGTAAACCATTTAGAGGACCAGCACTTGATAAATGATTTTAAGCATGTTTTTTTTGATAAAATCACTCATGTTTGACAAATTTGCTAGATTTCTTGTATGACATAATCAACATATGATGAAAGGAATGCAGTTGATGTTATCTATATGGACTTTCAAAAAAATATTGATAAGGTTCTGCATCAAAACTTACTAATAGAAACAAAGTCACATGGTATTGATGGGGTTTTACTTCAGTGGATGGTAAATTGGTTAAGTGGCCATAAACAGAGAGTAGTGATTGTTTGTCAAACCTTAGAATGGTTAGATGTAACAAGTGGAGTGCCACAAGGATTAGTTCTTGGGACCAGCTCTCTTTCTCATATATGTTGATAATATTGATAACAGGGTGAATAGCAAGATGTCAAAATTCACTTATGATACAAAGCTGGGTAATAAATCTACCAATAAACGTGAACATCTATAGCTTCAAACTGACATAGACACATTGATGAACTTGGGCTCATAAGTGGGAAATGAAATTTAATAGTAAGTGCAAAGTTTTACATACGAGTAAAAAAAAAAAAAAAAAGACAAGCTATAGTGTGAATTCTGTTGAACTGCAAAAGGTATATGAGGAAAAAGACTTGGTTGTAGTAATCTCTGGTGACCCAAAATCAAAAAAACATTGCATAGAAGCAGTGAAGAGAGCAAAGAAAATTCTTGGTTTCATAGGTAGAGCCTTTGAATTTAGGTCCAGGGAAATCATCCTTACTCTGTACAGCTTATTGGTTCATCCACATCTTGAATATTGTGTTCAGTTTTGGTCATCCTTCTGAAAAAGAGACATAGAATTGTGAGAGTGCAGTGTCAAGCAACCAAGATGATTCCTGGACTTAGAAACAAATCCTACAAGATAAGTTTATACAACTTGAATCGATTTAGCTTAAAAAAGGGAAGGTTAAGGAGTGTTCTTATATAATTTAAGACCTCCTTCTGCACAGGCACCGGGTAAGAGGGAAATACAATGGGGTTCTTCACCTGTTGGACCACCTCAACCTCTGGCTTTGGATTGCTGGGCAGACCATAATGCTGACTGACCTGCTCTTGCCCATGTGGAACCCCATAGCAAGGGCCAGCTGGCTCACAGCTAATTGGAGGACAAGGGCATACTTGATCATCTTGCTAGGAGAAGATTCTGTGATAAAACCTGGTGGTGTTGTTCTGTAGTTCTGTGGCTGCTGTGCCTCATCTGGACAGCTGCAGGTTGATAACTCATCAGCTACACCAAGATCCCAGGTTATATAGAACCTGCAGGCCGCCCATACTTTTGAGGAAACTTGAAAATCCACAGATCCTGCCTGGTTGAGTCTTCCACGGCTGATAATCTTGATCTGTCCAATTACCTAAGACTAGATTCATCTGCTTTTACTGTAGTGATGGATACAGACTCATGGGCAAATGATTTACCTTGAACAAAGTGAAATACTTTTTCTTCAACAGGATTATTACCATATGGAATGATTTGCCAAGTAGAGTTGTTGAAAACGGGACCATAGTCACGTTTAAGATTAGACTTGATACATATTTTGCTTCAAGTCCATGACTTTCATTATTTGTGCCTCCATAACAGGTTATTCTTTTTGAATTATCTGTGTGCCTTCTAACTTTTTCTTTACCATTCTGTAAATGTTTGATATCTTCCTATATTACAAACAGCCTTGAAATGACTCAGTAGCCTGTTGCTGTTTGAATTCCTTTGTATCCTTTTGTGTAGGAGCAGTAGGTAGAAGTAATTGGTTGGAACATTAGGTAGGAGTAGTCAGTAGGAACATTAGGTAGGAGCTTCTGGAAACAATGTGCTAGAGTTGTTATCTACCAGTGGCCTGTTAAGTGTGAACCACTAAAAGGCTGAGAAGTGGCACTGCAGTTCTCTGTTGTGGAGACTCGTTTACTGTGGCTACCCCCTCATGGAAGATCCAGAAGGGAAGGGGGATCAGAGATAGGTATGTAAGCAATAACCCTTAGGATACGGGAGTAAGAATTCTTCCCCCAAATTCCCAGCATTTCATAAGAGCGACTAAAGGGAGCGGGAGATGAGGGGGTTGGAAACCTCTCTCTCCCCATACTGTATTCCAGTTTCTAGAATATGGAACAGAAGAAGAAAGCAAGCAGGGAGTGCCCATCCTTCTTGAAGGCTCAGGCTGGGGTGTCTAGATGAATGTGGATGTAACCAAGGTGAGAAGAGAGGAGAGATATGTCGTATGTTTAGGGAAAGAATCCTGGATCTTCAGGTTTTAGATAAAACAAACTGAAGGATAAAGGAGAAGAATGGTTTGGGAATGTCTTAGGAGTAAAGTCATTGGTAGATGAGAGCACAAGAGCTAGGGAAGGAGTAGCATTACTCCAAAACAGTTGTGGGAGAGCATGAAAGAGAGAGTGTAAGGAAGTAAATTCTACACTGATATGGGTGGATGGTGAAATATGGGTGATTTTTAGTGCTTGTGCACCTGAAAGTGAGAAGGAAAATCATTAGAGGTAAGTGTTTTGGGAGCAGCTGAATGAGTGAGTCAGCAGTTTTGATGTGAGAGAATGAGTATGAGTGATAGATGATTTAAGTGTGAAGGTAAGTAATGTGGCAGTTGAGGGTGTGATTGGGGCATTTAGGGTATTCAGTACTATTAATGGAAATGGTAAACAGCTTGTGGAGCTGTATGCTGAAAAAGGACTGGTGACAGAGAATTCCTTGTTTTATGCAGAAAGCTAAGAGTAAATGTGAATAAGAGCAAGGTTTTAGGTACAGTAGGGTTGAGGGACAAGTCAGTTGGGAGGTAAGTTTGAATGGAGAAAAACTGGAGGAAGTGAAGTGTTTTAGATGTCTGGGAGTAGATTTGGCAACAGATGGAACCATAGAAGCAGAAGTGAGTCACACGATAGGGGAGGGGGCGAAAGCTCTGGGAGCGTTGAAAAATGTATGGGAGGCGAGAACATTATCTTGGAAAGCAAAAATGGGTATGTTTGAAGGAATAGTGGTTCCAACAATGTTATATGGTTGCGAGGCATGGACTATAGATAGGGTTGTGCGGAGGAGGGTGGATGTGTTGGAAATGAGATGTTTGAGGACAATATGTGGTGTGAGGTGGTTTGATCGAGTAAGTAATGAAAGGGTAAGAGAGATGTGTGGTAATAAAAAGAGTGTGGTTGAGAGAGCAGAAGAGGGTGTTTTGAAATGGTTTTGTCACATGGATTGAGTGAGTGAGGAAAGATTGACAAAGAGGATGTATGTGTCAGAGGTGGAGGGAATGAGGAGAAGTGGAGACCAAATTGGAGGTGGAAGGATGGAGTGAAAAGATTTTGAGCAATCGGGGCCTGAACATGCAGGAGGGTGAAAGGCATGCAAGGAATAAAGTGAATTGGAACGATTTGGTATACTGGGGTTGACGTGCTGTCAATGGATTGAACCAGGGCATGTGAAGCGTCTAGGGTAAACCATGGAAAGTTTTGTTGGGCCTGGTTGTGGAAAGGAAGCTGTGGTTTCTGTGCATTATACATGACAACTAGAGACTGAGTGTGAACGAATGTGGCCTTTGTTGTCTTTCCTAGCGCTACCTCACACACATGCGGGGGAGGGAGTTGTCATTTCATATGTGGCGGGGTGGCGACAGGAATGAATAGAGGCAGACAGCATGAATTATGTACATATGTGTATATGTATATGTCTGTGTATGTATATATATGTATACATTGAAATGTATAGGTATTGTATTTGTGCATGTGTGGACATGTATGTATATACATGTGTATGTGGATGGGTTAGGCCATTCTTTCATCTGTTTCCTTGCGCTACCTCGCTAACGTGGGAGACAGCAACAAAGTATAATAAATAATGAATATATAATGAAGAGGGACATACAGAAGTATACATAAGTGAGTAGGAGGAATGGTTAGTAGGCATTATTGTATTACATATTAACTGATAGATATGTAAAAAAAAAAAAAAGACTGTTAGACTTCCATGGAGTATCAGGTAGTATACTGGACCATGACGCTTTTACTGATCACCCAGTGTCGAATGCATAGGTTTGAGTCCTGGTTAGGGCAGTTGGTGTACAGTCAGCCCATCTGTTCATACACCCTTAGGGGATGGTCAGTAGAATGGGCACTGCCTCAGGGTAGGGACAGGGGATAGGGGAGAAGGAAAACTTCCCACATATTCTCTGTGTGTTGTAGAAGGCGACTAAAGGGGGCGGGAGCAGGGGGCTGAAAACTCTCCCTCCCTTGTACCTCAGTTTTTGAAAAGGAACAAAAGAAGGAGTCAAGTGGGGAGTGCTTATCCTTCTTGAAGGCTCAGATTGAGGTGTCTGAATGTGTGTGGATGTAACCAAGATCAGAAGAAAGGAGAGATTGGTAGTATGTTTGAGAAAAGAAACCTGAATGTTCTGGCTATGATTGAAACAAAGCTCAAAGGTAAAGGGGGAGAGTTGTTTGGGAAAGTCTTAGGAGTAAAGTCAGGGGTTGTTTAGAGGACAAGAGCTAAGGGAGGAGTAGCAATATTCCTGAAGCAGGAGTTGTGGGAGTATGTGACAGAATGTAAGAAAGTAAATTCCAGAATGATGTAGGTGAAACTAAAAGTGGATGGAGAGAAATGGGTGATTATTGGTGCTTATATACCT